>NW_028125718.1:0-312000 GCF_965194825.1 Balaenoptera physalus
TTATAATTTTCATGCAATTTGTTGTTGCCTTACATTTGTTTACATTTTAAAAATATTTTTGTATCTATATTCATGACTGAATTTGACCGTTTTTTAATTTTGCATGTTAAAAAATGGATAATTCATGTTATAATCATGTATTAACGTGACATATTCCATATGACTGTAAGTTATTTGAAAGTAAAACCCATGGTGTATTTCTATTCATCTTTGTATTTTCTCCTTCCATCCTCATATAACTTGCAAACTAAGGTGTTCTAAAAGCTTAAAAAGTGACCTAACGTGGATGTTTCTCCTCTAAGGAGTCTCAGTCTAGATTTTTTCTACAGCTGCTCTTCAGTCACAAATGATTTCTCCTTCTAAAAAATCCCAGAGCTGTTGAAACTTTATTGGATTCTTTATTTTCTTTCTTGAACTGGGCACAATAATTCCATGTAGATTTTCTCAAATGTTTGATAGAGTTAGTAAATAAATGAATATCATAGACAGCAAAGAATATACATGTTGCCATTAAGAAGTAAGCTCAGAAATAAGTCTTCTCTCTGTAAAGGCTAATAAAATGGAAGGGACAAAAAAATAAATAAAATCTTAAGAGGAACAGTTAGTTTCATAATTATGATGCAAGGGAGTTCCACTTTCTGTAGAAATGCTCTTCTAAGACTCACCATGGTAAATTCTCTCCTAAACCCATTTATATGTTCCCATGAGGAAAACTGTAGCTTGGAGTTTTGACCAGTGGCCAAAGTTTTGCATTAAATCAATTGTAGGAATGATAAACAATGCATCATAAGCACAGATATTCAAGTAACTGTTTTAATATTACAATGTAAATGCATGTTTCAAATCTTATGAGTAGGCAGAAATGTCCACATTGATCAAATAAAGGTCTCAAAAATACTAGGAATGTATATACAGATATATAAAATGCTTCCTTATAACTTCTCTGTCCTAATGCTCATAGAGGTATCATTACAAACATCCATTAGCTCAGCATACCAATGTCCTCTTTGTTTTTTTCCTTTAAGATATTTAGAAGAATTTGGAGAGTTAATTTGGATGTTATATATCTCTTCTAAAAATTGTACAGCAAATTGGCCTGACCATTTTAATCTTCTAAAAAAAATTTCTGCAGCAAAGAAAGAAATTTTTAAAAATCTATCCAGTTTCTA
The DNA here is from genome assembly GCF_965194825.1 of Balaenoptera physalus. NCBI lineage: Eukaryota > Metazoa > Chordata > Mammalia > Artiodactyla > Balaenopteridae > Balaenoptera > Balaenoptera physalus. The sequence continues at coordinate 1,170 of NW_028125718.1, forward strand.
ATTAAAGAATACTTTACATCTAGCCATTCAGTATACAATTATATATAGGAGGCATTCATGATGATGATAATGATTAAATTTACATAGCATTTATTACACTGCTTCACCCTTCAGGATGCACTTTCACAAACGTTAATGTAAAACGTCTTTCAATACCATAAGGTAGGTAGAATGGCTATTATATTCACTTTGCAGTTAAAATTGTTCTCCTTTATACATGTCCAAACCTCTCCAATGTTAAAACAAATTTCTTCCCTTACCCCACTGTATTTTCTAGCTACTTTCCTATATATCTCATCCTTTCCATTTCCAGAATGTTTGACCAAGGTATTTCTTTCCATAAATATTTCTTGACAGGCTGACTTAAACATTAGCAAACTGAGTCTGACAGAGGGAGTGGTACACCTGGAATCATATGACAAGTGAGTAACAGAACCTTTGTTACAATGACTCAGCACAGAGAAAGTACTAGCGTCCTGGATCAGGTTGCTAGTTTATATCCTTTCATTGTTATCATACCAATATCAAGCACAGTCATCATGATTTTTTTTTTAATGTCAAAATCTCACCCCGTCTTCAGTAAGAAGACGTTTAGAGAGCAGGACTTTAGGCCTTTGTTTTGATGATAATTGACTAGGGTGATTTTGGTAGCAAATGACATATCTGTGAGCTGACTGCATGAGCACAAGCTCTTTGTGTGTGTCTGTGTATAATTAACACAAGTTTATTGTACTACCTCTTAGGCCCCACCACATAACATCATTGGATTGATGCTGAGATGGTAAGATGATACACTGCTCAATAAAGCAGGGAATTAATAAACATAAAGCAACTTGAAAGTGACAAGTGAAAAGAATAAAATATTTTGGTTATTTAAATTGTGTTTTCTGGTGTCTCTTCACTAAAATTCTTTGGCTATCCTGTACTGTAAAGTTTCTCACTGGCAATTTGGGATTAACTGTACATTGTCTTCCTGCACTAGCTCATACTTCATGGATACCTCCTCCTAAACAATCTTCTTAAAGATGACTACATGCCAGTGAAGCAATAATATTAATTGTGGGGAGTGAAAAATTACAAAAAAAAAAAAAACACACTAAGAAAATACCAACATAAAAGATGAAAGAGACAGCAGTGGAAAGGTAGGTAAGCTCTGAGTCTAACATATCGTGTGGCATATGTATGTGTCCAATATATACTTTTTGACTGAATATTAATATGACACAATGGTAAACTGAATAGATACCTGTTTGAAAAGGGGAATGAATGAATTAGTCAAATGTGCAACAGTATTCGGTATGAACCAGAATCTAAGTCTTAACAGCGGCAATGTTTGATAGGGGATGAAGGGGAAAGAGAGTGAGAGTGACAAATTTAAAAAAAAAGAAAAGAAAATGAAAGTCATGACCACTTCTTCCTATGTGCTACTGAGAATGAATGTTCAAGTAGTTTATTAGACTCGTGCCAAGGAAGCATGCTTACCACGTCGGTTGGTCATCTGTCCACTACGTGCTGTTGCCCAAGATTTCATTTCCATTTGTCTTTCCATTAGACACATACAATTTAAATTCCACCTAGACACCCATTTTTGTCTGCTACTGATATGTTCCATTCTGCTGAATAAGATCCAACAATTCTCATTTGGCAGCTTTTTCAATCAAAACAAATTCAATCCCTTACACTAGAGTTACGTAGCTAATGAAACCCATCTTAAATGTTGGCTGACAGTGTATTACAGAATATTCACCTTGGAACGTCTTTTCACATGTAGTTTAGAAACAACAACTAGCTAATTGACTTAACACCAAAGTTTGCAATTTCCCCGAAGTATATGGGAATTCTGTCTTAGAAACTAATGATAATTCCATGTTTTCCTTTGATGAGTGTTGGCAGACTTCTCACTTCCTCATGTATAAACGTTTTCAATTCTATAATCAGCAGAGCCAGGAAACAGATGAAGCTAAGCTGCTTGACTAATTGACTGGCATTAACGTAATTAAACATTAACGTAATTAAACATATTAAGATCCAGATTGATAGCCACTGAGTGACTTTAACGACTAGCATGTTCGTTTCAGTTAATTTGTCATTAGGCCTTTAACATGAGGGGCTCAACAGAACACAAAGTTATTAGTATTAAAAATTTTGACATATGAGATATCATTATTAATATCACCATAAAATTACATATTTAACAGCAAATGATAATTTTAAGAGGTTTGCAATAATCATAATGGTGGCTGTGTTATATTGAAATTCTTTCATTTAGTAGAACATTAATGAAATGTAGGATTAGCTGTGGAGAAATTCACTGTTGGCAACTTTTCATTAACACATTAATTCATTTCTTAATGACCTTCTATATGCACAGAAGTGCAACAGGCTTCAAGAAACCCTGAAGTGTTGAGAAAGTAGTTGGGAAAAGGTTTTATAATCTTATAAGGAACACATAAAACACAGCTAAAATTCAAGTGGAAAATACAGTGAGATAGTTTCCTGAAAACAATATACACGTTTCTGAGGGAATGTAAACAAAATCATCAACAGGCTATAAGAGAGGTACTAAGAAAAATTATTTTAATAAAAGTTAACTTTGGGCTCACTTTTTGAATTAGACCGTTGCCATTCACTGGGAAATAGAAAGTGATGAAAAACATCAGGGTTTTGTGCACCTAGGCAAAGAAGGCAGCATGGAGAGGATGGAGAAATTAGGCAATGCTGAGAAACCTTATATTAAGAACCGATTATAGATTATATTTTCTCTAACTTGTTTGTTTGTCTCTCATTAGCTTGCTATGAAATCACGAACTGATATGGAATGTATAACACTGTGGCTTATATGAATACTTATAATAATTTGTATGTGTTGAGGTAATATCTTGCTTCCTTTTCAGTTTCCCATAAGGACTTCTTAACTCTGTAGAGACAGGAAACAGAGTTTACAACTTTGTTCATTCCAAAAGGTGCTGAGGAATTATTTGCTTATTTAATAAGCAAACTTTAAATGATAAAAACTGTTTAAGTGTGATTATTCTTTCTCTAGAAAGTTAACCAACTAGAGTACAGTACAATGCTTAGCAGATAATCTTGCACAGAGTAGAAATTTAACAAAAATGAATGAAACTTAAAGCACATTTTGTATTCTTGAGGTAAGAAAGGAGAATTATGTATATTTCTGTGTAATTCTAGGAACAATGTCTAATCCTAATGATGTCTAATAATCCTAATTAGGATTATTGTTTACTCATTGATGATTGTTACATGCTTCTGAACTAACTAGCATCTATATTCTAATATATATTTCACTTATTAATAACAGTTTGTTATAAAACTACTAAGTTTTAAGTCATGAATATAGAGAGGAAGCATAAATTTTTTTTTATTACAAAATTTTATTTATTTTTATTTAAAAAATGACACGGCCCGAAAGTCTTAGCCATTTTTATTGCTACTATTTGTGAATTTAAGAGTTCTGCTTTCTTCAAACCAACTAACTTTTAGTCAATTAGCTTTCCTTTGGCGTTTTCTGGTAAAAATTATTGAAAAAATATTTTTATTAGAAAATATTCAAATATATTTACAATTATATAACAAAGAGGTTTGCATCAACAACTCAGTTCTAGTAAATATCTTCCACATTTACTTTAGTTCTTTTTCTTTAATACATGTTGCACCCCTCCTTAATCCTGTCACTCCCTTCAAAAAATTTTTAAAATTATGTATTTGTTTATATATACTTTCCTTTCTGTAAAAGGTCATGATGGCATCAGATAAAAATGGGTACAGTGAATAATCAAACAGAATAAACCAATTAATATTATTCATAAAGGCATATGTTATAATAGATGGAATAAATTTACTTAATGGACATTTACAGTGAGTATATTAATATTTGACATAAAACAAATAAGCTGATTTTCAATCAAAACATCACTTAACTTCCTTGACCAATGATTATTATTAGCAAGTGATTTGAAGTACAAAGCAGGCAAATAATTCAAATCTGACAACCTGAATATTGTTCAATAAATGTTGGTTCCTTTCATTTAACTAACCTTGCATTCATGCTGAGGTTATATAAATATTTAAAGTATAATGCCTGCTTATAATGTTCTTATAAGGTTCTTGCACTTTTTAGGAAGGTACTGCATGTACAAAAATATAAATATCTCAGATCTGTAAAAGTAAGAGCTAAAAAGTTAAAAAACTTGTTTAAAAAAACATCTAGGGAATCTGAGAGAAGATCATTTCTGGAGCAAGGTCCTTGTGTTGGCAAGTGTTGGACAATGATACTAATTAATAAAAGCTGGAAAGAAACATTTTTTGGATAAACAACTGTATTCAATGTGGTCAAATCGTACTATGAACAATTAAGGTGTGTTATGGGATGAACTATGTCCCCCTTGAAATTCCTATGTTGAATTCCTGACCCCCAAGTATATCAATATTTGACCATTTTTGGAGACAAGGTCTTTTAAAGAAGTGACTAAGTTAAATGAGGGCTTTACGGTGAGCCCCAATCCAGTATGACTAGTGTTCTTTTAAGAGGAGGACATTTGTACAGGTAAAGAGAGACACCAGAAACGTGCACGGACTGAGGGATGACCATATGAGGACACAGAGAAAAGGCAGCCATCCATCTGCACAATAAGAAGACAGGCCTCGGGCTTCCCTGGTGGCGCAGTGGTTGAGAATCTGCCTGCCAGTGCAGGGGACACGGGTTCGAGCCCTGGTCTGGGAAGATCCCACATGCCACGGAGCAGCTGGGCCCGTGAGCCACAACTACTGAGACTGCGCGTCTGGAGCCTGTGCCCCGCAACAGGAGGGGCCGCGATAGTGAAAGGCCCGTGCACCGCGATGAAGAGCGGTCCCCGCACCGCGATGAAGAGTGGCCCCCGCTTGCTGCAACTAGAGAAAGCCCTCGCACGAACTGAAGACCCAACACAGCCAAAAATAAATAAATAAATAAATAAATAAAGTAAAAAAAAAAAAAAAAAAAGTAAGTTAACAAACGTGACGTTTAAAAAAAAAAAAAAAGAAGACAGGCCTCAGGAGAAACCAAACCCGCCAAAACCCTGACCTTAAACTTCCTTCCTCCAGGGAGAGACCTTCAAGATGGTGGAAGAGTAAGATGCGGAGATCACCTTCCTCCCAACAAATACATCAGAAATACATCTACCTGTGGAACAACTCCTAAAGAACACTTACTGAACGCTGGCAGAAGACCTCAGACTTCCCAAAAGGCAAGAAACTCCCCCACGTACCTGGGAAGGGCAAAAGTAAAAAGAAATAACAGAGACAAAAGAATAGGGACGGGACCTGCACCAGTGGGAGGGAGCTGTGAAGGAGGAAAGGTGTCCACACACTAGGAAGCCCCATCGCGGGCGGAGACTGCAGGTGGCGGAGGCGGGAGCTTCGGAGCCACGGAGGAGAGCGCAGCCACAGGGGTGCAGAGGGCAAAGCGGAGAGACTCCCACACAGAGGAGCGGTGCCGACCAGCACTCACCAGCCCGAAAGGCTTGTCTGCTCACCCAACGGGGCGGGCGGGGGCTGGGGGCTGAGACTCAGGCTTCGGAGGTCAGATCCCAGGGAGAGGACTGGGGTTGGCGGCGTGAACACAGCCTGAAGGGGGCTAGTGCACCACAGCTAGCCGGGAGGGAGTCCGGGAAAAGGTCTGGAGCTGCCGAGGAGGCAAGAGACTTTTTCTTGCCTCTTTGTTTCCTGGTGCGCGAGGAGAGGGGATTCAGAGCGCGGCTTCAAGGAGCTCCAGAGACGGGCGTGAACCACGGCGATCAGCGTGGACCCCAGAGACGGGCATGAGACACTAAGGCTGCTGCTGCGGCCACCAAGAAGCCTGTGTGCGAGCACAGATCACTCTCCACACCTCCCCTCCCGGGAGCCTGTGCAGCCCGCCACTGCCAGGATTCCATGATCCAGGGACAACTTCCCCAGGAGAACGCACGGCGCACCTCAGGCTGGTGCAACGTCACGCCGGCCGCTGCCGCCGCAGGCTCGCCCCACATCCGTACCCCTCCCTCCACCCGGCCTGAGTGAGGCAGAGACCCCGAATCAGCTGCTCCTTTAACCCCGTCCTGTGTGAGAAAAGAACAGATGCTCTCAGGTGACCTACACGCAGAGGCGGGTCCAAATCCAAAGCTGAACCCCGGGAGCTGTGCAAACAAAGAAGAGAAAAAGAAATCTCTCTCAGCAGCCTCAGAAGCAGCGGATTAAAGCTCCACAAACAACTTGATGTACCTACATCTGTGGAATACCTGAATAGACAACGAATCATCGCAAATTGAGGTGGACTTTGGGAGCAACGATATTTTTTTTTTTCCCTTTTTCTCTTTATGTGAATGTGTACGTGTATGCTTCTGTGTGTGATTTTGTCTGTATAGCTTTGCTTTTACCATTTGTCCTACGGTTCTGTCTGTCCTTTTTTTTTTTCTTCTTTTTTAGTATAGTTTTTAGCACTTGTTATCATTGGTGGATTTGTTTATTGGTTGGTCTCTTCCTTCTCTTATTTTTTTTTATTGAAAAAATTTTTTTAATAATTATTTTTTTATTTTTTCTTTTAATAACTTTATTTTACTTTATTTTATTTTATCTTCTTCTTTCTTTCCTTCTTTTTTCTCTCCCTCTCATTCTGAGCCGCGTGAATGACAGGCTCCAGGTACTCTAGCCAGGTTTCAGGGCTGTGCCTCTGAGGTGGGAGAGCCAAGTTCAGGACATTGGTCCACAAGAGACCTCCCAGCTCCACATAATATCAAACAGCAAAAATCTCCCACAAATCTCCATCTCAATGCCAAGACCCAGCTCCACTCAACGATCAGCAAGCTAGAGTGCAGGACACCCCATGCCAAGCAACTAGCAAGACAGGAACACAACCCCACCCACTAGCAGAGAGGCTGCCTAAAATCATAATAAGTCCACAGACACCCAAAAACACACCACCAGACGTGGACCTGCCCACCAGAAAGACAAGATACAGCCTCATCCACCAGAACACAGGCACTAGTCCCCTCCACCAGGAAGCCTACACAACTCACTGAACCAACCTTAGCCACTGGGGGCAGATACCAAAAACAACGGGAACTACGAACCTGCAGCCTGGGAAAAGGAGACCCCAAACACAGTAAGTTAAGAAAAATGAGAAGACAGAGAAACACATAGCAGATGAAGGAGCAAGGTAAAAACCCACGAGACCTAACAAATGAAGACGAAATAGGCAGGCTACCTGAAAAAGAATTCAGAATAATGATAGTAAACATGATCCAAAATCTTGGAAATAGAATGGAGAAAATACAAGAAACGTTTCACAAGGAACTAGAAGAACTAAAGAGCAAACAAACAGTGATGAACAACATAATAAATGAAATTAAAAATTCTCTAGAAGGGATCAATAGCAGAATAACTGAGGCAGAAGAACGGATAAGTGACCTGGAAGATAAAATAGTGGAAATAACTACTGCAGAGCAGAATACAGAAAAAAAAAAATGAAAAGACTTGAGGACAGACTCAGAGAACTCTGGGACAACATTAAACATACCAATATTCGAACTATTGGGGTCCCAAAAGACAAAGAGAAAAAGAAAGGGGTTGAGAAAATATTTGAAGAGATTATAGTTGAAAACTTCCCTAATATGGCAAAGGAAATAGTTAATCAAGTCCAGGAAGCACAGAGAGTCCCATACAGGATAAATCCAAGGAGAAACATGCCAAGACACATATTAATCAAACTATCAAAAATTAAATACAAAGAAAAAATATTAAAAGCAGCAAGGGAAAAACAACAAGTAACACATAAGGGAATCCCCACAAGGTTAACAGCTGATCTTTCAGCAGAAACTCTGCAAGCCAGAAGGGAGTGGCAGGACATATTTAAAGTGATGAAAGAGAAAAACCTACAACCAAGATTACTCTACCCAGCAAGGACCTCATTCAAATTTGACAGATAAATTAAAAGCTTTACAGACAAGCAAAAGCTAAGAGAATTCAGCGCCACCAAACCAGCTTTACAACAAATCCTACAGGAACTTCTCTAGGCAGGAAACACAAGAGAAGGAAAAGACCTACAATAACAAACCCAAAACAATTAAGAAAATGGTAATAGGAACATACATATCGATAATTACCTAAAATGTAAGTGGATTAAATGCTCCAACCAAAAGACATAGACTGGCTGAATGGATACAAAAACAAGACCCGTATATATGCTGCCTAAAAGAGACCCACTTCAGACCTAGGGACACATGCAGACTGAAAGTGAGGGGATGGAAAAAGATATTCCATGCAAATGGAAATCAAAAGAAAGCTGGGGTAGCAATTCTCCTATCAGACAAAATAGACTTTAAAACAAAGACTATTATAAGAGACAAGAAGGACACAACATAATGATCAAGGGATCGAACCAAGAAGAAGATATAACAATTGTAACTGTTTATGCACCCAACATATGAGCACCTCAATACATAAGGCAAATACTAACACCCATAAAAGGGGAAATCGACAGTAACATAAACATGGTACGGTACTTTAACACCCCACTTTCACGGAAGGACAGATCATCCAAAATGAAAATAAATAAGGAAACACAAGCTTTAAATGACACATTAAACAAGATGGACTTAATTGATATTTATAGGACATTCTATCCAAAAACAACAGAATACACTTTCTTCTCAACTGCTCATGGAACATTCTCCAGGATAGATCATATCTTGGGTCACAAATGAAACCTTGGTAAATTTAAGAATATTGAAATTGTATCAAGTGTCTCTTCTGACCACAATGCTATGAGACTAGATATCAATTACAGGAAAAAAACTGTAAAAAATACAAACACATGGAGGCTAAACAATATACTACTTAATAACCAAGAGATCACTGAAGAAATCGAAGAGGAAATCAAAAAATACCTAGAAACAAATGACAATGAAAACACGACGACCCAAAACCTATGGGATGCAACAAAAGCAGTTCTAAGAGGTAAGTTTATAGCAGTCCTACCTCAAGAAACAAGAAACACCTCAGATAAACAACCTAACCTTACACCTAAAGCAATTAGGAAAGCAGAACAAAAAAATCCCAAAGTTAGCAGAAGGAAAGAAATCATAAAGATCAGATCAGAAATAAATGAAAAAGAAATGAAGGAAACCATAGCAAAGATCAATAAAACTAAAAGCTGGTTGAGAAGATAAGCAAAATTGATAAACCATTAACCAGGCTCATCAAGAAAAAAGGGGAGAAGACTCAAATCAATGGAATTAGAAATGAAAAAGGAGAAGTAACAACGGATACTGCAGACATACAAAGGATCATGAGAGATTACTACAAACAACTATATGCCAATAAAATGGACAACCTGGAAGAAATGGACAAATTCTTAGATATGCACAACCCTCCGAGACTGAACCAGGAAGAAATAGAGAATATGAACAGACCAATCACAAGCACTGAAATTGAAACTCTGATTAAAAATCTTCCAACACACAAAAGTCCAGGACCAGATGGCTTCACAGGCGAATTTTATCAAACATTTAGAGAAGAGCTAACACCTATCCTTCTCAAACTCTTCCAAAATATAGCAGAGGGAGGAACACACCCAAACTCATTCTACGAGGCCACCATCACCCTGATACCAAAACCAGACAAAGACGTCACAAAAAATGGAAACTACAGGCCAATATCACTGATGAACATAGATTCAAAACACTAGCAAACAGGATCCAACAGCACATTAAAAGGATCATACACCATGATCAAGAGGGGTTTATCCAAGGAGTGCAAGGATTCTTCAGTATACGCAAATCAAACAATGTGATACACCATATTAACAAACTGAAGGAGAAAAACCATATGATCAACTCAATAGATGCAGAGAAAGCTTTTGACAAAATTCAACACCCATTTATGATAAAAACCCTCCAGAAAGTAGGCATAGAGGGTACTTACCTCAACATAATAAAGGTCATATATTACAAACCCACAGCCAATATCATTCTCAATGGTGAAAAACTGAAAACATTTCCTCTAAGATCAGGAACAGGACAAGGTTGTCCACTCTCACCAGTATTATTCAACATAGTTTTGGAAGTTTTAGCCACAGCAATGAGAGAAGTAAAAGAAATAAAAGGAATCCAAGTCGGAAGAGAAGAAGTAAAACTGTCACTGTTTGCAGATGACATGATACTATACATAAAGAATCCTAAAGATGCTACCAGAAAACTACTAGAGCTAATCAATGACTTTGGTAAAGTAGCAGGATACAAAATTAATGAACAGAAATCTCTTGCATTCCTATACACTAATGATGAAAAATCTGAAAGTGAAATTAAGAAAACACTCCCATTTACCACTGCAACAAAAAGAATAAAATATCTAGGAATAAACCTACCTAAGGAGACAAAAGACCTGTATGCAGAAAATTATAAGACACTGTTGAAAGAAATTAAAGATGATACAAATAGATGGAGAGATATACCATGTTCTTGGATTGGAGGAATCAACAGTGTGAAAATGACTCTACTACCTAAAGCAATCTACAGATTCAATGCAATCCCTATCAAACTACCGCTGGCATTTTTCACAGAACTAGAACAAAAAATTTCACAATTTGTATGGAAACACAAAAGACCCTGAATAGCCAAAGCAATCTTGAGAAAGAAAAACGGAGCTGGAGGAATGAGGATCCGGAGTTCAGACTATACTACAAAGCTACAGTAATGAAGACAGTATGGTACTGGCACAAAAACAGAAATATAGGTCAGTGGAACAGGATAGAAAGCCCAGAGATAAATCCAAGCACATATGGTCACCTTATCTTTGATAGAGGAGGCAAGAATATACAGTGGAGCAAAGACAGCCTCTTCAATAAGTGGTGCTGGGAAAACTGGACAGCTACATGTAAAAGAATGAAATTAGAACACTCCCTAACACCATACGCAAAAATAAACTCAAAATGGATTAAAGACCTAAATGTAAGGCCAGACACTATTAAACTCTTAGAGGAAAACATAGGCAGAACACTCCATGACATAAATCACAGCAAGATCCTTTTTGACCCACCTCCTAGAGAAATGGAAATAAAAATGAAAATAAACAAATGGGACCTAATGAAACTTAAAACTTTTGCACAGCAAAGGAAACCTTAAACAAGATGAAAAGACAACCCTCAGAATGGGAGTAAATATTTGCAAATGAAGCAACTGACAAAGGATTAATCTCCAAAATTTACAATTAGCTCATGCAGCTCAATATCAAAAAAACAAACAACCCAATCCAAAAATGGGCAGAAGACCTAAATAGACATTTCTCCAAAGATATATAGATTGCCAACAAACACATGAAAGAACGTTCAACATCACTAATCATTAGAGAAATGCAAATCAAAACCACAATGAAGTATCATCTCACACCAGTCAGAATGGACATCATCAAAAAATCTATGAACAATAAATGCTGGAGAGGGTGTGGAGAAAAGGGAACCCTTTTGTACTGTTGGTGGGAATGTAAATTGATACAACCACTATGGAGAACAGTATGGAGGTTCCTTAAAAAACTAAAAATAGAACTACCATACGACCCAGCAATCCCACTACTGGGCATATACCCTGAGAAAACCACAATTCAAAGGAAACATATACCTCAATGTTCATTGCAGCACTATTTACAATAGCCAGGACATGGTACCAACCTAAATGTCCATCGACAGATGAATGGATAAAGAAGATGTGGCAGATATTTACAATGGAATACTACTCAGCCACAAAAAGAAGTGCAATTGAGTTATTTGTAGTCAGGTGGATGGACCTAGAGTCTGTCATACAGAGTGAAGTAAGTCAGAAAGAGAAAAACAAACACCGTATGCTAACACATATATATGGAATCTAAAAAAAAAAAAAAGTTTCTGAAGAACCTAGGGGCAGGACAGGAATAAAGATGCAGACGTAGAGAATGGACTTGAGGACACAGGGAGGTGGAAGGGTAAGCTGGGACAAAGTGAGAGAGTGGCATGGACTTATGTATACTACCAATTGTAAAATAGATAGCTAGTGGGAAGCAGCTGCATAACACAGGGAGATCAGCTTGGTGCTTTGTGACCACCTAGAGGGGTGGGATAGGGAGGGTGGGAGGGAGACGCAAAAGGGAGGAGATATGGGGATATATGTATATGTATAGCTGATTCACTTTGTTATAAAGCAGAAACTAACACAGCATTGTAAAGAAATTATACTCCAATAAAGATGTTAAATAAATAAATAACAAATTAATTAATTAAAAAAAAAAACTTCCATCCTCCAGAACTGTGAGAAAGTAAATTTCTGTTTCGTAAGCCAGCCAGTCTGCAGTGTTTTGTTATAGCAGCCCTAGCAAAGTAGTAAAGGATAGAAGCCATTTGACTGCAACAACCAGGTGTTATGCTCCTTTTCAGTCTGCTCAGCAATTACTATCAAAGGAACTCAATAAATATTTGCTGATATGATTTAAGTGATACAGATAAAAATGACTGGTTAAAACTACAGTTTATGTGCATTGTCTTTAATTTTAGTTCACTGCTCCTGAATATATTTCTTGAGCAACAATGCACTTCCATATTTATGATAGTGAGGATAATACATGGATTATCCAAAGGGAACCACATGGAATTTCTTTTCATTTGAAAGTCGAATAATATTAATTTGAGGCAGCATAAGGTGAATCTGAAATGTAATATCCTTCCCTAAAGGCAAGAGTGCACCTTATTTGCTATTTCCAGAACATTTCAGGACCAATAAATTTATACTGAAAAAAAAAATCTTCTCTGAACAGATGTTCTCAGATAAGTCTAAAACTTTTCATGAAGTGTTTTTCATTACAGACATGATTCAAGTTTTAAAAGAATCTTATTTCTAATTTATGTGTGCACACCTGTAACTCTTCTACACATCATGTTGAGGAATAAAAATCAAATCACTCAGAGCCATATCAGTAATTCTGTTGAGTATGACTTCTAACTGAATAGTGATTAATATGCAACCAATGAATCAAAGTTCTTGAGTTTTACCTTCTTTGAAGTGACAATTTGCCTTATTTCCGTGCTAGCCATGGAACCGCAAGATGCAGGAATTTAACCGAGAACATTCTTAAAATTCTTCATTTTAATACACTGAAGTTCATTTATCTGCAGTTACCTAACACTGTGCCTCTTTGTGCAAGATAGTCACTGCCTTTGCAATCTCATTTCAATCACTTTGCAAGTGGTATGTTGCTAAAAACTTTAATTTTCACTAATGTCAAAAAAATTTTTGCTGAAAGCAGTTTTGCTCATGCATTCCTTTTGCAAATGTCTTATTCTTTGCCATCAGCTGAACTGACATTTTGATCGGTTTGTAAATCTGGGAAGAATGCTGGCTGAGAAATAAATATGTTCTCAAGCGCTTCTTTCCTTCTGGTAACAGGCTGCGTGCTGACCCTGTACAAGTCTGAATTTAGCTGAATCCATGTTTGGATCCTTTACATCATAATTGTTATAGTGATCAATGGAACCACAGTTTACTATTAAATGTAAACTAAACAGGGTAATTAATTTGTACAAAATATTTTTTCATATCACAGAATATTATAATGGAAATATACGCAGGTACATAATTCAAATACTGGATATTTCTATACTTAAAAAAAAGCTGTGCTTGCATGTACATGAGAGAGACAGAGGAAGGAAGGGAGGGAGGGAATGATGAAGAGAAATAACATTTGTTTGTCCAAACAGGCTAAGCTGAGGTAAATTTATATAGTTTTCCTTGGGAATTCATCTTCTTTGTATTAAAGTTTTACAAATTATTACTATATTCCACCTATGTGAAATGAGCTTTTCTTATCTGTCCAATGAAGTTGAGAAAATTTGATCATAAACAATGTTATTCTGGCTCATACAGAATATCCTATTTAACTTCACTGAAGTGTATATATATATATATACATAAATATACACGTGTGTGTGTGTGTGTGTGTATGTGTGTGTGTGTGTGTGTGTGTGTGTGTGTGTGTATGGGACTGGTCCTTGTCAGATTTTTTAACATATTATAATGTAATTGATTAAAAGCTTGTAATAAAAGGAAAGTTGTCTGTTTTTACTTTTCTTACTTGCCTTATTATATCTTTAAAGTTTCTTTGCAAGAATCCTTTAAAGCTGCTATTAATTTTATAACATTTACATTAGCTTAATCAATCTGGACAAAATCATCATAAATCCACATACCATAGAATATACAGCTTTATTTCACCCAGTATGTTGCAGGGAAATGAACGAGAAGGGGGATCTGCAAACCACTCTTGGTGGAGCCCCCTCCTTTCCTAGAATCCTGAAGTAGTGTTCAGAAAGTGTGACCACGGGAGCTACAGACGCAAGGGAGGCACCAATGGTAATCTCAACAAATTCAGTTCTAATTTCTCCAAGTTCTTAAGATAAAAATAAGGAGCAGTAGAAGCACTAATATCTCACTTCACCACCACAGATTCAGTTCATGTAAATGTTAGAGATAACATCCAAGATTATCTTCTTTTTTTCTTTTATTTATCTAGGGTAAGTGATGACCTGAGAAATTCTTTTTCTTTTCTTTTAAGATAGATCAAAATAAGCCATTTCACTGACCTAGTTTTTAAATTAAATGCAAAATATGATGCTGGATAAGTAAAACAAATAGCAAGTTAAAGGGTGCTTGATTCATAAAGTGGCTAATAAAGTGGGAGGATTAAGAGGGGATTGAGTAACACAGGGAGATGGAGAATGGTGGCTTTGGAGAACTTGGGGTGCATCCTCGGGTTTAAACTGTACTTTGAAATGTTGCTTAATAGTCCTATCTTTACTAAGAAGCCTTTTTCTATATTTAAAAAAAATTAAGTTGCATTTCTCAAATTATATTTTCCCCTGAATTAAAAAAATCACACTTGAAATAATCATTTACAATTACTTAAGAGTGGCTATCAATTTTCATAGCTAGGCATCTGAATGCCCTTATGTTTTCAAACTTTGACAAATCATTTTTATGTGTTTGTTTGCTAGAAAGTTCATTAATAGCAATATGTGCTCTCATGTGTTAAATGCCTATGCTGAAGGAGAGTGTGCCAGAAATCTTACAAGTTATAGAGTTAATATTAACATAGTCCCTCCGGGTAAATACGCATATGTCCACTGAACGGGTGAAGAAATGTACACAAGACTCTAAGTTAAATATCACATTCAAAAAGATAGTTATGTGACCAAGCCCTGGACTGCCTAAATCTTAAGTCATTGTTCTTTTTATCATGTTTCCCTACATTGTCATTATTTCACACTACATGCAGATTATATAATTTTTCAAACCTTTCAAAAATAAATTGTTATCTAGCAATTGAGCACAGGAACTAATGAATGCATGCAACACTGATTTCTGCAGATGAAGAGTGAAAGCTTCATTTGTAAGCCGGGAGATCTCCAAACTGATTTTATAAAGAAAGGACCATTGTTCTAATAAAAACTAAATATCCATTACCCCCTACCTGTACCTAACCTGTGTCTATATAACATGTGTTGTGAGCTTTGTTTTGTTTTGTTTTGTGTGTGTATTGATTACTCTAGAATTGGCATTTGGTTCCTTCCTTTGTATAACTGCATTTCTCAAAAGAACACTGGCTCCAGAGCTAATTTTCTTGTTGTAGGAGAAGGAGGAAGTGACGCCTGGTGGTTATTTGAGACTTCCATGGTTCAACATATGATCAGCTGAACGTAACATAAATTTTCTGACTTGACATTTGTGTTTTTTGTGACTGGTTAGACTCACTTTAAAGATATGGCTTTCATTAATCTCTGCAGTGATCCAGAATTTGATGATTGTATTTCCAGATGCCACACATTTGGTAAGTTTTAACTTTGTATATGTAGCATTATCTATAGATGGGTGAAAAATTTAAATGAAGTTGCCTTTCTTTTTATTCTTCCACAGCATGGAACTATCCCTCTTTGTTTCAGATGGCTGGAGAGATCAGTGGTGACTCTGGCATTTTAGAGAACTCCCAAGAGTAAAAATCTGGTAAAATTCATGTTTAGTGTTTTGAGAAACCTCCTTACTGTTTTCCACAGTGGCCGCACCAATTTATATCCCCACCAACAGTGCACAACATCCTCACCAGCATTTGTTATTTGTGTTCTTTTTGATGACAGCCATTCTGACTGCTGTGAGATGATACTTCATTGTGGTTTTGATTTGCATTTCCCTAATGATTAGTGATGTTGAGCATCTTTTCATGTGCCTGCTGGCCATGTGCATTTCCTCTTTAGGAAAATGTCTATTCAGTTCTTCTGCCCATTTTTTAACAGTTATGTTTTTGTTTTATTTTTTTGATGTTGAGTTGTATGAGCTGTTTATATATGTTGGATATTAACCCCTTATTAATCATATAATTTGACCCAGAAATTCCACTCCTGTGTATATATCCAAAAAAAAACCCTAAAATACTAATTTGAAAAGAAACATGAACCCCAATGTTCATAGCAGCATTATTTACAATTGCCAAGATATGGAAGCAACCTAAGTGTCCATCAAGAGAGGAATGGATAAAAAAGATGTGGTATATATGTACATAATGGAATACTACTCAGCCATAAAAAAATAATGAAATTTTGCCATTTGCAGCAATATGGATGGATTTGGAAGGCATTATGCTAAGTGAAATAAGTCAGACAGAGAAAGACAAATACTGTATGAGATCACTTATATGTGGAATCTAAAAAATACAACAAACTAGTGAATATAACAAAAAAGAAGCAGATTCACAGATGTAGAGAACAAACTATTGGTTGCCAGTGGGGAGAGGGAAGGTGGACGGGGCAATATAGGGGTAGGGGACTAAAAGGTGCAAACTATTAGGTAAAATAAGCTACAAGGACACATTATACAACACAGGAATATACCCAATACTTAATTATAAATGAGTATAACTTTTAAAAATTGTGAATCATTATACTGTACACCTGTAACATATAATATTATATGTCAACTATACTTCAATAAAAAATTATATTGTTGGGGCTTCCCTGGTGGCGCAGTGGTTGAGAGTCTGCCTGCCAATGCAGGGGACGCGGGTTCGCGCCCTTGTCTGGGAGGATCCCATATGCCGCGGAGCAACTGGGCCCGTGAGCCACAACTACTGAGCCTGCGCGTCTGGAGCCTGTGCCCCGCAACAAGAGAGGCCGCGACAGTGAAAGGCCCGCGCACCGCGATGAAGAGTGGCCCCGCTTGCCGCAACTAGAGAAAGCCCTCGCACAGAAACAAAGACCCAACACAGCCAAAAATAAATAAATAAATAAAAATAAAAATAAAAAATTATATTGTTTAAAAAAAGGAAAATTTTAAAAGCTGGTAAAGTTCAGCTTTGACATGAAAACTAGGATTTGACAGCAAGATACCAGGTGTGAGAAACAAGTGCTGTTGAGAGAGAAAGGATTTTCCAGGTTCCTTTGTGACTCTTTGGGCTATCAACAACCAAGCCTGGAGGTCTCAAGTCTGCATGTTTATGCGTGAGAAACATAGAGCTCCTTGTTAATCAGCAATGGCCTGAAGTTCCAAGCAAGAAAGAAGTCCTGGAAGTGATGGGAAGGAGACGCAAAGAGGAAGAGAAGACAGCAAAGTTTTTAGAGCTAGGTGGATTCTCCTCGAGGCCCTTGCCTGGGGAGAAGGTGGCCATGTTCCTAAGATGACGGAAGGTGCCCTGAGGGTTGCTGTGGTTAAGGAACCTATTTCCTGTTGGGAATTGGAAAGCAACAATGTGAGGAGTCACAAAACTAATAATGCTGTATAATCACACCAAGACTCTGTGGTTTTACCTCTTTAACTTTATATACATACTCATATTCTTGGAGGAATCCCAGGTACCTGAGACAATGTCTGGGAAACTTGCCAGACAGGTTCATCAGAGAAAGAGTGACACGTCTTTTTAGGAAATGCTGCTAAATGAACCAGAACATGGCGGGCCCAATGGTCATCAGAGCCAGACCTCTAGGGGCCTACAATGTCAGCAGTGCAGAGAGGAATCCAATTCAAGGCAGAATCCCATCTTTCCACACAGGACTGACACTAGCCACAGAATTTAGCCACAATACCTGTAGGCAGACAGAAGTATCCTGGGGACTAGAGAGGGCCGATGACCTCATGGCCCGGCAGCCCCACTCCTCTAGGTACCACCCATAAACATGCTTCTCTCTCCATCCTTCTCCTACTCATGGCGAGAACAACGGAAAGAGGGAAGGAGTTGGCTAGCTAGCCCATCACCTGGGAGATGGAGCTTCTTATTCATATTAGGACCAAAGATGACTATTTAAATTAGTTTATCTTACTAAACTTAAATTGAGTTGACAAAATTATTTCTCCAATTAATCAACATGTGGGTTTTGTGAAGAAAATCAAATCAGCAAAAGGTAAAATAATTGTATTATAACTGCTCATCTAAGATAAGGTGTAGGTCTACACCCCAATTGTTATGCATATCCACACTACACACACACTCACACACTCACATACAAATATATACTGAGATAAGATCTTAAGTGGTTCATCCATCCACTCATATTTAGGTTATTTTATGACTCAGAACTTTTCAAACTCAGAATTTTTCTTTCTCTGAATTTAAAGAAGGGAGTCTCTTGTGTGACAGTGAGAATGGCAAGAGGCAATATTTGTCAGTTAAGAATGTTATAATTCAGTCAATTTCTTCTAGGTCCAAATTATAGAATGGTCCTAAATGTACTGCCTAAATATATGTATATACTGGTATATGTGTATCTCTGTGTGTGTATACACGCATACTATATGTTAAATATTTTTATTAAGGCATTTAATAAATAAACTTAAAATTTTACACTGGAAATTTAATAGGAAAAAAAGGACATAAGAATGGGTACTACTTCTTACTCTCTCACTGATAATCAACGGAGAGAAGGAAACTAAAAGTTGAGTAAAGGTTCTCCATAAAATAGTGTGATTTCTCTAGAGTATCCAATGCATGTGTGTTTTTGTGTGTGTATGTGTATTTACCTACACATACAAATACCCACCCTACCTCCAACCCATTTCAGGTTTCAGATTTTAAGTCCTGCTGATTGTAAACTATTGTCAATCTATCTATAGCCACTTTTTACTTTCTTATACTTACTAAACTGTAACCAACAAGTGTTTGCTATCTATCATTGCTTAAGTTCTCTCAGTTTCTTTTTTTCTTGTACATAATGTTATAATTTCCCACAAACATTTTTATTATATTGCTCTTCAACTCAGGTGACTTCTTATACTACAGTATTTCAGTCATAACTCCCAAGCTCACATGACCTCCCCAACTGATCTCTCCATAGTTCTATGACCTGCAATATTATTTCTGAAGCCAAGTACAGTCTGAGATCTAAGATGATCTGCATGTTTTTTATCCCACTTCTTGCTGTTTCTTACCTAAGAAAGCTTCAGTATGTCCATGATATTTCTTCCTAAGTCTTTTTTCTGCCAATACATTTTTTGACAGTTCATTACCAGGAACTCTTTCAACAAATTAACTAAAAATCTCAAGCTTTCTAGGGAGTCTAATAGTCTTTTGCAGTATTTCCGTTTAGTTTACAATTCAATCATCTTACTCAATATTCAATTTGTTCTGTATTATTGTGTAGATTCTTGTACAGCTTTGCAATATTTTAATATTATTTCATAAACAATCTTTTCCATCAGAGACTTGAAACTCCCTCTTAAGGGTTAAATTGCTGCCCACCGCCCACCCCCAAGTTCACATGTTGAAGGGCTAACCCCAGTATCTCAGAACATAATCTTATTCGGAGATAGGGTATTCACAGAGGTAATCAAGTTAAAATGAGGTCATTAGATCCGGCCCTGATCCAATATGACTAGTGTTCTTCAAAAAAGGGAAAATTTGGAAGTAGACACGCACACATGGGGAAATCCATGTGAAGAAGAAGGCACAGATCTGCACGATGTTCCTACAAGCCAGGAACTCCTAACATTGCCAGCAAACCACTAAAAGCTACGTGAGAGGCAGGGAGCAAATTCCCTCACAGTCCTCAGAAGGAACCAACTCTGCCAACAGCTTAATCTTGAACTTCTATCCTCCAGAACTGTGAGACAACACATTTCTACCGTTTCAGCACCCCGGTTTGTGGATTATGGTAGCTCTAGCAAGTTAATATACCCCTCAAAGGAGGAAAAAAACATCTCACTACATCTGAAAATCAGGCTGCTTGTACAAGGCAAGCAGTAGGCATGCAAAATAATAGGGGGGTTTGACTTATTTAAGTATTTAAATATGCTGAGCCTTAATTTTACTTGAGTAAATACATAGCATAAAATTTCCTGATTTTAGATTTGTAAATCAAGTGAGTAGAAAAAATTTTTAAATGTGCTACATTGAAACAAAGTCTAAATAGATGTATAGGCTTCTCTTTCTGGCTATAAACAAATCATCAACATTATCTGCATTTTCATGGCATTCATTAAGTTAAGTAGATCTCTTTACTGAGATATTTTATTTATTATCCTTTTAACTTTGCAAAAGAAGATATAAATATCTTATGTCCTTCATGTAAATAGGCATGCCATTTTCTTTTGTATGAGCTCCTCTGATTTTTGTTTCTTTATTCTTTGAATTTTTTTCACTTCACTATTGTTGTAAGAGTTGATACAATAAAAAGGGTTTAATCAGAACTTCATATTAATCAAAAACTTAAATTGCTGATGTTAGCAATCTCCATAGAAAGACTTACAATACCCATATTTTGCCTTAAAATGGCACAGATTTTCACATAAAAAATGTTTTTTGAGGGTCTAAATAAAGTTTAAAATGTTTAAATGGTATTATCCATGTCTCTCTCTGTCACACACACACATGCAAACATACACACAATCTTAATTCCTTTTTGATGTTTCAACATTTTCATAAGAAAAACATCTTGAATATGTGAAGTACATTAGAGGTTAAGACATTGTATGAAATGGTTTATTCTCCATTGGGTTGTAAAATTTACAGCACTCACTTTGTAAATAGTAATTACAAATATAAATAATAATTGAAAAAACTTTGACATTGAATAAATTTTATGAGTTAATACTAGCTTTTGGAAGCTATGACAATCTTTTAGTGTATGTAGCAAATTGCAATGTAAGTAGATACTTCTCTAGTTAAAAAATTGTCTGATGAAATATGACTTGATAGTCAAAGATACTAATTTAATGCTTTGATATTACATAAAGAGAAACAATCAAGTAATACATATTTTTAAAATGAAATGAGTATGTTGATCTCTACATAGATATGGTGCAAAACACACAGACAGCATACAATTTTATTTGTCAGTTTTCATGGGGGCAGTAGTTAAACCATTTGTGAGTACAGAAAGGTGATTTTTTTTTTCCCTGTCTGTCTCTTTAAAAAATCCGAAGTTTTCCTCATGACTGAAAACTAAACTTTTTGGTCACTCATGGTGACTTTGATCTGAACAGATCTGCCTTTAATTTAATATGATACTCTTTGTACCTGCCAGTCGAGGATTGCTTTTCGCTTTTAGAAGCCATTTTCATTCCTTGACTCACGCATGGACCCCTTGCTTCATCTTCAAAGCCAACAAGGGCAGGTCAAAGCCCCACATGCTTCACATCTCTCTGGCTTTTCCCCTCTGCTGCCACATTTCTCTGACTGATGGTTCTGCCTTCCTCTTCCACTTTTAAGGAACCAAGAGATTACATCTGGCCCAACTGGATAATCCAGGATAATCTCTCTATTTTAAACTCTATAATCTAGATTCCACTTGTAATGTCCCTTTTGCCATGTAACACAATCAACACCAAGGATCAGGGTGTGAAGATTACATTCCTTGAGAGGGATAGACAGTATTAGTCTGCCTACCACATAAAGCCCTTCTGAGGAGTCTCGCCAATGCCCCATGTAACTGAGGTCTCTCTCTTCTGACTACTGGGATTATAAACTATTCCCAGCTCCGGGGAATGTTTTGCCTACTGAGTATTAATGATTCTTTCCTTACCCTTCTTTCATTTCCTCTCAGGCCGAAGTGCATATTTTTGGAGGTCTCCGTGCAGTGTCTCCCTCTGGAGGTCTGAGCCATAATTTCTAGCCATCTTTACCTCACCAAATTCTAGCCTCTAGCTCTTTAGCTCAGTCAGATGATTGGGGTGTACTTTGCTTTCAACTTCCTACGCTGTGCCCTGGAAAATACCTCACCTCATTTATTTCCTTTTTCTCAGGGACCACAGTTCTGTGGTGCTTATTGTGCAAAGTCTAAGATCATTGGTTCCTATAGTCTTTTATATGAAAACTAGTCTAGTCTTCTAGTTTTAATTTTTTACCTCGAGGATAATTTTTGTAGCAGTTAATATTTATGAGCAGAAACGGATGTCCTTCAATATATGCTGATTAAAGAAATTTTTCCTACAGCAATTTTTATACTACATTTTTTAATAATGTAAAAACCAGTGGATTAGTTGGCGAATGTAATTTATATTAGTCTGAATTTTTTAGCTGATTTTAAAATCTAAAGAATTGTGGACCAGTTTGGGTTCAGAGTGAAAAAAAATGCTTAGGCAAAAAATAGCTCCAGTTTGAATGGCATTCTTCTGTTTTCATAAAAAATAGGTGGTGAGGATCTCAATACTGAGTATGTCAAAGACCTGTAATACTAGTGAGAAAAAAATTTAAAAACCCTCATAGTTTTTAATAAGGAAATATTTGCTCAAAAATTGGATTTGCACAATGATGTTCAGGTTTTAAACTATGTATTTGCAGTTTGGAAAATCCTTTGTAATTGAAACCCTTTTAGGAAAATATACATTGTGAATTTGATGTTACCAAGTACCTAATTCCTTTTCTCTTGTAGTGAAGCATGCTATTTCAGGAGACCCACTTATCCTTTCATAAGTTAAAAGGGTGTATTTCAAAGAAGACAGACCTGTCCTATACAAAAATGGGCACAGCTCATTTTTTACATGGATTCTGGATTGACAGATATCAATAATCTTGATGGAGGATATAATTCAGCATTAATTTGCATATTTTTCCAAACACTGAAACATGGAGGGATCGTCACAGATATTATTCATTATTGGAGGAATAAAGCTAACCACCAATTTATTGTAGAGAGGTAATTTTGTCTGTATCATTCACAAAGAGAGACTTTCTTACTCATAACACAATGTTTTTCAACCCTGCTTGTATTTTAGAACCACTTGCAAATCTTAAAGAAATACTGATATCTAATCTAATCAGAATAAACAATGTGAATAAACAAATAAAAACTTTCTGCATGATGCTAATACATGCCTAGTGTTATAAACCACTTCTTGAGTGGAAGGAATTAGTTAAGCAAATAGGCAAGGAAATAGGAAATTAGTATCAAAAATCCTAAATATCTATATAAGTTTTATTTATCCACATGTAGCTGAGGCCCCTTCATAAATCCTGTTGCTTTGTTTAAATAATCGATTTTTTTTTTTTTTTTTTTTTTGCAGAGACCATGAACACTATCTGAGCTTATTTTCTCCTATGATTTTATTCTTCAATACGATAATATAAATCTAACTTCCTTTAAATGGGCATCTGTTTATTATAATATACATGACTTCCTTTTCATTAAAAGACACAATAAATTTTAAACAGTTTTTAGAATGTAACACTATTCCTGGATATAACATTACAACTTCTCTTAAGTATTAATTTCAATGAGGAAAAAGGAAAACATAAATCTAATTACCAAAAAAAAAATCAATAGAGGTTAAATTATATTTTTAACTGCAAAATATTTGGCAAATTCCTAATTTTCTCTTCTGCCACTAAAAATAGCTAAAACTGTTGGTAGTCAAATCATCCTCAGAAAGAACCCCATGCCACCAGTTCTCTGCTTTCCCTTATAGTTCACCACTGCCAGCAAAGTCCTTCTATCCACTTATTCAATATTTAATGAACATATTCATTGTTCCCCCAAAGAGTTTGGAATTCAGTGAACAACAATGAGGAAACAGCTAAAAGAAAACAGCAAGAAAAGTGTTTTGGCAAGACTAAACCTTCCTAATATTTCTGAGTATGTAGGCATGACTGGCACCTGGCAATTAGAACTGGTGCTTCAAAGCGCTTCATATCAGCAGGCAAGAAATGGTTATAAATGGGAGTTCCAGGAGGAGCTTGATAAAAATGAGTTAGTCTAGGACACTACAAGTTATTACTGTATGTAACATGTTTCAGAGAAGACTTTCTACTTAGAGGAAGTTGACAGGGCAGGACACTACAAAGTGGTAAGAGAGTCTCTTGGATTGTTATAATTTAACTCTTCAGGAAACTCTAGTGGTTCTGCCTTCATTTAGCTTTAAATGAATACAGTACTTTTGATCGTTAGGGTTATGGAAGATATTGGGAAGGGGGAGCATGATGATGGAAAAGCTTTCTTCTGCATAAAAACAGCCAGTTGGAGCCTTGGGTGGTCTAAATGGGTGTAAATCTGCAAGTAACAGTCTCTGAATTGAGGAGAGCTGCTTACCTCTCCATTCTCAACAGTGACACTCTATGTGGGAGGGTGGGCTTGCTAATCCCCTCTTTTCCTTTGCCACAGGTCTCTCTCAGAACCTGCTGTACACCAGGCTTTAGCCCATCTCACGGATTTCTCTTTCTGTCACAATCTTAGAGTAGACGATACAGTGTTGAAAATTTATATGTATAATTTTGCTCAAAAGTGCCTAATTTCTTCATACACGTATTTTATGTTATAGCTGCAAATTCTCAGAAGAGAACAAGATGATGTGATGTTTCCTTTTCCATCTCACCACCTAACACACTGCATTGGAACACCTAGTTTGTTTCTTGTGGATCATTTAGCTAATGACTCACCCACTCACCTACCTGTATTGTACCCTCAGCCTTTGCATACTACCACCCCTAGAGCCTTCATACTCAATCTTCCCCCAGGGATCCAGCCATGCACTGTCTCACTCAGGGGATGTGAACACTACAGGTATGACCAACCACTGAATTTCTAATAAATTAAAATTTGTGTTGGGAATGAATGAATGGTGGAGAAAAAGGAAGAAGTTGCATGAGATTTACCCATACCCTGATTTTTGGTCAGAGAAGGGAGGGAAATTAAACACAGAATAAAATTAAAGTGTGCCCACTCCAATCACAATTATATTTCTCTCTAACAGAGGTTTAAAATAGAATTGAAAGAATACTCCATACCTCATTTAATCACTCAAGAATTTCACAAGAGGCTAGTAATTGTCTAGTAACTAGCCCAATTAGTTATCAGATAATAATGTTTTCTTCAACATACTTAACTTTTTGAATGCTTTTTTATCTGTATTTTTCTGATTTGTTTTAGAGTGCATTTACGGGCAAGTGTGTGTAAGTATTTACATGTGTGTAGGTGCGCATATACAAATATAATTCTACTGGTAAATATTTAACTAAAATTATAATAATATTCCTCGACAAATATGAAATCAAGCCCTTACAGCAAATATGAACACTGAAAAATGTTCCATTCTACAGTCAATGTTTGCTTTCTATTTTTTTAATCAGCACATAGTAGCTCCATTTCTGAGATCAGGTAGTAGTATGCAAAGATCTTTCCCACCATTTACCTTAGCCTAGTTTGAATTGCAAAGCCCTATGGAATGATCCTTTGGATTATATTTACAGAAGACCATTATATTTACAAATATTTTTAATACATTAGAAATTATATCATGAAGTCAACTCCAAGTATTCAGACTCTGAAACTTCTCAGTTTGAATTTTCACTTAAGTTATGAGCATTACTTCTCCCTTAGGATAAGTAGTAATGTTTCCCATGCATCATTCAATCATCCTAGTTCTCAGTTTGTTTCTCCTCATTACTAGAAAATTTGGGAATAAAGTAATAGGGAGTTAAATAATACATTATTTGTTTCCAAAAATGTATGCATTTATATTAAATTGCAACAGAATATGTATGATTACAACTTAATAATGGTTATGGAACAGAGGTATTAATATATTCATAAGTATATTATTAATTCTTATAACAATGTTAACATCCCTTCAAGAACGGATTTCTTAAAATTGTGGAAAGCACTGAAATCTATTAACTTTTAAGTTACTAATTTTACATGTAATGAAACTATATTGTTCTATAAGAATTAGCAGTACTTTGACATATTTTAAAATATTTGATAAAATATGTATTCCTATAAATTATGATTTTATAAAAACACACTAAACCGGAACCAAAAGAAATAGAAAACTTACTGATGCAACATGGAGGGTTAAGATCTTAAGGTGTGGGCTTCCCTGGTGGCGCAGTGGTTGAGAGTCTGCCTGCCAATGCAGGGGACACGGGTTCGAGCCCTGGTCTGGGAAGATTCCACATGCCGCGGAGCAACTGGGCCCGTGAGCCACGACTACTGAGCCTGCGCGTCTGGAGCCCGTGCTCCGCAACAAGAGAGGCCGCGACAGTGAGGGGCCCGCGCACTGCGATGAAGAGTGGCCCCCGCTCGCCGAAAGTGGAGAAAGCCCTCGCACAGAAACGAAGACCCAACACAGCCAAAAATAAATAAATAAATAAATTAAAAAAAAAAAAAAAATCTTAAGGTGTAAAAGATATTAGAGCTGTAATTCATGAAGAATCAAATGCCTTATAATTCAAATACTGAGCATCTAGAATTAAACTAGCACCAGAGCCAACAGGCAAAATGAAACCAATGCCATATACTCTTTTAAGTGTATGGAAAAAACTTTAGAGAAAAAATAATTTTTTGAAGAATGAAAGCCTATGAGAAAATCTGTTCAAAGTTTCTAGTTTTGTGAAATATTATTTATTCTTCTGTGGCATCAGAATCTGGCTACATTGCGCTGCAGCAACTTAAAGTTGTGCTATCCTAGCCCCCATACCCTATACATCTGAGAAATATGAAGTTAATATTTAGTGAAAATCCGTTTGGGGAATTTGGAAAAGTTTAAGAGCAGGCTTTTTAAAATTTGTATGTCCAAATAGAGCATAGAAATTAATCTTCTCTTTGTGTTTTAGAGAATTTAATTTGAGGACCATTTTATTTTGTAACAGAAAATACAGCTTCTCTTTTGAATGATAAACTCAGAATTACAATGACTTGCCAACGGAAAGAGAAAAGTACAGACACTGAGGACTAAATGCCCCATTTTCCTAAAATATAGAATAAGTGGAAACGTAAGAAATAGGCAGAAATTCAAAATCTGCAATTCACAAAGCAGAATGATGGAAAGAGAATGGGAGGAGGTGTAGGGGTTAAAGCTGGTTTCAAAACTACTCCTAATTAAATTGATCAAAGCCAGTTGTCCAGTGCATTCATCACGTGGATAAGCTGGATGCTATAAAGGAAATGGTTCCTTCATCTCTTGATTTTAATCTATTATCCTTCACGATAGACTCTACTGTATAACCTAATATATCCATGTTAATACTTTAATTATATGATTTCAATGGTTTTTGCTGGGAGTACACATTCTAGAATGAGGGAATATCAAGCGACTAAGTAGCTTGACCTTTTGGTCTCGTCTGGCTTTGTGGCTGAAAGCATATATGGCTCTAGTAGCATCTCATGCAGAATAATGACAGAATAATCACTGGGGCATGAAACTACAACCTGTAGGCAGTTAATCATGACCATTAATCTCCGCCACATTCTTCTAGTCTTTGAGGATGGGAGCAGTGACAGATTTCATTTTGTTTACTGAATGTAAATGAATCCCAAATCAGCTTCTCAGCTTCTTGGTAGAAATGAAAAAGAAAACAATATTACAAGTTAACTAATTTGAAATTGCATATTGTGTAAAATTGAGACTCACTTCTGTTGGGGGATATTTGATCTTTTACTGTAGTCGTGTCTCATGCGAGGACTCAGAGGATCTACACTGTCAAGTTCTTATAATCAAAGTTCTCAGGCACAGACATCTGAGAGAAGTTTATGGAAAATAAACTTTCCTGACATCCTCATTTGAAATAAATTATAGTCATGAAACTAAAAAAAACAGATTCCTTTTTTGAACTTTTTACACTGCCTTTCTAGTATTGTCTTAACCATGATTACTGCCTATACTTATACAGAATTAATGTCAGCTTGCAGCTTCTAAAATTCCACTGATAATATTTCTTGCAAACAATCCAAAAGAGCTTTGTAGACTGAAACCAGGAATCATAAGACCTTATAAGAATGTGTTTTTCATAATAAAGCAATGAGAAGTTTGTCTGACATTTGAAGGTAGTGGAAGTTGGTAGATAGGGCTTTTGAGCATTTGGGAAAGAGGTCAAAATACATTAAAAAAAAAAAAAAAAACCTTAGCAAAGAGTTTGACTCTGTGTCTAACTTAAAGATTTGTGTTAGGTACAACAGTTTTTTTTTTAAAAAAACTATGTAATATGCGTTACTCACTACCACCATTACCATGCGTGCACACACACACACACACACACACACACACACACACACAGCCCCACAGAGGAAAATAATAAACACAGTGAGGAAGAAATTTGTTGCAGAAAGAAGACTGAATTTAGCTTGAAAATTTCCTGATTGGAGACCTGACTTTGTCTCTCATAACTTATGTGAACTTGGACAAATTAAACTATCTAAGTCTCAGTTTCCTTACCTCAAATGTGAAATAACTGAGCAAGCTATTTTAATGGATAAACTGTCAAAATGTTTATTTGTTTAATAAAACCAATTACCTAAATGTTTATGTCTAAATTTTAATGTCTGAACTAGCTATATTAGTGTCTATTTCTACCCCAAAATAGTATGCACAAATCCATCTGATTTCACTAAAGCTTTAGTATCGTCCAACATTGTTTTCAATATATCAGGTGGTAGACACGTCAGAGAGGCTCTCAGTGCTTCAATGGTAACCTGAGAAAGTATACAGACTTGTGTCTTCTAAAAGTACACATATTTAGGCCTCATTGCGCCTATTGTTTTTCCTAACTTGCAATTAAGTCTATCAGTATTACTCATCAAATTTCAGGTAATAGTAAATTACAAGAAAAAGCTTTAAAAAATAGAAAAAAATGCAGAATAAACTCGACAACTTGGGAATCATAATTACATGTCAATACAAACTAAGTAAGGGTCAATGTAAAAATAATAATAATCCTCCTCTTCATCATCATAGCTATTTATTATTGAACCCTTTGCACTAGGCACAGTTTTAAGAGATATATATCATGTCATGAAATTCTGTATTAGTCCAACAATTTTGATATATTTGTCCCAATATAGTAATTACATTCTGAAATAATAATCTGTCTCCATGAGTTAAATATTTGGGATTGGGGAAATATTGATTATTACTTATATTTTATAGACAAGTAAGACTCTTAGGCTGGTATGAGAAAATAAAATCAGGTAAAACTACTAAGAAAAAAAAATCTTACGACATGTATAAAATTTTTGAGCAACTGCAAAAAAGGGGAAAATATTCTGTAAGTGTGTTACGGTTATGCTCAACCTGACATCTGGAGCACACCTAAATGTAGCACAGTATCCGTTGTCAGCAATGAACACTTAGGATCACGAGTAAGAATCAATTCCAGAGTTGCTTCTAGCAGGAAGTAAACCATCAAATCATTCAGCAAAATTTTAGACCTATTTTCAGTCTGAGGATAACCTCAATATCAGAGCTGATGACCTTGGTCAAATACATACCAATAAAAGTGATGGATGGTGGAAAATATGGTGCTTGAATGTCCGAGTATATGGCTCATCAGAGGCTCCTTATAAAAGGTTCTGATAGTTAAAGACATGAGTGGTGATAGGGTGAGATCTCTTCTCACATTCTTGGTTCCAACTTAGAACCATTTGGAGAAGGTCTTTGTGTTATCTGGTACATGGCACATGATAATCTCTCTACTGGATTAAATTCTATCCTCTTGAAAGAAGTTCAGAACCAGAAATGAAAGTCTATTTGAGGTCAGAATAGGTAGGAAATTTATAAATAAGCTAGTGAAGATTTCAACAGTACTATATCAAAGAACCTAATAAAATTTATGGAGCCTTGAGTTTCATTTGTTACTGAAAAAGCTACTGAACCTCCTCTTAACATGTCTCCACCACCCTAGAAACATTTTTTCTCTGTGTTGCAGACACTGCTACATTGGTTTAATACTAAATGCTTGAGACATTAAATTGTACCATTAAAATTATTAAACGTCTGCTGGTAAAATAGGTTAACAGGCAAAACAGAGTGACAGATAATGACAAGATAAATGCCAGTCTTTGGATGAATCTATTTACAGCTTTGCCTTTTACACAATGAAGTTGAGGCAAGTTACAAAAAAAATACAAAAAATGTTTTAATAATTAAACGTCTACATATAATAGTAACTAAAAATATAATTAGGATCAAGCGAATATGACACACATACGCCAGTGCAGGTGACTGGTAGATCTTGCTCTTTGCATCTCATCACAGCCAAGCAAAGGAAACACAACAAAAAGTAATATGGTTGTAATTGGGTGTGAGTTACAGAGTGAATCAGGACATTAATTAAAATTTTACATGTCGCTTCAACATTCTGCTCTTTTGGCAAATATGATTTCTTCCTCTACAATATGTTTTGAGAAAGAGTGAGTGGCACCCAGTTATACCTCGTACTCTGACTCAAGGTCTCAGAACACTAGGATGGCATGTAGAATATTAAATGCAGATTCACATTCTTAGAAAACCACAGAAAAGATAGCAGGGAGAAAACATTTTTTAAAGTATGAATAGTGATTTGCTGGGATGGATTGCCATTTTCCGTTATGTTTAAATCTGGGGGCATCATATACTTGTTTGAGCCTCTACTAAAAATAAACAGTCCTATCTTCTACAGACTACACTAACGCTGGATTATATTTGTATGATATATATGCCTTGCAAATGAAGGATAAAACAAATTCTGAATACATATGACTTTGAATATTTGATGTATATTTTTGAGTGAACTACCAAATTTGACTAGCCGGTAAGTTTGATGTTAAGAATAATTGATTTAGAGTGTTGGTTAAGTAAGAAACATGTGTCTCTCAAAATGAGACAAGATATCCTCATTGACCCAATACATTTGATTCAACTAAGCACCTCCTCTTTGGAATGAGTTTTAAGAGGAAACAAGCCAGTGAGGAACATATGTTTCACCCTACTGTAACATTCTCCAAAAGATAAATAAGCAGGGAACTGTTATATCATATCTTATAGGCGAATCATGTGAGAGAGTACTGTGGAATGATTAAGTGCAGAGTCAATATACTAGTTTCGAGTTTTCAAAGTTAAACCCAACGTTTAACATTTATTAGTCTTGTATCCCTTAACAGGTTATTGGATATCTCAAAACCCAGTTTTCATAGTATCTACTGCACTGTTTATTATAATGAATTTAGCAAAGGCTAGCTAAATAGTGTCAAATAACATCGATTATTATTATTAACATTAGTAGCAGCAGTAGCAGCAGTAGTAGTAGTAATAGTAGCAATAAATAGTAAATACTAAATAAACATTAATTATTATTGTTATTTTTATATGAGATGGGAAAATGGGGCAAGTATTTATAAAGGATCAACATTACAGTCTTGTGGTGAGAATTGTTCTAGCATTATAATTTATATAAGTATATATCATATAAAATTATAGTTGCCTTTTTATGCAAATATTTTATCCAGCTGGATTTAAACCTTGTATATGGTGTAGGGTCAGGATTTAACTTTTTTATTTTCCAGAGGAGACTGTTTCCTTCTACCAAATAGTTCATGTTTTCCTCACTGATTTATGATGCCACCAATATCATATCACGATTTTATATTTCCATGGTTCTAGTTCAGAGCTCCTCAATTTGTTCCATTGGTTTATTTAAACATTCTTATGCCAATTCCACAACCTTCTTAATAGTGTAAACTCGGAGTCTCTCTTAATATCTGTTAAAATCTACATTCTTTGCTCTATTTTAGATGCATTTCTTAGTTTCAAAATCATACTTGTGGCACTCCCTCATTTGGTGAATAAAAGTTATTTGGTGAAAGATAATTTAACATTTTTTTGGCCTTTCAAGGATTCATTCACACATGGAAATATAGGTTTATTTGCTGGCAAAACACTGTCATTTATTTGTTTTAATATCCTAAACTCTTTAGATAATGTAAATAATTGTACAAGATCATTGGGTATAGCACAAGTTGTTACAGAAATAAAACAATCTACATATCTTGTTGTTAAATACATATTACATAAACATCTGTCAAGGCAATTACACTGTACTTAATAGTTCTTATAACAGAGTAGTAGATAAAACAATTAACTGATTAACATTTTATTCTGTATTTCATGTTATTATTAAAAGTTTAAATTTTATACATTTGCAATTTTTTCTCATAATTCTAACAGTGTCTTCCCAATTCAATATCAATATTTTCAGTTTTATGTCAGTTATGTGGCAATATTTATAACTATAAAAACAATTTTTGTGCTAAACTGTAAATTATTTTCACATACCTCCTCCAGTATTTTCTCTTATTTTGCCATTGCTTCTCTCAAATCATGAATTTAAAGCTGCTAATACAAATTTTCTTTCATGCCTTTGATATGAAAACTGAGTTTTTCCAGAAAAGAAAGATTTTGTATTGCTTTCAATTAGAATGGCAGTTGTATAACACTGCCTAGAGATGCGAGATTCATATTTTACCCTTACCACAGTTCCTATTCTGGATGACGATGTCTTGGTCTCTACTACGTGTGTAGAATTACACGTGGGAATTACAAGAAGTGTCTTCCATACAAGCTACCCTCTGATAACATTGATCTTTCTACTCTTCTTGGCTCAGTTTATTATTTATCACTTCAGAAATAAAAATATAACAACTAAATTCAACTCACTGTATACAGACAAGTGCAATTTTATATTTTAAATATTTGCCATGATTCTATTATGTGTATTCTGGCTGAGTAACTACAAAAAATAGAAAATAGAACCTGATTATAACAAAAGTTTTTCAGAGGGAACTATTATTCTTGGAATGTGAAATCTAGTTTCTATTTTTAATTTTTCTGTAAATACTCTAGGAACACAGAACATGCTTTTCTTTTCTTTCAAATGTTTATGAAATGAGTTCTTGGTTTTTTTCATTAATATGCATTAATACTTCATTCTCAATGATCAAGATCAAACATGTGCAAGGCTTTTCAGTTCACAGGTGATTAGGTTTACTGCTGAATCTATTTCCCTCTTTGTCTTGCCAGATTTGACCGTGGCCAAACATATTACAAAGAGAGAGATGCTAATTCAAAGAGA
Organism: Balaenoptera physalus; assembly: GCF_965194825.1. Taxonomy (NCBI): domain Eukaryota; kingdom Metazoa; phylum Chordata; class Mammalia; order Artiodactyla; family Balaenopteridae; genus Balaenoptera; species Balaenoptera physalus. Next base: position 34,509 of record NW_028125718.1, read on the forward strand.
CTTTTACAGCTGTTGCTTTAGGAGAACTGCATGGACTTCAGTGTGTGTGGAATATTCAGAGACACACTTGAGAAAGATTGGAGATAGTAGGTTACAGAGGTAACCATGGGCCAAATAAGAGAATCTTATATTTAAAATTAAGGAGTTTGTACTTTATCTTGATTCTATGGGAAAACATTACAGAATTTTAAGCAAGAAAGTAAGCAGATTAAATGTGTTACTTTGAAGTATTATCTTAGCTACCATAAAGAAGGAAGTGCTGTGAGGCAAGACTGAATGAGATGTGAGAAGTAGTAAAATGGACTGCTACAGTAATTCAGGAGGCAGTTGCAGTTGTTTTACTCTAAGACAGTAGCAGTGAGGATGGAGAGCTATAGTGATCCTATAGGATCTGAGGGTACATAAAAAGAAGTGTGTAGAAGAGTCTCCTAAGTTTTCTTATGTATTTATTATACTCCAGCATATTTATCATATGTGATGAATTCTTATTCAAAGAAAAGTAGCAATACAAATTTTTTTTCAACACATATACTGGAGGTGAAGATAAAATATCAATGATATTTCTTAGTGCATCTTCAATGTAAAATTTTTCTAATGCATCCTAAATCTTTGAAATGACATTTTTCTCTATTTAAAGTGCCCTTTACAGTCTATCAACTAATCCAAATATTTAAAAGACAGTGATTATCTCATACAAAATGGTTTGTTTCATTTTGAGATTACACTCATCATGTTTAAAGACTGAACACTAGGTATCATTAAGTTTAGGTAAAAAGATGTGACTAATGTTACTTTGCAAGATAACTGTAAACAGTTATATTAATACAACACTAATAAAACCAATGCTGGGCATATTGGAGAAACTTCTAGTGCATGTTGATGTTCTGTTGAAAACATCAGCTTAAAGAACTAGTGTCTTACCATCTATGCAAAGTGATTTAAAGTCACAGTTATTACTTTAAAACTACTTGGCAGCTTCGATTGCAATCCACAGAATTTTAATAATACAAGTAGCTGGAGGTTAAAATAATAAATGAAAGTTAAATATTTTTTAAAGTAATAGTGTGGCCAATAGCATTGTCTTTCTCTACATCGGAATTTTAATTTTGATTTAATCAATACCTCTAGCTAATAGTAATGTTATCCATCAAAGAAATATCTATGGAGCACATGCATTGCACACACTGTGCTAGAAATTGAATGGAATTTTGAAAGAGGAATCTGTCACCACAAAGTATATTATTGAGTGCACTAATAAGAAATATTAGAATCATTTGAGTGGTGTTTAATAAATATACTGTTTACAAAGTCATGGACAAGGTAGAGCAGAACTAGGCAAGGCTAGTAATGGTAAAGTCATTGCTTCCCACAGGCTTGAAGAGATGAGAAAAGGGATCTGTCACTGCAACCCTGTACGAGAGTTCTGGAGATAGAGCCGTGCTGAGAGGGGCAGTGCCTTTTGTCAAGAGACACTTACAGCCCAAGGTACCTTACAAAAAAGAACAAGAGAAAAAATAATATCGAATTCCATCACTTCTGCCTCTCTGCTCTTGTACTGGGGCTTCAAATTGACCAAACCCAAATGGAGAGCAGAGTGTAGGGGGCCTGTTGATGACATTCATCCTCACTGACATTCCATGGAAGAGAGAAGGGCAGAGTGTGTGGAGAAAATTCTCAATGAGCGAATGGGCAACACCCAGAAGTTATAGAATCTAGTAGGCAGGTCATCACAGTGCTTGGACGTGCCTGCTCTGATAGCAGTGAATAACTCCACTTGTGCTTAATTCTGTTCTGCTGAGGTCCTTGAAAGCAACACACAGCAAGAAATTCCTATTATGAGATACTAAGAATGAGATGGAATTAGCCAGGCAAAGAGAGTAGTCTCATATCCTAGACCCATATTTCTCACACTTTTGTACAATCATTCACAGACCCATTTTAGGAGGGAAAGAAAAATATAAAAACCCATAGGTTGTAAAATTGGCTTAAATTATTTAAATATAACTTGACTATGTTCAACTATAAAGCTAAATATAAACATGTATGTAGCTTATCACATACACTGTAGTATAAAGTCTCAATAAAACAAGTTTCTTAATAACAACAATATAAAACAAAATTAAAATTAATATTGATGTAATTAAAGAATGAAATTTTGTGGAAATAAAGTTGCTTATTGTGGAATATAAAGCAAATATAAATATAAGGAACTGTTGTAGAGAGCATGCATATACAACCAAAGTTGAGTACTAGCTCAATTTTCTTTCCTCTTGAAACATTCAAGCCACTGGGGAGTCTTCATTCACAGTTAGTTATTTTATGCATGTTTGCTTTTTCCCCTCACCTTATAATAATGCATCTTTTACATATCAAGGTGATCTTCATTCCTACTTTATCTAATCATGAAAATCAGAGTAGCTTGTCCTATGGCCAGTACTGTGGAGAATACAAGGAAGTACGAACACTGTCTTAGTCAGTTAGGGCCACCATAAGGAAGCACCATAGAATGAGTTGCTTGAAAACAGCAGAAATTTGTTTCTCACAGTTCTGGAAGCTGGAAGTCTGAGATCAGGGTGCCGGCATGGTTGAGTTTGGGGAGAGCCTTCCTCTGGGTTGCAGAATGCCAACTTCCCTTTGCATCACCACACCCCTCCCCTTGGAGAAAGAGAACCAGCTAGCTCCCTGACGTTTTCTTTTTTTTTTTTTTTTTTTTAATAGAACAGAAGCTGGAACTCTCAGTGAGATTTGTTCGAAGGAACTGAATCACTGAGAGTGATATATAAGGGATTTCTTTTTTTTTTTTTTTTTTAAATTAATTAATTTATTTATTTATTTTTGGCTGTGTTGGGTCTTCGTTTCGTGTGAGGGCTTTCTCTAGTTGTGGCAAGTGGGGGCCACTCTTCATCGCGGTGCGCGGGCCTCTCACTATCGCGGCCTCTCTTGTTGCGGGGCACAGGCTCCAGACGCGCAGGCTCAGTAATTGTGGCTCACGGGCCCAGTCGCTCCGCGGCATGTGGGATCTTCCCAGACCAGGGCTCGAACCCGTGTCCCCTGCATTGGCAGGCAGATTCTCAACCACTGCACCACCTGGGAAGCCCCTGACCTTTTCTTATAAGGGCACTAATCTCATTCCTGAGAGCTTCATCCTCATGACCTAATTACCTCCCAAATGCCCCACCTCCTAATACCATCACATTGGGATTAGATTTCAACACATGAATTTTGCAAGGACACAAACATTCAGTCCATAACAAACAATTTACATGGTAGTTCTGGCACTTAGATTGTCTTATTTCAGAATGTGCTCATATTAGTCTTCTTTAGGCCATCATAAATATAAACACAAAAGTATATGTCTGTTCACAAGTATGTATCTGTCCTCAAATTAAGGAACTGTGCATTGCTCAAATTCTTATTGCAATCATGCAAATATTTTGTGGATTTCGGAAATTTGCCTTATGTTACACCAGTGTTTCTAAAACTTATAGTGAAACAAATCCCTTGGAGAGCTTCCTAAAAATGTGATATCTCAATCCAATTCTAAATATTGATTGGCTGGGGTTATATACTTTAACAGGCATCCCAGATGATTTTGATGGAGATGATTCACTGCTGAGATATTAGAAAACATTGATTTAAAGGTTCCATCTGTTAAAAATGTCTCAAATTCTTATTTAAAATATTGGGAAAGCAGTGATTAAGTGAATTTGATTAGGATTTATTTATGGTTAGAATTTTTAGACTAGATTAACACATTAACACACAATCTTATTGTGTATTATTTCTTAAAAAATATGTCTTTATTAAAAAATACCAGGTTGCATGCACACCAGATCGAATAACTTTCAAGATGCCTCCTGCCACCTGCTGGGACTTTGAACTTATTGTCCTTTCTGACCTGCAGCTTCTTCCTCTTACTGTCAGGTTTTCAATTCTTAAACTTTTAGTCATCCTTTGGTCCCAGCTCAAAAAAAAAAAAAAAAAAAAAAAAAAAATCACTCATCAGGGAAGCTTCCCGTTAGGCAAACTCCCCTGAAAAATCCTCTTTTAGCAGCATGGACCTTCCCTCTTAAGTACTTGTTCACATCTATTTATTAACACTTTACGATGGACTCCAAATATCCTAGTTCTCTTCCCAGAGACCCAGTAGGATCTTCCCTGTCAAGTTGAAGTTAAGTTTGGATGTGTGACATGGTTAATCAGTGAAAGGTGAGTGGAAGTGACAGGTATCACTATGACATAGAAGCTTTAAGAGCTAATATGCAATTCTCACGGCTCTCTCTTTCCCAACATGCTCAGGTGGCACCTGCTACTTCAGTATAAATTCCACAGTCAGAACTATATGGAGCAGCCCTTGGTGACAAATTACAATATGTGACATGAGTGAGAAACAAACTTTTCATTTTAAGTCCCTAATATTTAGAGTAGTTTATTAGAGCAAAAAAAACCTGTCTGACATGTCACAGGGGTCATTTTATATTTATGTGACTGATTATCTACCTACCACAACTAATTATGATCCCAGGGATAGTTTTAATTTTCACTGCACATGATTTTTTAAATTTTTATTTTATATTGGAGTATAGTTGAGTAACAATGTTGTGTTAGTTTCAGGCGTACAGCAAAGTGATTCAGTTATACATATATATGTATCTATTCTTTTTCAAATTACTTTCCCATTTAGGTTATTGCAGAATATTGAGCAGAGTTACCTGTGCTATACAGTAGGTCTCTGTGGGTTATCTATTTTAAATATAGCAGTGTCTACATGCATATGATATTTTTGATACCTAGCAAATACCTAGTATATAGCGAGCACTTGTGTTGGACAGAATAAGGGTCTCCTAAAGACGTCCAGGTCTGAATGCCTGGAATCTGTGAATATGTTACCTTGAGTGGCAAAAGGTAATTTGCAGATATAATAAAGGTTAAAAATATTAAAAGAAGGCGTTTACCCAATTATCATGGTGGGCTTAATGTAAATCCATGAGCTCTTAAAAGTTCAAGAGGAAGACAGAAGGGTGAGAGATGTGACAACAAAAGAAGGAAGAGGAGAGATTCACCATTGTAAAGACCAGACCAGCCATTGGCTGGCTTTGAAAATGGAGGCAGGAGGCCCTGTGAGAAGGCACGTGGGCAGCCTATAAAAGACAGTAACTGCTGTCAGATGACAGACAGAAAAGAACCAGGGGTTCCAGTCCTACAGCCACAAGGAACTGAATTCTGCCAGAAACCTGAATAAGCAAGGAAACAGATTCTCCCCAGAGTCAACAGAAAGCAATGCACCCTGCTGTCACTTTCATTTTAATTTGGTGAGACACATGTTAGTTTTATAAGATTATACATTTGTGCTGTTTTAAGACCCAAAGTTTCTGGTAATGTGTTATAGCAGCAATTGAAAATAATACATGTCTCAACACATTTGTGCTGAAAGAATAAATTATTGAGTGAAAGAAACATTAATAACAGATTTCAATCTCTCACATGAAAATTTAGCAAAGAGATAAAATATTATCTAAAATGTCATTATTTTTGATATGTTCCTGTTTTTCTTATTCCTTAAAGATAAATCTTTCATTGTCATTCATTTAAAAGACTTTGGTTAAAAGGTAGTTTGCTCAGGGATGATTTTTGGTGCTTAACCAGCTCCTGATTTTTAGAGAGGTGTCAAAACCTGTTAACTAGGTTTTTACTCCTGCAAAGGGAAGGTCTTAAGTGCCTCCTAAGCCCAAATCTTCTTGCTCTGCCAGGGAAAAAATTGGTCTAATTACTCCAAGTTAAGTTTGTAATTGCCTTTCTACATTTTATGCCACGGAGCCCCTGTCTTATTTCCACCCACTGTTAATGAAAACAGAAAGAAAGAGACACTTGCCCTGCTTGCCTCACCAGCTTTCTTTAACACTGATTGTTGCCTCTAACCTGCAGCGCCTCTGCTTTGACTGTCAACAGGAACAGATGCCTCATTGTTTCTTCAGAATGTTACTCCTTATACTGACTATGTTGTAATGGCCAAAGACGGTATCTTCAACAAATTTCCAAACTTCTAATCATTTTAATTTACTAACTTTGCCAATTTTTTTAAGGGGCAATATATGCATAAGTCTAAGAGTCAGTGGAGTTAAATGGGATTTCTTCAAGATATTGAGTCTTCAAGAGGAGATATTATGTCATAATTCAAAGAGGAGTTATCTTAAGCAATGTACCTCAGAAATGAGAAAACAAATTCTTAAAAGGAAACAAGAATATTTCTTTGAAGCTTTAGTGGGGAAGAATATTCATTGGAACTCCTACGTTAAAATAAGAGAAAGACAAAAGAGGCTATTTCAGGAAATTACTAGCATGTATGTTCATACGCCTGGCACTAGTAGGCACAAAATAAAAACTGGTTATTATCATGAGAAATACCTTACTGGTTTTCTTTGCTTCACATATAATAAGAAACGTTTTATAGAGAATATAAACATAATATACACCTGAGTTTGGAAGTGAAAATCCAAAACAATGTCAGGCAAACAATCACACCAAGAGAATGGAGAGCAAAATCAAGAGTAAAATAAAATAAGACTGAGAATTCTTATCATGATAGTTATATAAAAACATGGTAGAGGAGATATATATTAGCAGCAACATATGTGAAGAAAACTCAGATTTTTCTCCATGTCAGTAAATTCAATAATTTGCTTTGTAGCTACAAAAAAAAATTGGTATACATCTTCATTAACAAAAGTGCTGTATATAATTAGGGAGATGCTACGTCCTTTATCCTTCACTGATAAAATCAAATCTGAAGGACTGTATTCAGTTCTGACCACCATATTTTAATGGCACCATAGGGAAAAAGGTGTAAACGAGAGTGACTACAGTGGTGAGGTTTACGTGAAGATACTTCAAAGGAATGAGGAAATAACATGAGAAAGCCCCAGAGGAGCGCTAAAGCCAAGGAATGGGAATCACAGAGACACAGATTTTGGCTTGGTATAAATAATTTTATAACAATCAGACATGTTTATTTCAGTTTTCAGTAACTTGACCTGCTCAATAAAAAGGAAGGATGACTACTCGGTGGAAGATTTTACACATTTACAATTCAACATAGGCCACGGAGAGGAAAAAATGTAGATTGATAGATAGAGATAGATAGATAGAGACATGTATATATACAGATATATAGAGAGAGAAACGGAAGTGCCTCCTAAGGAGAGTGTATCTTGTTTTGTAGAAGACTTTTTGGCCTTCTGAAAGCTTTTATGGGTTAGCCTGTAGCTTGAGAGGAGCAGTAAGAAAGAGATGAATAGCTCCAGACTACAAAGGGAAAAGAACTTGAAATTCTTTTGAATAAGTCAGGAAGTAAGGAAAGAGGTAGAGAAATTAGGGAGAAAGAGACAGAACAGCCTCAGAGCAGACATGACCAGGTGCTTCCTATAGCAAAGAGGCCAGAGCAAAATCTCTGGTGGTTTGGTAGTAGAAAACATTAGAGACAGGGGTGTCTGTGATTCCGTGCTTAGTTTGTAGCGTTCCTGTGATGCAGCCATCCCTTCTCCTCTCCTCTCAAGTTTGGATTAAACACTATTGTCCACACAAAGTGACATATGAGAATGTTTTTACATTTTTATTTTATCTGTGGACACTGGGAAGGAGCTAGTTCTCAAAAAGAGATCAAGATTAGGTACAGATTTATGCAATTCAGAAGGAAAAAAAAAGACCTGAAGACCAGAGAGATTTTTCATAAACTAAGAAGGCCTATATGTGGACCTGATGATTTTCCAGGATTTCATAGCACTCTCAGAGAAAACTTTGGGTATTTCTTTGCTTGAAATTGTGGAAAGTGGGCTGACTTGAAATAAATACAACTTTGATAGCTAACAGGAAATCCCAGTTGACAGCTGGTTTATATATAGTCCATCTGTTCTGCCTGTTACAGCCTTATTGGACCATATTAGCCCTAAACGATCCCTCTCCTCTCTGAACTCAATTCATTTAACATGCACCATGCAATAATTTGGGTTGCACTTTGCTGTTTGGAACACTCATTTAATTAAGGCTGTCCTGTTCGCATTTGCATGTACTTGTATCATGCCTCAGGAAATATTTATAAACTGCCAAAAGGCAGGGTCTGTTTTAGAAAACATTTTGACTTTACACACCACCTACCTCCTGCCTTGTTCAAGTAGGCACTGAACAAATACTCATTGAGTTGACGAACCTCTGTATGAAGCTAGAAACGTTGTTTATGGGCAGAGTAGATTAATACCCACAAAGGACCCCAAACACTTCACTTCTTGTCTCAGAAGTCACTCACAATTATGCCTAAGTGAAAAATTATTTGGCAATGTAAATTTTTTTTAAAAAATAGGATTGCATTAACATGTAGGATTTTCAGGCAGAAAAACGATGTAATTCTGAATATATTTTTCTCTATTCAAAGTTAAAATTAACTGGTAGCTATCCATTCATCACAGTTTGCTAACACCTCCCTCCCCAGTGTTAATATGAAGATTAGTCAGATCATACATGTAAGCAGTTAGCACGTTGCCACATTCTCTGGACTCCAAATATGTTAATGGTTGTTATTCAATAATGTGTCATTCTTACAATTAAAACACATATATTACAAGTTATTACTCAATTCATACATCAATTTTGAAATATCCTGTGCAATATAATCTAGCAACCATTTAAAACAGTTAAAAAGTGCTAAAATTTCAGAAATTACATGTTAATTTTATGAAAACCAGTATCTAAATAAATGTCATGTCATTATTTGCTCATAATGTAGTGATTAGAAGCACAGACTTCAATTCTGAGAGATGTATATTCAAGTTTTTAATTGGACCACCTACAAGCTCTACAACCTCCAGAACATCATTTAACCTGTTTATTCACTCAGCTCCCATAAATGTGACTAAATACATCATCTGCTTCATAGTTTCTTGTGAAGGTTAAATGACATAGTATGTGTAAAGCATGTAGCTAATAGCATTTAGTAGGCACTCAGAAAAGAGCAGTTGTTATGATTTTATTGACAGTAATTAATAATGACATTTTTATAATAATTATAAACATATCAGGTTTCTCAGTTTAATCTAATAGGAAAATATTGTATAGAAATGTGAAGGAAATTAAAGATAATACTGAATTTAAAATTAAATCTGATAATATAAAAAGCCAGGAATCACTAAATACTTCCAAGGTCAAGGTTTAAGGTTTTCTGCAGAGGTTGATATCTAACCACTAACATCCCTAATAAAAGAGGAAAGCATTTAAAAGTTTGTTGCATGCTTTCCCCAGAGGTCGTAAAATTAATTAGGGAGATGTGCAGGCTGTTGATTCATTTGATTATATGTTTCTACCTAAAGTGCAAAATTTCCCTGCTAGGTCTGTTGTCTAAACGAGTTTTGGTTGATTCATCACCTCTTTCACTCAGAGGGTTGATCATTGTAAATGACTTTATTGACCCGTGGCTTGGTTCAGCATCATATGCTCCAGTGAACCAAGCAATAAACAGCTGCTAAGTGCAGGTGAGAAGTCATCATGGAAAATTCAAGGACTGAATCAGCGTTCTTTCTGTCATCAAGCTCCCGAGCTGTCACAGATTTTTGAATTTCTTGTTTGACAGGCATGATTTTTAAAGGGACTTGCCCTAGAATAATATATTATCCTATGGACTTTCATGACTTTTACATAGTCATAGAGGACACTATTTTCAGCATCCATTTTCCAAATTCCTGGATCCATAGCCATAGTTATACTACATTTTTAATGGTTTATTAGGTGTCAGTGGAAATCTCAAGTTAAATACAATTTGATAAAATAACATATAATATTGAAGAGCTGAAATAACATTTTAGAAATCATCTGATGACTTTAAACACTGCAAAAAGAAAGAAAACAAATATCTATTAAAAGAAAAGTCAAAGGTAATTCAATAGCTGAGAGATCCAGAGTAGAGCTATCTCAGCTGCCACCAGCTCCTTTTCAACAAGTATCCTGGACAGATTCCCCCAGTTAGAAACAGCCTGACCTTCAGGACAACTCTTTCAGTTAAAGCTGATTTTTTAAAAATCTTAGACCTTTCCATTAGACTAAGTTTGGGATGGATTCAGTTTTATTGTGGTCAAAAGTATACAGTGAATGTTTTTCAAGTAGGTGAATGAATTGAAAAGTAAATTCTAAAATTATATTCAGTATAAAGAGAATTGAAAAACTAGCCACAGCTTGGGAGAAAATATTTACAAAAGACACATCTGATAAAGGATTGTTATCTAAACTATACAAAGAAGTGTTAAAAACTCAACAATTAGAAAACAACCTGATTAAAAAATGGGCCAAAGAATCGAACAGACACCTCACCAAAGAAGATATACAGATGGCAAATAAGCATATGAAAAGATGGTCCACGTCATATGTCATTATGGAATTGCAAATTAAAACAAGATACCACTACACACCTATTAGAAAGGCCAAAAGCCAGAACACTGAAAACACCAAATGCTGGAAAGGCTCTGGAGCAACACACACTCTCATCTGTTGATGGGGGCAAAGCAGAAGGGGACAGCCACTTTGGAAGACAGTTTGGAGGGGTCTTATAAAACTAAACTACTCTTACCACACAATCCAGCAAATGAGCTGGAAACGTATGTTTACATATAAACCTGTACCGGGATGTTTACAGCAACTTTATTCATACTTCTCAACACGTGGAAAACACAGAGGTCCTTCAGTAGGTGAATGGATAAATAAATTGGGATATATCCAGAAAATGGAATTATTCAGTGCAGAAAGAAATGGACTACCAAGCTTTGAAAAGATATGGAGGAATCTTCAATGCATACTGCTAAGTGAAAGAAGCCAATATGAAAAGGTTAACTACTATATGATTCCAACTTTGTGACATTTTTGAAAAGGCAAAACTATGGAGACCATAAAAAGATTAGCGGTTGCCATGAGTCAAGGGGAGGGAGGGGTGAATAGGTGGAGCAGAAAGGATTTAAATGGAAAAAATATATATGTGTATATGTAGTAAAAGATAATTCCCTTAATCTAAGTAATTCCAGGTTCACAGTTGAACAAGATTATACATACAACTCATTTAGTCATTCTTATATTGTAATATCTTCATTATTAATCTTTTCAGTTAACAAAAAGTCTAAAACAAAACAACTTCCTGCATTTTATCCCTGAAAATATGAATTCTGATACTATGTTAACACTTATACCACAAGTCTCAAATCAAGTTGCCTCTTATACACACAAGGGGATGCAATGATTTTTACAACAATATGCAAAGGTTTTGTGATAAAAATTTAGGTGTTAGAAAATTAATAGAAGACATAGTCTTATAAAAACTAGATATATATAATACAAAAGAAAATAGGTGACCTACTTTGAACATTCACAAATCCGAAGGGTAAAGGAATTTGGTGGGAAATGATTTTTCACTCATAAGAGTTAATATTTGTAATAAACTTTTGAAAGGAGAAAGAGAAATTAGTATCAAGAGTTTTAAAATTGCTTGGGGACAAGAAGCAGGCATATAGCTATCATTTTTCAATAATGCCTGAGGAATCTTCCTAGGATCAGAGTGCGGGAATATTTGAGGAAACACTTTAGAGCAGCCTTATGTACCTCAGTTATTAAGTAAAATGTAAAACAGGGTTATTAATTAACATTTTAATAATATGAAATATATAGAGGAATGGTTACCAAGGATTCAGTCAACTCAGAATACTTTGTACAAAAATATTCAAAGGCATACTAGTACCATCTAATAAAAATAATACAATTAGGTTTAAATCATAGAATAGCTAATTTGTTTAGTACTTCTCATTCTTTAATATGTCTGTAAACCACCTGGGGATATTGCTAAAATGCAGATACTAGTTCATTTGACTCTAGTGTATTTCTGCCATTTCTAACAAGCTCCTAGTTAATGTCAGTTCTACTGGTACATGGATCATACCTTGAGTAGGAAAAGTTTTTACCATAATCCACTAATTAACTTAGAATATTCTTTTCACAACACATGGAAAACATAATTCCAAAAGTGGCAAGAGATCTGAATTTACTCTGAGTTGATCATTAGTACAGGACTCTAGCATGAGAGCAAAAATGCATGTGACTCTACAACAACTAAACTATGTAATTTTATTTTCCCAGTACCATCCAGTTGGAAAATAGGGGTCGGGGTAGAATGGGGAAAAGCACAGTGGTATCAGCAGGGAGTGTTTCTCAGGTTAAGTTTGTGACACCATATATATGAAGGTATCCTTTAAACACATTAACAGTCTAAAAGTTACAAGTTAAAATATTCTAGACACACTTTTCCGTGTTTGATCAGCATTTTGGAGCACTGTTTTAATCTTTAACAGAATAGCTATGTTCTTTTATACTTTTTGCATGTATACATAGCCAGGTCTTGAATGTCTCTTTAATATTCCTCCATTTAATTAGTGACAATAAGTTCAACTTTTAAAAAATAAATAAATAACATTGAAAAAGGAAACTATTTAAATGCTAGTGAATAGGTTTGTAATAAGTGTTCACTGGGTTTTAAGATCTTTTGCTGCTGCAGTTCAGATACCCAGTCACAAGCTTAAATTGAACAGCTGTTTGTGACAGAGCTAAAGTGTGCTTAGCATGCATAAAACACTAACTGATATGTTGAGGAAGTCCTACTGCTTTAGGCGACTCATTTATTTATATTAGATCTAGTACAGTAGTGGTCCCAACAGAACTCCTTAAACTCCTGTTATTAGCCAAAACAAAATGGAACCTAACTCAGGTTGCAATAGGAAATGAAAAAGCTAGTAGAGAGGCCTATATCCAATATGTTCGCCCCACATTCTCCAATTGGAGAAAGAACCCAGAGCACATGTATTCTATTATTATTAACATTTAAGATAACAACTTATAATTTTTGGGCAAATTAGATCATATTATCCCATGAACTGAAAATATTTAAAGGCTTCTCCATGAAGTTTATATTCCTTAATGTCATATATAATATACTTCGGTAATCAGTTTGCCTATTTATCCAGGACCAATGGCCCCTGCATCCTCCTAAAGACCCTACATCCCAACCAAGCTGGGCTACCTGCACTTTTCCCAACCTTCCACGGTCACTCTGAATATCCCCCCTTTCCCTCCAGTTCTTTCGGGCATTTTTATCACCATTTTAGAGACAACTTAAACATCAAGTTCTCTGGAATCCCTTTGCAGATTGAGTGAAAAAAAAAAAAGTAACTGATTTCTTCTTTATTGTCGCACATTTTGCAAAGCATCTTGCATTAGAAAAATTTTTGTTTAGCCATTATTACATGCTATATTATGTTTGCCATTTTGAGGGGAGAAAATTCCTCCAAAATTTCACATGCCTCTTCCCTACATAATATTGTCACTTTAAGGGTCAGAAATGTTGCCATCAGCAAATTATTTTTATATTAAGTATACTTTCAGAAATCAGGGAAATAATGACAGAGTGTGTTAACATAACAACTGAGCCCACTGTGATTCAAATGTAGTTCACAATTTCATATATCATCTGACCACCATAATCTCTTACTTTGGTAGATCACCATGTATTTGGGGTCACCAGAAACTAGCAACACTACACAGCCAGAAAGTAACTTTCCAGGGATTGATATTTTCTACTCTTATTTGTATGGTCACCCTAGTAAGTGACCATAGGCTTTTTTGAAGCAGGTATGGAGGGAAATTTACAAAATATACTTGATACAGTGTGGCTGGTCTTTACTCAAGGGAGCCCACCATCCCTGTCAATCAAGCTGTTCCAGATATGTGAACTGGCCTTGTTTGGGGAACTGAGTGAGAAGCTAGGCTTCTCCACTGTGGAAATTTAAGTCACATTTCTGGATACAGACATAAAATGTGTTGTTGTTATTGTATACATCGAATACAGTTTTAGGAACAGCATGATCAACTGGCCAACAGCAAAGATCCCTGAAGGTAAAAATACCCTGATTAGTACTTCGTTGCTGCTGTTTGTTATGTGCATCATCTCAGCCTGGGCAGTTAGCTCCTTGGCCTCTATGACTGGATTCTCTCCATCTTATACACTACTATCAGGAAGCTCATCTCAATGGTGACAGATGAAGAATCAATGGTGACATCTCCCACCCTCATGTCTGAACTGCTGTGGCTAGTACCACGGAACTTTTTAAGTGGTACTTGAAATGTCTGGTATCCTCACCTCTTACTGATTTTTTTTCACTGCCTTCATGAAGACAGTATCCTCTAAGTCCTCTAGATGGGAGTGATGTGGAAGAAAGGAGGGAGCCAGCTTGCACATAATAAACCTGCTCTAACATTCCTCTCTCTCTAAGCTTTTGCAGTCTTTCTTTTATGTTATAAATAAGTTATGGCATTTCAACCTCCTTGAATTTAGGTCACCAATCAACCTACCAAATAACTCTTAGTGCTGCTTTCAGATGTGCCATCAAATCTATTAAGTATAGAATCCCTGTTAGGTACATTCATATCAATAAATCCAGCACAATCCACTGTTATATTTTGTCATTCTTTGTTTATTTTTCTTAGAATACAGTACCTGATGTAGTCCCTAGCTTTTTGCTGGTATCAATTAGCAAAATCTTGCAATTATTTTGAAGTGTAAGTTAGGTCCTCCTAGGTCAGATTTTCTATGTATCCTTTGAGAGAACATGCTGAACTCTAGAAAGCTCTGACTCTAATTATGGGTCAGGAGATAATAAGGGGGAGGTTGAATCTTGAGGAAGGTAAACAACTTTTGCCTGGCAAGTCTATCAGGTGGATTATTGTGGGATCTTCAAGCAAGAGAAAGCTAGTCTCCTCAAACAGAAAAAGAAAGGCTTTTTTTTTTTTTTTTTTGGCTAAAGAGAGAGGCGTAGAGAAACTCAAGAGTTTCATGTTTATCAGCTTAATCCAAACCCACTGAGAATGCTTTAGAAGCTTCCTGATTTTCTTGCAATGTTATGAACTAATAATTTAACTAATAATTTAAAGCCATGAGCTTTTTTGCCTGGTATGTTTGTTTTGTTTGTTTATCTGTAAGCTCTCAAGTACTAAAACAAGTATTCCATCTTATACTCTTGTAACCACCACCAAATAGTGAAGATCAGTTACGACTTGGCTTCTGGAGCTTTGCTTCAGAGGGCCCTTCATCGTAAGTAAAGATGTTTGGTTATTTGGTAAGTCACAGCATGCTATAGGTTTCTAGTATCCTATTTACCATTAGCAAATAGTTCATGCCATGGCCAAGGACACGATCAAACCAAATTCCTGGACCTAACATTGTTTTCCTACTCCATTACTATTTTCAACTCCTCTGGTATCAACTTCTAGTATCAGCTCTTTATTTAGTCAGTACTGATTCAGGAGAACAGAAATCATAATAGTTATGTTAACAGGAAATTAATACATTCCTTGGAAGACTGAAAATACAAGAAGAAAACAGTGAGTTAAGAAAGAGATAGTAGGGGCTTCCCTGGTGGCGCAGTGGTTGGGAATCCGCCTGCCAGTGCAGGGCACACGGGTTCGTGCCCCGGTCCGGGAAGATCCCACATGCCGCAGAGCGGCTGGGCCCGAGAGCCACAACTACTGAGCCTGCGCGTCTGGAGCCTGTGCTCCGCAACGGGGGAGGCCGCGGCAGTGAGAGGCCCGCGCACCGCGATGAAGAGTGGCCCCCGCTCGCCGCAACTAGAGAAAGCCCTGGCACAGAGACGAAGACCCAACACAGCCAAAAATAAATAAATAAATAGATAAATTAAAAAAAGAAAGAGATAGTAAATGCTGGAAGCAGCTACCACCCTTAAGGCTGGGGGAACAAAGGAGAATTTCTTGGTTCTTTTTCTATGATCTTTCAGATTCAAATAAATGCTTTTTAAAAAGTGATATGAACAAACCTTTAATTTACACTCTCTGTCTTGAAGTATTTTTCCTACCTTTTTAAAAAAAAAACAAAGGACTTTGAAATATTTTGTTTTCTCAAGGACAACTATTTATTAAAGATATAAGAACCTAAAAGATGGAGAAGGGGCCCCCGGGGCGAGTGGAAGGGGTCTACGTGCCTGGCTCCTGGTCCCCCACTGGGAGGGTCACAGTGAAACCAGGTCTGTGAGAACGGGAAGCAGCAGGAAACAGGAAGCAAATGCTGGTTGAGTCAACGGCCAGACTGAGGTGAAGAGCAGTGTGAGGTAAAGCTGACAAAGGCAGCAAACAGAAAGGGAAGGAAGAGATTTTCTTGCCTTTTCCTGCCTTCCAACTCCCTCTAGTACCTCCTTAGCAAACCTGATGGGAAGCAAAGCTGGAAAAGAAAAAATGTTGTTTCAACAGCCTCTACCTCCACATTGGAGGACGGGGTGGTGGGGGGGGTGCGGTCACATCTGAGGCTATAAGAACAATAGTTTCATTACTGACATGATTTTATTCCTTGTCTTCCACATGGGGAACCCCTAATATATTCTTTATTCATCTTTATAGCCTCTCAAATAGTTAAGAATAAATTTTCATGCCTATTAGCATCCCAACAATGTTTCTTGAATGCCTGAATGAATGGTAGTAAGAAGGCATTTTAAATCCATTTTCAAGCACGGTAGATTCAGAAGCATTTAATGTATATCAATCCTGCTGTTGTTTTTATGCCTGTGATTATGGTAGTCACTCTTCTAAGCTTTTTACCCATATGATTTTTATTGAACCCTTGGATCATCTCTATAAGGTTAATAGCATTATCTTCCTTGTTATAAAGCTGATGAAACTCAGGCTTACAGATATTCAAAACAAAACAAAAAAGCCACAGAAAAACATTTCTCAAGTCTGTGGAGTAAGAGAGGCAATAATATAAACACAGTGTTTTTAAAATGTGCTTCAGAGATGGAAAGACCTGAATTTGAAATTCAGCTCGTTTCTCTTTTTCCTTCTATCAGATGAATTTCAAAATTGGCCTTCAGAAATTTGTTCTAAAAAAAACCTCTAGTGTTCTTTCTTGGCGGTGATTTTGTTGCTTTCGGTCAAAGTGTTCTGTCCTCAGCAGATTTAAGGAACAGTTTATCAAGGAGTATTCTTGGCAAAGAATTGGTGAGTTCTCCAGTTGCAAACCAAGAAGTTAAAAAGTTATATTGATTTATGACAGAAGCATTCGATGACTAGATGGTAGAAATGATACGCTGAGTACCTCTACCAGCCAACAACAAAACTTTATGAAAAAGAACATTAAAATCACATATAAATTATTAAATGAATGTCAGAAAAGCGCATTTCAGAATATAAGTTAGTTTACAAGAAGTAAATATGCCAAGACACATACCCACACACAGAGAAGACAATGGCATTTTAAATACTTTTTCCTATCTGTTCTTTTGCCGGACCTGTAAACATCTTCAGAGACCAGCATTTTTTTATGTTTCAGATAGACCTTGATCTGTGCCCTGTTTCAAGAGACCTTCCAAAATTTTATTAGCATGTTAACAAACTAGTTCAATTGCTTGGCTCTCCTTTCAATATATTTTAAATTAAAATCAGTGCCCCAAAAGAGCATAAACAAATCTCTACATTGTACTCTCTGCCTTAGATTACTTTCTTTTAGCAAATACCTCAAATTTTGTTTTCTGAGGGGTATCTAATAATACACACTGTATAATCACTCTATATTCATCCATAGAAGTTTTTATCTGTAAGAGACATACACACATTTGCGTAGCTACCATAATACAACTGCATGTTGTTCCAATGGGTAGACAGAAAAGCAGGAGCAGGGCAGCTAAGTGGTGTGAGTACAAGTTTTATAGGTACCTACCTTCATATAAGGATTAGCAGAGGAGACCTTTCCACCAACTGGAGTGCCCTTCTTTTTTTTAAATCAAAAGAAGAAGGGGAAAAAAGGCAAGGGTATTGGAGACATGACAAAATTTTCAAAAATCATTTACAAAGTTTATACTAATAAGAATTAATGTTTTGATATATTCCTTCAACAAATAGGCATTAATAAGTAGGATGAACATTGCACTTTAAGGACTGCAAAAAATAAATACAAAGGATTATCTTTCTTTTTCTTAATCATATAGTTTGCATAGAAGGATGTAATAAAGATACAATCAACGTATCTTTCTTAACAATGTATCTAGTTAACAATGCAAGGCCTTATGTGATTAACAGTAGAGGACTTCTTAATAAGGATTTATAGAAAGTTTGGTAATATTTGAATTAGTAGAGAATGTAAGGAAGGCAAATCAAATCAGGAAGACTATTCTAAGCAAAAGTTGAAAGCTGAGAGAAAATACTTTGGGGAAAGGGAAAATATAGCTGAGCTTGAGGCTCAGAGTAATCACCAATGATATCAGAAACTGGTCAGGGCCAGATTATGAAAAATGTCAATCTGCCTGAGGATTTTCTTTTTCTCTCATAAGTAATATGAAGCCAGACATTTCTACCCACAGTAGAAATATGGCTAGAAGTAACAATATGGAAAGGCAAAGAAAGAAGAGGCTTGACAAAAAGAAATCAGATTGGATGGCTGTTATAGTTGTTAGGTTTTCGACATACAACAAAGTCTAAGTGATGATAGCTACTAAATTTTATGGGGTTTTATGTCCCTTAATTCAATCACAGTGCTTGAAAAATAGAAAATTATTATTATCTGATTACTGAGAAATGCAGGATTGAATTATTTGATTGCTCTAATTTATACATTCATTCCACCAGAGCCCGAAATTGTGAAGAGTGAATGTGAGTTACAAATAATGGATGACTCCCTCCTCACCAAACACACACCCTGTCCAACTGATTATGGACATGTTTCCTGAAGATCCATGATGTCCCTTGGACTTATTCTCAACATGGCACAAGCAGATTATTACCAATCAAAAGCATATGTAAGAAACAGCAATGAGATATAGTATATACCTATAAGAATGACTGAAATCCAAACCACTGACAACACCAAATTCTAGGGAGGATGTGGAGCAACAGGAAGTCTCATTCATTGCTGATGGGAAGGCAAATGATACAGTCATTCTGGAAGATAGTTTGACAGCTTCTTTTAAAACTAAACACGCTCTTATTATATGAATAGGAAATCACACGCACTGTTTTTACCCAATCAATTGAAAAGTTACGTCCACACAAAAAACCTTTCCCTGAATGTTTACGGCAACTTTAATCAGAATTTCCAAAACTTGGAAGCAACCAAGATGCCCCTCAGTAGATAAATGGATTAAAAAAAAAAAAAAATTCTGTGGTTGATCTCTACAATGGAATATTGTTCAGCAATAAAAAGAAATGAGGTCAAGTTTCCAAAAGACATAAACAAACTTAAAATGCATATTGCTAAGTGAAATAAGACAATCTGAAAAGACTGCACACTGTATGATTCCAACTATATGACATTCTCGTAAAGACAAAACTATGCAGACAGTAAAAAGATCAGAGGTTCAGAGGGAGGGAGGGAGGGAGACATAAATAGGTGGAGCACAGGGAAACTTTAGGGCAGTGGAACTTTTGTTCATGTAACTCTTTGGTGGATATATGTCATTATGCATCTGTCATAACCCATAGAATGTACAGTACAAAGACTGAACTCTAATGTAAACTATGGACTTTAGTTAATAATATCTTATCATTTATCATAACAAATGTATCTTGAAAATGTCAGATATTAATAACAGGAGAACTAGCCAGGTTGGGGGAGGAAACTAGTAGGGTAGCAGGGAGATGGAAGAGAGGGAGTATATGGGAAGTCTATGTCATTTCGTCTTATTTTTCAGTAAATGCAAACTAATCTAAAAATTTAACTATTTATTTAAAAAATGGATATCTTATAGATGTTTGAAACCCATTTGCCATGTCTGCTCTAAAATGCTACTTGTTATATACTATGTTTTGCTACTGGACCTTCTCCCACTTTCTTTTTCTGCCAATCACAGGTTAGAATGGATTACTTAACATGAGTGGTATTTGTATATCCTTTAGACAAGTAATAAAGCTCACTCTTATTTCTACCTATACCTTATCCATTCTATGAATTAATAAAATGTATAATACATTATCTTCCATTATTCTCAGTAACCCTGTGGTAAAATCTTATTTACAATTTAGGGTAACTGGAATTTGGTAAACAACAAGATTTAAGGATTCAGTTACATGATTCAAGACACAGTTCTAAGGGACATGCAACAATGCCCATTAGAAGAGAAACAACATGGATCAATCTAAGGTTATACGTAAGCAAGTTCTAATATAACATAGCTAGAGGTAATCATATTGGCCGTTTATGTGTGTGTACCAGTGGGGCGGTGGGGGGGATTTGAATACAATGTGGATAACTTATTAAAGTGGAAAATGGAAGCTATAGAACACAAATCATGTTGCATAGTAAAGGTGATTATATTTTTATGTTATTCAAACTCTGTAAAAACTATACCCGTATATCCACACAGATATTTTCACCCAATCATATACACACACAGTTTTACAAAAACAAACAGGCTCAGGAGTGATTTTATAGAAAAGTGCAATTCAGTTCATTGGTAATAGCAACAAAACAAGTATAGACAGATGCATGCTTTCTAATTATTTATATTATCTTTCTCAATCCATTAGATTAAACCCAATAGGAATAAGCTATCTTGTTTCCTTTGAAAGTCTAATATTAGGCCACCATATTAGTAGCTACCCATACCAGGTACTGATTTTTCTACTCTTCACATCTCTATAGAGATTTGTCCTCATATCATGTGAGGTATAGAAAGTTACATTTCAGTGGTATTTTTACCTCTTTACCATTAAATAGAAAACATGAATATTTAACTTGCATTGTTATATTTATCTCTTAGTCCTGGGTAAAATTTGGCAATATAAAAAAAAATCAAGTACAGTCACTGCATTTTCATTTCTTTGTCTTATTTTCAAATTTAGCCCTTTTTTCTGTCTCCAACATTGCCCTACTTTAACATAAAAGACAACCTCTTTTTAGAAGAAAAAAATTTAAATTTCTTAAAATATTTTTCATACTGATTACATTGAACTGTAGCATTAGGATTCCCACTCAAGTTTTATTACTCAATAATTCACATAAACAAAATATAATTTTGTGAGAAAGAACTGCATTAGACCATATACCAGCCTATTCCAGATATACTTGGAATGGTTACCACACAACTATGTATATTATACTAGTTGCATTCAAAATTCACTCCTTTCAAGGTATGCATATTTTCAGACAAAGAATAAAACCCTTACATGTTTACTTTCAAAACACCAGTAAAGGAAATGACTGTACCATTTCCATCTTCCCATTTTATTTAAGCAACTACTCTTCTACCCTAATAAGTTAATGAATGTTCAATAAAGGATTGGAATTCCATGATTCATTGCCCAGAATCCCTCCCCTTCCCTCACTTCCCAAAATAAATATCTCTCAGAAAGTGGATGTCACTTCTTTCTCATTCCCTGGAGTTGCCATCATAGGATGAAAAGCCCAGACCTACTAAATAGATTACTTTTGCACAGAGACATCATTAAGTGTTGACTAATCCCCAAATAAGACCTGCAGTCAGGGGACATCTTTAGCTGTTTTGGAGATGGAGGAATGTGTTTCCATTTATCAGGAAAGTCTGCACTGTAATTCAACATGCATGGCTTCAGAAGTGATACAGGAAACACACTTCCCCCCATAATCAGCCCTTGCATCACCCTCTGTGTATATGTATGAAACCTTCATACACTACGATGAAGACTTTGGGGGGGGGGCGGATATTTAAAAATAGAGTTCTTATCTGTATTTGGACACGTGTATGGACAGTGACACCATCCTATTATTTTCAATTCTTCCATGTCTATTTTTGTAGAGAACAAGTAATATTCTCTTAGCTGCCTGCTGTTCTCTTCTCCTGAAAGCAAACTGCATGTAAGCCCAGAGTCACTCATTCTGTCTATGTGGTTCACAGATATTTGCAGACAATTGTAAAAGAAGTGTCTTCCCTTTAGTTTTTTCCTTATTTGAACATTTCAGATGCTAGTGGCGTAACATATAATCTTTATATTTGTTTAAAATCAGTCACTTTAATATTTGAAGCCTCTGTTATTTTCAAAAATTAAACCTCTTATATACAAGAATATTTGAAAGAGAAAAAATTTAGAAAGCATAAGATAAATTCACTTTCCTGTGAAAATAAAGAATTCTTATTGATCTGAAATGTTTCTTTTTGTGGGGAATAGGAGATACCTACTTCAAGCAGCACTCGACATTTTAAAAACAGGGAAACACTTTAAGAAAGCAGTAGAACCTCTCACAGTGGTTTGCTGAGTATAACATAGGAAGAAAGAGCCCCCTAACGGTTCGGATATCTATAAAAACAGAATAGGTTGTACTTTCTCAGTTCTTGTTGGTTCACTATGGCTGGAAGACATCTGATACTATGGAAATGAATGGAAAGTTGAATAAAATGTCAAATGGAGCCCTCTCAAAAATGCATAGAAAAGTGAAGATTCCTAAGCTGAACTAAGTAAACTGCTGGATTTGACTCAGACTGTAGTTTATATACATGACTGCTAGGACATGTGTCTTCCTCAGTCATGCTTGCTGAGAAGCACTGATCAGGAATGCAGAAGCCATATTAATTACATAGTTGGGAAGTGTGAAATATTTTTTTAAAAAATAACTTGCTTTTTTTCCCAATCATGATACCATTTCTATTAAGAATATGGGGAATCCCTCTTAGGAGTAACCACAGAATATGTAAGATAACAAAAAGAGAGAATCGAAGTAATACTGAGGGTAAGCTAAGAAGATGCCTAAGTACAAGAGGTACATGGATTAAGAAATTATTTTAAAAGTCTTTTTAAAGGAAAAATATGCCTATTCATGGGAAAAAATTAAGTATGGAGATTTACATCTGTCCGTGCTAAAGTATTAATTGTCTCATAAAATCATACAATGCAATTAAGAATTAGTTTTGTTTACTGTGTATACCTCAATAGAACCCATAAATAACTGCTATAAGGAAAATGTACTGTATAAATAGCTCTGACACTAATATTGTTGCAACAAAAGTTACGGAATTTTAAATAATTTTGTGTATTAAATATAGAAATTACCAAATTCGCTAAAACTTAAGTATATCCTTTGTTGAAATCTCATATTATTTGCATAAACAATAAAATGGAAGGATTAAAACACTATTTTGGATAATTTGCACAAAAAGTTAGCATAATATAATACACAAAGCAATAATTAAGCAAGATTAAAACTGATTTAAGACAAATGCTGTATGTGGATTCGATACAACAGTGCTAATATATACATAAATGTATGGTCTACAGTGCCTGCCACTTTCCTCAGTCCATAGTTTGGCATTAGTTTCTCAAACATAATACCCAAAAAAGGTGTATATTCTTTTCAAATGACTCAATTCAAAGTTTAAAAAGCCAGTATTCGCTAATCCACATTTCTATTCCTTTTGTCAAACTGCCGTTTAAAAAATGTATAACAATGATACAATCATTCCCTTCTGGTATAGCTATTATATATAGAAATATCTAGGTAGCTATAATATTTAATTACAAAACATGAAAATATTATTTCACATTTGGAAGACAAAATAGATATCATGAAAAGTTGTGCTCTTCAAATACGTAGTTATGTTTAAAATACAAGACAGGGTGAAACACATAAAAATACTGGCATTCAGAGTATGTAATACGCAGAACTTCAGCTACATTGGCTCCCAAGAGTGTTGGCCGTCACATTCTCATTTGAAACATTGTATAACACATTAAAAAGTCTTGCGGACTTATCACAGATGGAACCTTGGTTCCAATTAGAGGAGTGACTCAGCGAACTTCACTTGAAAGGACAATCAGAACAGCTCTTGGGATAAAATATCTCACTTCTTTGATCCAAAAGCAAATAAACCGCCATCAGAAAAACCTCACAAACCATTTTAATTCTAGAAAGGATGAAATAAATCCTTTTTGTCTCATAGTACAATGCCATCTCTTTAGCAGTTGACATTTGTGACCTATAAACCTAAGGTTAACCAACTACATCAGCACTGCATTGTCCCAGCCTGTTATTCCTATTCCACCCTATCACTTTCCTTACAATCATGAAAACAAATCCCCATTCCCAGCAGAGACTTTAATATGTGCAACGTTCCTATATATATTCCCAGGCACTTTACCAGCACATACCATCACTGAGGCTTAAATCATTAATTGAGGGAAAGGAGGGAACTGCAGCTCTGAGCACTAGCTAAACATCTCCAGAGTCATATTTCTTTGCCTTAGCTCTGTACTTACGGCCAAACGCTAGTTATCAATAACTTAGCCATAATAAGATGGCAGTCTAATGTCACGTCATTTAAGACACATGATGTTTATGTTGAAGAGTTAAGACTGCAATCAAAAGACATTTAGGGAAAAAAAAAAAATCACCACTGACAATCACTGAAAAGCACCTAGTAGCTTCTATGTCTGCATGAAATGTAATAGTAGACATTTAATTCAGTAATGGTCCTTTCAGGCTTTGCTATTATTTTTCAAAGTTGTTTAACAGCTAAGAACCATATATGTGAACATATTTCAAGGTTGTCACCAGAAATGCTCTTTTTAGTGAGGACTTTATTTCTCTTCTTCATGCAGATTATCTGCTCATAAACTTATAATCTAGTGATCTTATAAAACCAACAAAAAACTTATATGTACCTGGAGATAAAATAGCACACATATTCACATAAATATGCATTAACACATTTCTAAATCCACGTGCCTGTGTATTGTATTAACTTTAATACATCACTGCAAACTCAGTTTTTAAAGCATGCAGAGTTCTGCTGTATTTTATCGTGTAGGACTAAAAAGACAACCAGATATAAAAATTTAATTTTCTTACCTGGAACAGGAAACTGTTTCTGTTCAATTCTGGAACAAAGTGGGGCTGGAAAGGGGACTTGACTGGGGTTTTCTTTCCAAAATCCTCTTTGATGAAGCAGGAGTGGGTGAACAAATCCAAGGTGAAGTCTGTTATTCCTTGCCGGGGCTCGGAGCTGATATCCTCTTGCAAAAGAAAAGGCACCTCAGAAAGTTGTTGACCGAGGGAGCTGTGGAGCCAGGCGAGGGGCACCAGCGGTCACCCAGGGATGCGACGGAACACACCCCGCTGCCCTCCCCCACCCCGAACCCTGCGTGCCCCTCTCTCTCCTTCTCACCCTGACGCTCACTCCGCTCTGAGTCTCGGCTCTCGCGCTGCTG
The DNA here is from genome assembly GCF_965194825.1 of Balaenoptera physalus. Taxonomy (NCBI): domain Eukaryota; kingdom Metazoa; phylum Chordata; class Mammalia; order Artiodactyla; family Balaenopteridae; genus Balaenoptera; species Balaenoptera physalus. The sequence continues at coordinate 59,751 of NW_028125718.1, forward strand.
CTCTATAATCAATCTAGCCCGTCTGAAGCTAATAGTCCTGTATTTAACCAGCCAATCAATAGGAAGGATTCCACTTCTAGTCCCAAGAGTCTTTTTCCAAGTGTGGTACAAACAGGAAGAGTTTTGCCAGCGGTTGAGCCAAGTCGTTTTCATTAATTGATCTCCCGGTAGAGACAGGGCTAGAGAGCGCAGAGGCTCAGAGCAACCTTAGTCTGATGGCAGATGTTTTGCATTTTAAAAATGTACCTCTTCTTATCCAGCTGATACTAATTTATAATTACACACCTGCTATCCATCATCATTTAGGAATTACTACAGAGTTGCATATGTGATTTTTCAAAAGCTTTCTAACTCAAATATATGAGGAAAAAATAGAGGAACAAAATTACACACACTGACAACTTTTTTTTTTCTGGAAACGACAGTGCCGTTAGGCGCCTATATGGCTTGGATCAATTAAAGAATACCTCATTATACTGATGGATGTTAAAAGTTATACATTTTATTCTAGGAAAATAATGATCTATAGTGTTTCTTTTTCTCAAAAGGAAAGAGAAGCGATGTTTGTAGATTTTATTGAACTAGAGCCTGCGTCAGCCTGTGTAAAATGTTTTTCAATTTTATAGCATAAATCTACAAAAGGATCCCTCCGAATGTATCAGAGCATTTCACAGCTGATTCATCCCTTCAAGGTTAAGAAGATTTTCTTCTCAAAGTGACACATTCACTGCTCGTCTGCCGTAACTGACCGTAATAAAGAATCACAAAGTGAACCACTGAAGACTAGACTGACTTTTTATTCCCCAAATACTTCCAAGGGGGAAAAAAACATAAAAATAAAAAGAGCATTTGGGTTCAACTTAGTCTTGCTTCGAAAAGTTGCCCCAGCACACAGAAAGCAAGGAGAGACCTAAGAAAGAGCTAGCTACTCCGGCTGGGCAGGGGGCAGGTTTAATAAACAGGAGGACTTAATACCAGGCTTCTCTTGGTGGCTGCAGAACCGGGAGATCTCTGTACCCGCCCACAAGATTCTTAAGAATTTATATAGAGGCCTGAACTGGGTTCATGAAGACCATCCAGATGGTCTCAACAGTGCATTTCTCTCTCAATGCCGTGTTCTTGAAAATGGCTCCCACTACGAAAATGTTGGGCAGAACATACATTCCGAGGACGGGAGCGGTGATGAGCCCTTTTTTTCCCCCGGGGTCCAGATCGCTCGGGTTCAACCAGCAGTCACGTCCTCTCGATGACCTCCTGCAACACTTAGCCAAACCCTAGAAATGCCGTCTCTTTTCATTTCTAATTAGAAGGTTGTTGCTTACCTCAATTTCACACCGCTTGGTCAACCAACCTTTTAGTTACTTTTTCTTGGTAATAATACATTACTGCTCTCATTAAAGTAAATTGTATAGGAATGGTTAACTGCACCACAATTCTCAGCTGGAATTCAAATCCAGTCCCTAGTCCTTGTAGCTACAACTTTCAACATCCTATAATACAAATTAAAGTTTGAAATATTTGCTAAAATATCTTGGAAATGAAGACCAAAAAGGCCGTAAGATATGTATGGTCATGCAGTTACACTCAGTTAAAGTTCGAATTTTAAAGTATTGTAACATTTATTAGAGGCAAACTTCCTTGATTTAATTGACTCAGTTCAGCAAATATTTATTGAGCAACTCTTTGTATTAGGCCTTGTACTCTCAGTAATGAAAAGTAATTAAGTAAAGGAGAGAACAAGCTTCTTTGTATTCTTGTGTTTTCAGTGCACTTAGTAGGAGTAGTCAATCTTCTAGGAGTTAACAAGCTGGCGGGGAGATAAGGAATCCTCAGGTAAACGAAATACAAGGGAGAGCAATTCATGCCTTCTTTACTAGTAGTTCAGAGGGCAACAAGTGCTCAAAAGCAAGATCATCTCTCCTCTAGGAAAACAGAAAGACCCTATAAAAAACACGGCAGTTGCAATTATTCTTATTAAAGAAAATAAAAAAGATTTTACAGGCAGAAGAAAAAAGTGACAGAGGGGAGAGCAATAACATAAGCAAAACCACAGGGTCAAAGGAAGCAGGAGATGGGGGAGGGGAGTTGGAGGAAGAGCTAAGTGGGAAGGTGGCTGGAACCCATACAGCCTGGAAGGTATAAATATACCAAGACGGGGGTGATGGGAAGGATCTTGGATGCTAGGCTGAGAGCAACTGGATTATTGGGAGCCTTTCAAAAAAATTTTTTTTTAGCAGAAAAGTGATATAATTTGAACTGTGCTTGGGGAACTGTTGCCGAAATTTGGCCTCTGTACACCGGTGCCACATTAAATCTCGGAGACAGACTTTTGGGTGAAGTAGAAATAAATAGCTTTATTGCTTTGCCAGGCAAAGCAGGGCCACAGTGGGCTAATGCCTTCAAGACCGTGTGTCCCACCCTGGAGGGGGTAGTGAGGAGACTTATAGTGCTCAAGGAGCAGGGCATGATCAGCTGGTGGACATTCTTCTGATTGGTTGGTGGTGCGGTAATTGGGAGTCAATATCATCAACCTTCTGGTTCCAACCGGTTTGGGGTCTACCTGCTTGAGGGCAGCATGCAGTTAACTTCTTCCACCTGCTGGGGTTTTCAGTATCTGCAAAACAGCTCAAAGGACATGGCTCAGAACATTATCTATAGCCCTTGAAGAAGAACTAAATGTCCTTGACTTTGTTTAATGGCTAAAGTGTTATTATTTTGTCTTGCTTGACTGTTTTCCTTTCTTTCTGCATTTTCTCACTTCTCTGATTAAATTTATTCTTTGAATAAAGTTTTTCTACAGACAAAAGGCAGGCAAGGTTGGGGTCTATTCTGGGAATGCCTCATAGGGTCCTGCTCAGGTACAGAACCTCAATCAAACAGAAGGTCGTAGGTTGCATTGGAATGAGACCTTGGTGAGAACGAGGAAGCACTAGGGACCATGGCCAAGGTCTCCCTCAGGAGTAATGGAGGGAGAACCAGTGTGCTCATGGTGGGAATGGGCAGAATGAACTAATACTGAGACACATTCTAAACTAGTGTCTCTACATGATGTCATAACCTACTGAGGAGAGGTGCAGCTTAGGAAGAATTTAAATATTCAGCTAAATGGATGACTAAAAGAAAAAGTGAATTATAAATGGCACACTTATTTCTTCTCATCTGTTGTTTAGTTCCTGTTATGGAATTCAGCCTTCCTTAATTATATATTATTTTTTTGTTACGTGAAATTTCCTACAACAATGTAAGCTCCAATGAAAAGAATTGAATTTTTCCAAAACTTCTTCCCTCACATTTGTCAGAATTGTTCCTGACATATATTAGTTGTTCAATAAATGATAGTAAAATCATTGCCATTTTTGGAATGACTCATAACAAGCTCTGAGCTAATAATTCTGCAAACATTATCTCATTTAACACTCTATGAAATAGACATTATCCTATTTTATAGCTAAAGAAAGTAAAACTTGAAGGGGCTAAGTACCTTGTCCAATGAAATACAGCTAGCATCTGTTGAATCTCAAAGCCCAAATTCTGAATAGTGTTGAATTTTTAGGAACCAGAAGTATTATAAAAGAAATTAGGGAATTCCCTGTCAGTCCAATGGTTGGGACTCCAAGCTTTCACTGCCCAGGGCCCGGGTTCAATCCCTGGTTGGGCAACTATGATCCCACAAGCCACGCAGCACAGCCAAGAAAAAAAAAGAAAAGAATGAGCTGAATACTGATTTGTGGGTCATATAATTGGAACAGGCGGAGGAGGCAAAAATAAATGAAATTAAAACAAGAGGGTCAAAGGGATGTATATGAAGGATAGGAAGCTAAAGATTTCAAGTTGAGTAATCATTAGACTCATGTACTGAGAGTAAAGAAGACTGTTAGGAGGCCTTGGCAGGATGGCTAAGTAGCAAGTTGTTTGCGATAGAGATGGCTGCTGAGCTAAATGACAGTGGAGACTTTACTAAGAAGGTTGGCTGAGCTGCTCGGAGGGCCCAGCTGAACCTGCAAGCCATACGTTTCCAGTGGCATCAAGCTGTAAGATTGCACGGATTTCCTGAGATGCGCTCAGCAGCTTGGATATCTGAGAGATTGAAAGGATCATAAGAAAGCAAAAATTTGGTTTCTTTTATGAGAAATTTGGCAGGAATGGGAAAAGAAAGGAATGAGAAGCAGAGAGGGAGGAAGAAGAGAGCATAATATCTTGCATAGTTTGAGTTGTTTTAATAATTGGTGGTAAAGAGTACATTTCTGTACCTAAGGTACAGTACTGGTTGAAAGAGACAACTTGAGAAAGCAAGTGAGAGAGAGAGATGCTTAATTTGTCAAGGTCACAATAGAAATGGAAATGTGAGGCCAAAAGTTTTCATGGGAGACTTAGTACTGCCAAACAAGAGGGGGTTATTTCTTGGAAGGCAAGAGTAAAGAGATGTGTTTTATACCAAACACTATTCTGCTGAATTAGTTTATTTATTTCAAAAGTAATAACAAACACCTTACAGCTCCAAATAACCCACTAGGAGCTGGGGATTTAAATAGAAAGATAGGATTTCTTCTGTCTTCAAGTCGACTGATTTAATGAAAAGATATATATTTGTAATTACATAAAATGTATATAATTGTAATTATTAATATGAGTAAGTCCTACAATCAAATTGTATGCATAGCACAAAGAATCATGGAAATGGAAAATCTAACAATATTGGAAGATGAGCAGGCAGGTGTGGTAAACAGAATGAAAAATTATATGTCAGTAGATTTTAAAAGGGAGAAGAAAATATCTTTTAATGAAAAATAAAAAGGGAAAGAATATTTGAGCTTAGTTTGGGGTTCACAAGTTTGTTTTTTGTTTTTTGTTTTTTTTAACATCTTTATTGAAGTATAATTGCCTTACAATGGTGTGTTAGCTTCTGTTTTATAACAAAGTGAATCAGTTATACATATACAATATGTTCCCATTTCTCTTCCCTCTTGCATCTCCCTCCCTCCCACCATCCCCATCCCACCCCTCTAGGTGGTCACAAAGCACCGAGCTGATCTCCCTGTGCTATGCGGCTGCTTCCCACTAGTTATCTATTTTACATTTGGTAGTGTATATATGTCCATGACACTCTCTTACCCTGTCACATCTCACCCCACCCCCTCCCCATATCCTCAAGTCCATTCTCTAGTAGGTCTGTGTCTTTATTCCCGTCTTGCCACTAGGTTCTTCATGGCCTTTTTTTTTTTTTTTTTTTTTTTCCCTTAGATTCCGTATATATGTGTTAGCATACTGTATTCGTTTTTCTCTTTCTGACTTACCACAAGTTTTTATGAACAGAAAATAATGTGCTGAAGTGAGCATAAAGGAATGGTTATAAAGGTGGAAAGTGTTGATCAGCAATGACTTTGCTTCTATGTTAAGAAGAGATCAGGAGAGAAAACAGTGAGTTCAAGGTATATTTTATTTCTAATATTATATTGTTTCCCTATAATCTTATAAAAACATTGAAGAAATAAAATCATGAAAATGGTATTATTGTACATTGGAAAGAATCCTTATAGAATGAAGTACTTTTGGAAAGAATGATGTTTTGGAAATAATAATAGGATTAATACTACTACTAATAATGTTTTAGAAAGAATATTCAGTGGCAACAAGATAAGGGGAGATTTTACAGAGGCACTAGCTGTGGGAATAGAGATGAGGGAAAAAGTTTGAGCAGTCTTTAGGTGATAAAATGTGCAGGGCTTTATGAATCTTGAATGTTGGTTCAGGTTAAGACAAAGGTTAATTATGGGTCTATTTAGATGTTGAGTGAGGATAGGGCAGAAAGGTATATTCTGGTTTTGGAAATGATGGTGTTGATATTCATGGTGGATGAATAGGTGTAGAGTCCAGCAAGTATTTAGTAACTGGGTTTCTGATACTTAGGACAGTTATTTAAACAGAAGATATAGATATACATAATCATTTACCTTATTCCAGAGAATCAAGAAAGAACATCTAGAATAAAGAGATTAAAGGCAGAAACATGGAGAACCCTGACATTTGAAAAGCAATCCACAGAGATAAACCATTGAAAGACACTGAGAATTGGCGTGAGAAATCCAGAAATCAGAGGTTTAAAGAAACCACAGTGAAAAATGTATCAGGCATTTACTGTTACTTTAAAAGGAGCAGTTTTATGTTTGTACTGTGGTCCATTAGGATCAATTACAGTAACGGAGGCGACTAGTGAATGAAACATATATAAAAGAACCAGCTCTTTGATTCTTTCCATTTTTCAACAACTGGTTATTTTCTCACATGTGTTTACTATTCTTTGGATAACTTTATATTGAGTAATTCTACATGCAAAAATCAATGCTAGACATAATGTAGAATGCAAAGCTGACATCAACAATGTCCTAGAACTTAAAGAGCAAATATTATAACATGAAAATGAGATAATCATTTCCTATATAAGAGATAAACAGAATTCTGTATACATAGATAAGCTTTTTAAACAGTCGATTAGAATGTTGAAAGGATTCAGTCTGTATTGAATCCAATAGGTATTTAATAATTAGAAATTACACCAAATGCAGAGAAGCAGGAATTTAATCCTTTGAATTTGAATTTTTGACAGTTCATAAAATGTTTAATCTTTGGAATTTTGACAAGTACTTGTTTTATTAGCTACTATGTACTAGTATATTTAAAAGGAATTCATTGCAGGTCTTTATAATGTGTTTACATACTAATCCTCAAACATTATCAATACGACTATTTTATTTTTAAAATTTGCTCCTTCACCTTTGAAATATGATTTGTGCACATCAAACATTAACCTTTGAAGAAAGATTTTCTTGACTAGATACTTGATCAGAAAATGTCTATACAATGAAAAGCTAAGTTAATAAGTAAATAGATTCCTTTGCTGTTGATAAACCATCATTTTCACTTTCATATTAATATTTTTATTTTATTAAACTCTAGTAGTACATAATATCGCTACCACTGATATTGTTTGGTATTAACTATTACCTATTCCTATAAGTTTACTTGTTCTCATATATATTTTAGCTCTCTGAAAAAACTGCAAGCAATTTTTAAGCAAAAATTATATTTCACATTTTTCTTCTATAATAACCAATAAGCAGTTTTGAATTATTGAATTATTCAATTATTTTAAATTATGAGATATTATGTCGGTATTGTGAAGAATATCATTACTTTAAGATATGAATACATAATTATTTTCAAGAACTATCTAGTTTTAGGACAGATCTTGCTTTAAGGTGAGCTCTTCTGAGTATATCATGAATGAGCTAGGGTTACCCAAGGAGAGATAGGTAAATAATGGTAAGTAAGAAATGAGTGGGATTTTGAAGGTGTGGTTAGGTGAGGAGTAGAGAAGATAAAAGGGGTTGGGTGGAACAACACGGCATCAGAGACCTGCTGGAAAGAGGAGCTGGGTTAAAGTAATTCATAATAGCAGAGTTGGCTGAAGCAAAATTTAATCACACAACTCTCCTCCAATACAGCAAAATACCAGAGGAATCTCTACAATACAAACATGTGTGGTATGCATAGTGATTGACACTTTGATTCAATTCTAGGTCCGCTGAGGGAAGGGGAATTCTCAGAATACAAGTTGAAATAGAGATGAGATATTTATTGGAAACAGGAAATAAAAATAAAGGCTAGCCAAGAGAATTTAACTAGGAATTCACAAAACACTGAGCAGCCATTGAATTTTTCTTAGTTGTGGGATAGATTAGAGCCAAATTTATTTAAAACTCCAAAGTGTCCATGACAACAGCTGAAATACAGGTAACTGTGGAAGTCACACTCACCACTCTTTTCACAGGCCTTTTCCAGTCTCCCTGTATTATAGAGTTCTGAAATCTAAAATCTGCTTTTTTTAGGCTTGCTTTCTCATAAGTCATTGGTTAGTGTCTTTGTATCTGCCAATCAAATGTATCGTCATGAGACTTGAAAGTGGAAATGAGCAAAGTGAGATGGTTATTGACTACAGCTATCTGCTAGTAAGCATGGCAGTGAGTGCATCTGTTTGGGCTGGCGGTGGGGCAAGGTGGGTAAGAGACAGCAGAAGCAGAATTCTTGGGTCTGTTGCCTATTGTTTGAGGTGACAAGTGACGTACAGTGGTGTTTCCACTAGAAGAATGTCTGCGTATGGCTGTTCATCAACTTTTCTCGATTTCCTACCCTGAATATGTAGTTTCTGAGTGTGTAGAATCCCAGCCTGGTTCTCTCCTCTCCTGGTGAATCTGTGACAAAAATAACATCCTTAATAAATTCCTAACTGCTAGAATAGTCAGACTGGTTCTATTACCTGCAACTAAGAATCCTATAGGAATAAATATATATGAAAATGTATCATAATAAACCACAGTATAAGTGTTTTCTGGTGTAATTTGAAATAGGAAGTAAGTATGGCATTTTGAATGCCATGAATTCTGGTGTAATATCAAAATGCCATTTACCAAACATCTTCCTAACTCCCTGAGTTACTCCCCCACTACACAATGTCAAAAACCATCTGACCCAATTGAATAAGAAAAACGCCCAAAGCCTCTGTAATGGAATATGGCATTTTTAGCAAAATTTCAGAGATTTTCAGTATATGAAAACTAAAAAGGAAAAAAGAAGTGAGTTTTCCATTCCCAGGGCTTTCCTTCTATAAGAATCAGTTGGGAAAGTAAGAGATAGTATATGATTACAAAAGGCCTGTTAAATGTTTCAGTATAGGGCACACAATAACAGTTTCCCCAAAACATAATTGTTAAGCTTTGGTTGTAGGAAAGGGGGGAAAGTTGGCCATAAAAATCTCTTTACATTAGGAATTATGTAAACTCTTAACTATTCTAGATTCAAATAGGGAGCTGAAATGAAACAGAGAATCAGATAGGGAAACTCCTGCAAAGCAGAGGAAGATACGCCAGGTGTTCCTTCCATATAATGGCCTGAGCTCTGCCTAGAGTTTCTGTCTACACAGCTGTAGTCTAGGTATCAGATGGATGTGAACTGACACTACAAGAAAAGGTACGTACATCTGGGGGTGCTTACGGTGCTAAGAAGCATAGTGCTGTTAGACCAGATTATTCCACAGGGGAGCATTGTATAAAGGCTGCAGCTAGCACCAGCTTGAATCGCAGCTGAAGCACCTGGTTACTGGTTTGCATATGTTTTTCAGTGAGTTCTGGGCATTGCTCATCTTCAGTTGCATTGCTTCTTTCTCTGTAGTCTGTGTTTTTATCGAATTGCTTCAACACTGCTCTTCCTGTTCTGGCCTTTCTGCTCCCAGAAGAAAGAAACATCTTGATGTTGAAATAGATTGATTTGTAGCATTGTACACAGGTAATAGAAAGATCACAGGCTTCAGTGAGACTGTTAAATATCTATGGGAATGCTTATTGACTGCGTGTCATTATATATAAAAAAAGAGAGTATCATGTTGTTATCTTATAGAAAAATGGATAATCGTTCCCCAAAAGGACATGTTTACTCAGATTTTTTTTTTAGTTTAGTTTGCTTTCTGGAGAAGATTACAGTAATTCTGCAGTGAAAAGGTTTTTCTACCACGGGAAGTATCCTGCTTTGAAATAAATAATGGTGCTGCCTATCTAATCTAATAAATAGTTATGAAGTTTTACAGAACTTAGAGCTGATGTTTCCATTGCCATCATATTCATTTTATTAAGAATCCTTTCAAATACACTCTGAGAGTTTACTCTATATTCCTATTTTCTCTTGAATTATACATAGAGAGGAAAAAAATCACAAGCTTTCAAGATGTAAAATGGGAAAAATAAACTAGAAGCTTAAAGTGATGGTTGGGAGGTGCGAGCGAAAAGAAAGCAAGGAGAAAAATCAATACTATCACAGGAAAGAGAAAGTATCAGTGATATGAACAAGGCTGTCTATCAAACTGGAAAGAAAACAAGAAGTCCAGTGAATTTAGGGAAGTAATATTCTAGGGTTGCTAGGGAAAGAGCCCGAGGAGAAAGATGCACTGAGAGAACACTGGGGCAAGTCTCTTGTAAACTCATCTCTAAGAAACAGACCAAGAAACTCTCAAAAATGTGGGCTCCCTGTGAATTGCTATTATGTATGCATGTATGTATGTATGCATGTATATACACATACATGTGTGTATATACATGTATATATATTCATACATACATACGTATGTATACGCATACTATATATACACACACACAGAGAAATGGAGTGAATTACGATTTTAAGTGCTTCATTTAAATGGGATAAAAACAAGATGCAATTAAAAATAGAAATGTCATTGTCAACAGTTTTAAAGCTGCAGAGGTTGGTGTTAAAACCTATGAATGGTAGAAACAAAGAGCAGTGGATACGTACACCTGCCTGTAACCAATACTTATACCGTGAAGATACTTTTAGGAGACAATAAAATGTGACTAGCTTGTGAATTAGTTCTAGAAGAGGTCAAAACGTTCTCTCACTTGGACTTAAAATCCGTGGGTTAAGATTGTGTATCATGATGGATGCTTGTCCTACCAGAGGCTCTGGGGAGGTGGTCAACAAATTTAACAATCTTAAAATAAAGGAAATAAGAAAAAAATTAAGTTGACCAAGTCCAAGGAATGAAATTAACCAACCAGCCAACAAACAAATAGACAAAAGAAACCAAATAAATAAATGGACATTTATGGTGCACAGAAGACTTTGTCCACAAGTTAGAATTGCTTAGGATTAAGGGCCGTTTATTAACTAAGAATAATAATGGAAATTGAGAGAGATATAAAATTGCTCACTAGAAATTTGAGCCATAATTGTCAAAACATTTTGTTTGCATAACTCTTTGGGAAAAGAAGTGAGGAATTACAGCTGAAGAATAAAATTATATTTTTAATCAAGGATATTTTTCATAGACGTCTCTCCACTTTTCAATTTTTTGACCTCTAATAATCTGTGATAATTCAAAACGTATTTATACTTGAGTTTGGAATGTAGTAAGATTTTTAACTCAATTTAGTTAAGACATTTAAAGTAAATAAAATATTAATATTAAAATATTTATTGAAAATAAATATTTTATATTTCATAAAAAGTAATTGATATTTCAAAATACAGTTTCTGTCACAGATGTCTTTAAATCTGTTGTCAGAAATCTGGGCTTCTAGGGAGTAAGAGGCCAGAGTATTTAAGTGTATTGACATTGTTACCTCTGGCATATTGTAATGACGCCATCAATTTTATAATTATTTAAGTCATTTTCATTTACTGTTCTATTTCAGTTAAAAAGGTTTCACTCCACAGAGTACCCTTTCTATGAGTGCCCACCTACCAGACCAAAGTTAGCTTCTGATTTTATTGATATTATTGGACACTCCATATTTGTGAGATTATCTTGAATTTTATATAAAATTACCTGTAGGAGAAGCTGAGGAAACTACTGTGACCCAATTCTATGCTATTCCTAAAAATTAGAAATTGTCTTGTCAATTTATGAGTCCTTGCTCTATCCTTCTTGATAGAAAATGTCACAGAAAATAGCAGAAGTCATTAAGCTCCACATTTCACACACCCACATTTAAGAGCAGACACTGAGAACTCAGGGGGAAAAGAGGGAGACTGAGATGGTTGTGAGCTCCTTTTAATTGCTGAATGTGTGAGAGAGAGACAGAGAGAGAGAGAGTATGAATGACAGAGAATGAGAGTGAGATTGAGATTCCTAAGATTATAAAAATAAAAGAGAATTACACTGCTAGGATTATAATAATAAGAAAGAGACTGACATTATAAAAAATTTAAAGTAAAATTAGAAAATTGTTATGGTGGCTTATTCATAATATGACAATGAATTAACTCATAAATAAAGGAGAGTAGAGAAGAGCCTGTGCTCTCAAAAGGAGTGGAAACATCTGTAAGAGTCAGGGTTCTCCAGAAAAAAAGAGGGGAAAAAAAAATACACACACACACACACACACACACACAAATGAATTGGGGATGGCTCAAAAGTTTGTAGGGGCTGGCAAGCCCAAAATTTGTAGGACGGACCAATAGGCTAAAAAGCTAGCAAGGAGTTTATACTGTAGTTTTGAGAGAAAAGTTTTCCTCTCCAGGAAATCTCAGTTTTTACTCTTAATCCCATCAGCTGATTTCAAGAGGCCCACCTACATTATTGAATGTAATTCCTTTACCTACAATAAGCTGATTTTAGTAGTTAACCACATCCATGAAATAACTTCACAGCAACGCTTACATTAGTGTTTGATTAAATAAGGAAGTATAGGAAAACAACATAAAAACTAGGTACTATAGCCTAGCCATGTTGAGACATAAACTAATCAACATGATATCCAAGGAGTCTCATGTTTCAAGATCCTTCCAGCCAAGAATTAATAAACACATTTTCTAAAACTTAATGGCACAATACTAAATTATCATGTCTAAATTATTACACATTTCTGTGTTGTACTAGAAATTATACTGATGGAAAACAATATGTTAAATTTTTAAATTATAGTCTGATTACTTTGTCCTGTTATCATTGTAAAATTCCTTCCTGTTCTGTACACTGTCAGATATAAATGAAAACATTCCAGCTATCTTTTGCCTGGCATTTGTATAGAGCATCTAATTTCATCTTTCAATCTATGTCTTCAATATTTAAAATAGTTTTGTTAGGTAGTTAGTCAGATATTAGCAGCAAGGAGGTGACAGTGGCGAAAAGACAAGAAGGGAGTAGTCAAGTTACACCCCAACCCTCTGGGGACCCTCCCCTGACCCCACCCAGCATGGGCACGACTATGGTTTCTATCCGATATCCTGATAAAGAGGGAGCACAGTAACACGAGGGAACTCCCCCCGGGCTGCGCGTGCCCAGACTAGACAGGTGTGTAACCTATAGTAAACCCAAACTCATTATACCATCATTATAATAAAATCTGCGTGTGGTTTTGCCCTGCCCCCACCGTGGGCTTTTCTTAGCGAATCAAGGGTGAGGGCATGTGCAGTAATGAACTTGTTTCATAGCTCAGGACTGTCAATCAATTAATGATCCCCTGTCGCTCACCCACGATCGCACCCCTCCTCCTAGCAGAATGCTCCTTATAAACACCCCTACACCTGTATAGGATCACTGATTTCACTTTGCAGAAACAGCCCGCTCTCCCTCTGAGAGTGTAACGATGCTTTAATAAACTTTGCTTTGAGCTTAAGCCCAAAGTGGTAGTCTGCAATTCTTTGCTTGCTGTCACAAGGACTGAGATTGCTGGTCCGGGTCTTCCGCTGACTTCGTTTGAAGCTATTTTGACACAATGCATGCCAAGCCAGTAACAGTTTCTTTTAGACAGCCTATGGTTGGATCTTACTTTTTATTCAATCTGGCAAATGTCTGCCTTTAAATTTATTGTAATTATCAATATGGTTGAGTTTAAATCTGCTGTCTTGCATTTGTTTTCAATTTGTAATTTGTCATTTTTCACCTTTTTTCTGCCTTTTTTTTGGCTAATGTAATATTTTTATAGTTCCTTTTTTCTTTATTACTAACTTACTAGGGAATGAGAACAGAATTTGCCACCCCAAAATATGCCTCTTTGGCATAAAGATTATCTTGAAATGGTTATTTTTAAGAAAGAGCCAACACAGAAGAAACTTTGAAAACCTAGAAGGTACACTTTTGTTAGAGACATTAACCTATTTAAGGGAAATCTCTATCTGTAAACATGTCTCCCTCTAGGTGTCAAGGAAAGAAGGATGACTAAATCTAGAAACTCTTGTTAATGGAGAAGGCAGAGACTTAAGCCTGCATAACAACCATACTCTACTTTACTGTGCTTTGCCTGAAAATCTCCTGTATTTGGTGCCCAAACCCCCAACATCTTCTTTTGTTTTTCATTGGAGATTGTATTTAAGGTGTTGGCTTGGGGCATTTCAGAAAGTTACTCAGTTTCCTGGGTCTCCCTTGGACAGGAGGTATGCGTGTTATAAACTGCTTGCTTTTCCCCTGCTAATCTGTCTTCTATTACAGGGTGATCTCAGCCAAGAACATAGAAGAATAGAGAGAAAATTATTTTTTCTCCTCAACATTAGTTATGTCTTTTGTCTTAACTAACTACATTAGCTATGTCTTTTGTTTTCAAGGTATCCAAATTGAAAGAGTGGCATTGGTTCAAGGATCGATCAACAACAGAATGGAGGGACCATTCTTTAGGGAAAGAATAGTCTTTATAATAAATGTTGCTAGGTTAATATTGGAAAACCCATGTAAAAAATGACACAGCATAGAACAATTAAGTTATGATGGATTATAAATATAAATGTTAAAGTTAAAACAACAATGCTTTCACATAAAAACATACAAGAGTATTTTCATAATTTGGGATTGGCAAGAATTCTAAAAATTTACAACAAAAGAATATTAAAACTTTTGAAAACTTAAGAATTGGACTTCATTAAAATTAAGAACTATTCATTAAGTGATAATATTGAGAAAATTAAAAGGAAATCCACAGATTGAAAAACAAAGTCAGAACTCAATAATATACTTTCCCAGAATGTCTACAATTAAAGGTCTGACAATACTCAAAATTAGCAAGAATATTAAACAAGCAGAAATTGTTATATTGCTTAGGAATGTAAATTGGCACAGGCATTTTGGACATTTTGGCACTGTCTTCTAAATTAAACATATTAATGCTCTAGGAAGCAGAAATTCTTCAAGCAAGATAGATGAATGCTGATATCTACCAAAAGACATATACGAAAATATCCATAGCAGTGTTATGTTTAAGAGCCAGAAACTGGGAACAACTCAAAATGTCCAGCAGCAAGTGAATATATTATGATACATTTGTACAGTGGAGTATAATATAGCAATAAAAAAGACAAACCACAACTACTCATAACAACATAAATAAAGTATAAGTATAAAGTATAAGTTTACATAAGTATAATGCTAAACAAGCCATTTACAAAAGGTTATAGGCACAACTAATCTCTGGTGCTAGGAATCAGAATAGTGGTTATATTAAGAGTGGTATGGACTCCAGAGAGTCATGAAGGAGTCTACTGGGATACTTGAAATGATTTATATCTTCTCCTGGGGGATGAATAAATAGGGGTACATATAAGTAAAATTCTGACAAGCTATATATAGGCTTAATGTTGTGCTCTTTATTTTGTAACTTACATCTCATTTGAAAAAAAATAAAAATATGAAAAAACAAGAAATATTATGTTTGGGAGAGATTTTCTTAGAACTGTAATTACCTAATAAATTGAGAAATGATAGCTCTCTGATTTGTTCAGAGCTTTACCAAGTATTATTTACTATAGTGCTACCATAGTCTTTGAGACTCCAATACAATGTACTTGGATCAGTTTTTGGTCATCATAATCCTGAGGATTTTTCACTGGGCACAGGAATCTCACTCCTTTATTATATATTATATGCCTATTGTAGTCTATTGTGAAAAATGGAATATATTTATACGTTAAAATGAAAGCAGCTCTTTTACCCTTTTTCTGTTCACCCATTTCTGTCCCCCTGTAACCTTAAAAGCCTAATTATAGAAATGAGATCACTAAGCAATTGAAACGAACTCCTAACGTACACTTTCCTGAATCCACACCATGCCTTGGCTAACCTGTTGATTCTTTTCCTAGATAAAAAGAAGTAAGAATGAAATAGTTTAAGAATGATTAGCTGCCTACCCCTAACAACCCCCTAAGGAATCCTGCAGGCAAATCAAGCGGGCAAAATAACATCTGAAGAGAGAGTCAGCCAATCTGTGCACAATGGAGATTGATGCAGAAGCCAACCTCCTGCCTCTATGATTCACAGAGATTCTTGCCCTCTATTTTTCTCTTTAAAAACTGTCATGGCTGAGCAGGATCTTTGGAGTTGGTCTCTAGACATGAGTCCACCATCTCCCCAGATTGCTGGCTTTTCCGATTAAAGCACCTTTCCTTTCTACTGACACTTGCCTTTCGAAATATTGGCTTGTGAGTAGCTGAACCTGAGTTTGGTACCAAAAATACATGTTTTATTACTACTTGTTTTCCTTTTATTTCTCTTTTATATTACAATTTATGCATCATGTTGAATTTTTGAAGTTATGCATAGATAACGTATATCATCTATATGTGATATTAGGATTAAGGGGGTTTTTCAATATTTTCTACGACAAAAGTAGTGTAGGGTACAATAGGGATGAGAGCCCACAGGGTAGTCACTGGATATAGTAGAGATTGCAAAAATAATTACTGTTAACATGGAATAAAAGTCCAGTGGAAACATAAATAAATAAATATATGTAAATAATAAATTGATCAATCCCAGATAATTCAGATAATCACAAATTTTATTGGTGCTTTGAAATAAACAAGATCATCTGGTCAGTCAGTAATAGAGAGGCCACTTTAGACAAGATGTTCAGAGAAGGCGTCTCTAAAGATGTAATATTTGAGATAAGATATAATGTTTGGGAATGAGTGTACCATGCAAGGGACTGGAGAAGAATGAATTCAATAGCCAGTGGGCAGGAAATAATTGGTATTTTCCAATAACAACAAGAAAACAGTGTGATGGTCAGCAACTGTGGCTCACATTCTAATGGTATAGCTGCTTCTTCAGCAGCTGTTCTAGAGCTGAACTAACTGCCATCTCAGGGATGTCTGGTGCCTGGCATCATGGTCACTAGCTCTACCAATGATCTACCCACATTCCTTGGTGTCTCTCTCCCATTTTACCTCCAGTTGACCCTAATCATCATCCTCCTGAAAGGTTATCTCTGTACCCTTGTGGAATGTCTTCCAATGTCTTCTACCTCTAGTGGACTTATCAGTCTTCTGCCATTTCCAAAAGGAGAGTACTTGGAATGAATTTCCCCCATCTGGCTGTGAACAATCATGCTAGGAAAGTCAATTTTTTGAAAAAAAAAAAAATTACCTGTTGTACAACCTAACTAGGAATGAATTTCATGTCATCACACATGGCATGAATTAAAGAACAGGCTTTCTTGGGGAAATAAACACAAGTCCAGGGTCAAGAAATGAAGAGATATCAGTTTCCCCACTTTTCCTTCGTCCAAGAAAAGGCTTCTCATCCAAAAGAGAACTTTGTTCTGGGAAGAAATCCTTCCCATTTTTCACTCTTCTTATTTTAGCACGAGAAGTATCTTTTAATGAAGGACGAAATAAACTGCCTATGGGTAAAACTGTCTAGACTTGGGATGCGTATGAATCCCATCTGCCCAACATCTAGAGCCATAGGGGCCAATGGGAGATTCATAACCCTGCCTGCCTGTCAGGGGAAAATATCCATTGGTCCCCGGAAATTTGAATTTGGAAACAGCTCCTCTTAGATAGGCGAAGTCTCCTCCCTTCTCTCGCTGTCTTCATACTCTCATCTGGTTTATTTGCTAACAATGCAGGAGGAAATCCCTTGGGTCAACTCCAGACAATCTCCTTGTTGTATCACAAAGATGACTACAAGTAGAGAAAGACACTCAGGTTTACTCTGAAACTCATTAACATCTCTTATATCCTTTCCTCAAGCAGAAACATTTTTCCCAAGAACAACACTGGTAGTATGATGCTAGACACACAATTTTTGAAACACAGAAAACTTTCATATATAAATAATATTTTAAAACATTGGACATTTAGAAATTGTACTGACTTTGAGATAGTGCTTATCTTGGAGTGTGAGAGGAACAGTAGAGGAGTACAAAGGGACTTTCACTCCATTCATCATGATTCATAGCTAAAAATAAAGAAGTGAAGTAAGGCTGATAAAATTTTAGCATTTGTTAAACTATGGCAATAGGTGTTTGTGCTATTATTCTAAGAATGTATTTTTCATTATGTTTAAAATATTCCTATATAATAAAAAGAGATAAATAAGTTCAAGAGATCCTGAATGGTGTCAAAAAATGAAAATATATTGTAATCATACATGTGACAGTTCTATTCATTTTCAATGTCTTCTTCAGATGAAATAAATACATCAGAAAATGCTTGAGAAATATCTAAGCCATAATTTTAAGCTGCTTAATCTTTGGTAAGCATTTGTGCTCAAGCAACTACAATGTCCATTTCAGTGTCTTTCTGCTTCACCTCACTACATGATAAAATTCCTGCCATGCAATTAAAACAAAACAAACAAACAAAAAGTTTCCAGGGAGAAGTCCTAGAAAGTTAGAGGAATGGTTGAGGTGGAGATAAGTAGGAGTGTAGATTCATTCTTTAAACTAAATGTTATTTGACAAAGGTAAGAAGAAATTTATTATGACAAAAAAAAGTGTGTATGGTATTTGAAAGATCAATTTTAGTATGAATATGTGATTTTAAAAACATATTCCCATGTATTGCTTTTAGCAGGTAAAATTTTACATCAACTGATACAAGTCAATGTGTTTCCTTTCATTTAGGGAAAGAAGAAATATGCCAGACACTGTTATAAGAATGCTGAAGTCCTGACCATGAGCTGCCTTAAAATATAATACAGAAAATATCCTTGAATCTCACTGTAATTCTATCCTATGGTATTATGTGATTATATGGTTAATTTTTTTATATACAGTAAGTCCCCTACATATGAACCTCCCAGTTGTGAACTTTCGAATATGCGAACATACATTTGCATGTCTAATCACATAAGTTAGTTCACGTGTCTGGGCATACACTCTCATATGTGTGCATCCTCTATAAGTGGTTATGCTTTTGTGTACTTTATAGTACTATATAGAGTACAGTAGATTTTTATTTCAAGCCCAGGATGTCCAGAGGCAAGCTTAAAAGCAGTGCTGATGTAGCTCGTACTGGTATGACGAGAAATAAAGAGCTACTACCCAGACATCACTGGATTGTTTTTTCAAGAGGGTAGATAGAATTGAATCCAGCAAGGAACCAGAACCTGTGCCATCAATGTCAAGTGTGAGTGAAACTGCAGCTTGCCCTCCGTCTCCTCTTCCTGATGATCATTCAGCTCTACCATCTCCCTCCTCCTCTCCTTCCTCCAATCAGTAACTCTTCTTGTCTGTTCACTCGATGCCAGCCCCTGTATGCCAGCTGTTGTACTGTACTACTGTACTTTTCAAGGTACTGTACTGTAAGATTAAAAATGTTTCCTTTATTTTTTGTGTTTGCTTTTTATTTATAATGTGTGTGAAAAGTATTATAAACCTATTATAGTACAGTCTATATAGCCAATTGTGTTAGTTGGTACGTAGGCTAACTTTGTTGGACTTATGAACAAATTGGACTTATGAACGTGCTCTCTGAACGGAACTCATTCGTATGTAGGGGACTTACTGTAGAGTAAATGTGTTTATTCAGGTATTAAAACAAGCAAACCTTTCTTGAGCAACAATCTAAGGGCTGGGTATAAATAAATAAATAAATAAAGCCATGTTATATGGTAATAAGTACAATAAATCTGAACAACGAAATAGAGGACACTGGGGTGGGGGGGGGGGCTTCAATTTAAAAGAAGATGATCAAAGAGAGTCTTGATTAAACAGTGACTTGATAACCACGTTGGAGAATTTATATCTTCTTCCTCTTAATCTCATCCAGAGAGGCACACAGTGGGTACAAATTTTCCACATCACTTTAAAAATATTTAGATAAATAAATAGTGTAGATAGATATCAGGCTGCATGTTAATAAAAACAGAAATGGAGCTGTTCTAGGAAAAGAAAAAGGGCATCAAGAAGAGAGGCAAAGACGAATAGATTAATATAAAGACTAAGTGACAGGAAGGATATAGGTAGAAATATATTCATATTCATATTCATATTATTCGTATAATGAGCCTCAGAGAACAGAAAAATAAAGGTAATAAAATAATATCAGGACATTTCACAGAACTTAAAAATATATTACAAACAAAATGACTGATAGGCAGTTAAGTAGTATATGAAAGAAAAAGAAAGCACAAATCTAGGCATATTACAGTGAAATGTAGGAACATCAATGACAAAAGAAATTGTAAAAGCATCCAAGGAGAAGAATAGATCATGCACAAAAGAACAAAGCTAGCTGTAAATCCAATATTATAGCAGTAAGACTAGATGTGAGAAGTCAGACAATATGTTCAAATTATTGAACAAGAGAATTTCATAAATAGAATATTACTTTTAAACACAAGGGTGAATTAAACATAAGCACAAACACATGCAGGTCATCAGAAGATGTTTTACTAAAATCTACTTTGAGTAAAGTTAGGATTTTAGTGCTGAAACAATATATTAGCATGCTATGGAATATCCACTGTTACTCTGTGGAGATGACATGGTTTATCTTTTTATATCTATAAGTATGATGAATTATGTTAATGGCTTCTTAATATTGAACTACATTTGTGATTTTGGAATATTATCTACTGATAGCAGGAGAAAGCAATGAAAGATATTATATAAGGGTGTATAAGCAACAACACCAACTGAAAAAGTATAAGACACCGGTGAGAAAACATACACACGGCAGTGCAGAACTAAACTCATGTGATGGAATCATAGGAAAATTGGTACAAGAGAACAAAGTGAAGGGTGATTCGGAACTAAGGATTATGTATTTTGAAATTAATAAATGAAATAATAATAATGATAATGATAATAACAAAATGTACAAACAAACAGTAAATGTAATGTTGCAAAGGAGACCTCAATGTATTTCAAGGAAGGAATAAGCCTTTATACATCCTTCTTTATGTAATGACATTAGAAGTCAGTAAAAAATGCAGCAAACGCACACACACACACACACACCTCCCATTTTCAGGAGAAACATAAACTAAAATACCTATAAACAACTCTTTAGTTAAATAATTCTTATGGAATTTAAAAAATTAGAGTCATAACTAAATATCAAATTTGTGAGACCAGCTATACCATTTGATGAAAATAAACTAAAAGAATCTAGAAAAAAATAAGCTCTTCTATTTAAACTCTGAATACATTTCGTTATACCCACTTTCTCCTAACTCTCCTTTTAAAAAGTTCCAAAAAATAAAACTACATTAACTGATAAGGACAAGATACATAGGAGAGGATACAACAGAAAACAAGTGATAGCAAGAAAGTTTTAGAAACTAGAAAGAAGATAAATGAGGGTTAAATGATTTGGTAGAACAGAGCAGACTCATTTTGTGTTTGTGTGTGTGTAAAATCATCAAGTCCTACAAAGGATCAAGAATTCAAGTTACCATATATGCCTGAAGCAAGATGCTCTGGTGACTGACAGCAGGCGGCTTTGTTGAAAGTTTATCTGTGGAGCAGATGGACTTTGGAATCTCCAGTCGTACACTGAACAGCCAGATAGCTGCCCCCCTCTTGCAGAAACATGGAAAGCTGAACATCAGAGAAATTGGATCAGACATTGTGTGAATTCAGAGATAGCAGGCAAGTTGAATGTGTTTTAGATATTCAGTTGAAGGCAAGACGGTTAATTAAAATTCTAAAGCTCTTTTCTCCCTAAACCACCAGTACTGGCAGTCAGGTTTATAAAACAGAGGTAGGAGATAAGAAGTTTACTTTCTGGGGAAGCTGAACCTCCCTGTGGTAGGTAGAATAATGACCTCCCCAAAAATGCCCTGGCCCTAATCTCTAGAACCTGAGAACATGTTACTCTACATGCTAAAATGGACTCTGCAGATAAATTAAGGCATGGACCTTATAAAAAAGAGATAGAGAGAGATTATTATGGGTGGGCACAATCTAATCACATGAGTCCTTAAAAGCAGAGAACTTTCTTGGCAGGAGCAAGAGAGATGAAGCAAAAGGTGAAATCAGAGAGATTTTTAAAAATTAAATTTGATTAAACTATGTAATTGGAAGTGGTCCAGTGAAAGTCAGGTAAAAGGGCTATCATTTTATGGGAAGGCCCACTATTGGACAAGCTCCATCTGAAACACAGAGCTTTGAATTAATTATTTTGTGTTTCTCTCTTGATTATTAATAGTAGCCAAACAAAATTAAAAATTTGAAGAAACTATCTAAATAAAACTCAGAGACGAAAATTAACAATTGCAAAATAAGTTACTGAGCTATACCAGAGAAATTTTAAATAGATTGGAGAAAAAGAACCACAAGTAATATCACCACGATTATGTGAGATGGCCTTTCATCTTGGCAACAAGACGGAGATGCTAGAAAATAGAAATGTTCAGATGAAAATAAAATGGTTGGAAATTTAAAATATTCTAGATATTACAAATAAATGAATATATCAGATGATAAAAGATAAAAAGGAAGTATGAGAAATTTAAAAAAACAAAAGCATAAAAAATGGAGGCATAGAAATGATCAGAGAAAATATATAAACAAATTTTCAAAAACGAGGAAAGGAATTTCTAGACTGAAAGGATTCACTATAAACAGCACAGAATCAGTGATAACTAACTCACACAGCATCCTGGAATTTTAGAATGGTGGAGACAAACAAAGGTTCTGAAAATCCTTCATGATTAGGAGATTAAAACAGGATCATGTAGTAGGCAAAACTCTAAGATGGTCCCATAATCTCCATTCCCTGGTGTTACACTCATGCTTAGGTTATATCATATAGCAGTTAATCATAAGAGATAGGCTGCCTTAATCATTTGGAATTCTTCTAAAAGGGGATGTAGGCCTTCCTGAGTTCAGAGATATTCTTCCCTACTGGGTTGGAAGAAGATGCCATGAGTTCTACAGCCATGAGGAAATGAATTCTATCAACAACTTGAATGTGCCTCCAAGCACATTCCCCACTCAAGCCTCCAGACTAGAATGAAGCCAGATTAACAGGTTGATTGCATCTCTGTGAGGCCCTGAGCAGACCGGCCATGCCTGGACTCCTGACCCCAAAACCAAAATAATAAATGTATTTTGTTTTAAGTCAAGTTTGTGGTAATACCCAGCTTAAATTAATGCAATCATGAATCAGAATAGCACTGATATCTTAACACAAACACTTGAAGCTACATTAAACCAGGAAGAAAAGATTTCAGTTTTCATGTTTACATAGGTATTTCAAGATTTCATGGGTATCAACTAGAATCTTTATTAGGGAATAAAAAGTGTAGGGTATTTTTAAGCAGTGGGATGGTGTGAGCCTAAACTATGCAGAAGTGTTGACTGCGTGAAAACTCAAATCATACCATAGATAATTCTCTATCACCTAAATATTTAGCAGAATGAGGCTGCGGAGATGAAACTGATATACAAGTAGCAGGTGTGATATTAGGACAGCGCTATTTATAGGAGACTGATAGCATCAAGATAATTTGAAGAACAATACTAAATTTAGTGAGAGAAATGCATGCTTAAGAATAAATGTTTCAATCCATAATCAGGTCTTAGAAGTTATCAAAGGTGATGGTATCTTAGGAAAGGTTATGTATGTCTCTAAGAATAAGTACTGTGAAAAATTCTAGCACTCAGAATTTTTTGGATCTCTTGTTTCTGCATGAGTCTAGGAGGATTAAACTTTCCTGCTCCCACTGCTGACATTTAAGAATTGCTTAATTCTAGCCACTGGATTGTGAGCAGAGGTGACCTATGCCAGATCTGGGCTGAAGCAATTACTGGACCTCATGAGACCCTCCTGCTCTCTCTTCCCCCTGTTCACTGGGGAAGACATGTGCTCCAGAATGTACAGCTACAGGAGAGCAGACCTTCATTAGCCTGGAAAATTGAGTTCTGACATAAAAGACTTGGGACCTAAAATGTTATTGGAAACTTCAGAGCTTTTTATGAGGAAGACATGAACTCATAGTGTGTTGTCATTGGAATTCCGGGCTTGTTTATACTATTATAATTCTAATCTATGTTGACTATATAATGAGAAATGCTGGCAGATTATAGAGAGCTTAAGACAGTTTTCTCAAGATGAGTGTAGAATAGATATAAAAGTGGAATTTGTATGGACCTGATGGGGTAAAATAAGTAGGGTGAGGCTCAGAACTCAGCATGGTGAAGGGATGATTGATTAATTCAGGTCCTGAGTGTGTTTTGCGATGCCCAACGAGTACTTCATTCCAATGTGTCAGGCTGTGCTCTATTCATTACAAGAAAGCAACAACAGAAGGTAAATGGACGGAAGAGGGGCTGTGGTAGGCAGGGTAACGGTCTCCTGAAAGCATCTATGTCCTGATCCCACAGAATCTGTGAATATGACAGCTTACATGGGAAAGGAGGATAAAGGTTGCCAGTGCAAGTAGGTTTCTAATTTGCTGATTTCAAAATAGGGATATTATCCTGGATTACTTAGGTGGGACCAATGTCATCACAGGATCCTTAATAGCAAGAGGGAGACAGGAGAGTAAGTAAGGGTAGTGTGATGTGAGCTGAACTTCACCTGCCATTGCTGGGTTCAAAAAATGGAGAAAGGGACATGCATTCCATGAACCAAGGAATGCAGGTGACCTCTAGAAGCTGAAAAAGACAAGGAAATGGATTCTATTCCAGAGTTGTTCTAAGGGAATGCAGCCTGGCTGACATCTTGATTTTAGCCCAGTGATATCCATGTTGGGCTTCTAACCTACACAACTGTAAAATTATAAATCGGTGGATTTTTTTAAGCCACTAAATGTGTGGTATTTGTTACGGCAACAATAGGAAATGAATTCAGGCAGTTATATAATAGTCTCTGCAGGCTGACAGAGGGATTACTGGTAGTAATACTGCATGCCACTGGAGACAGGCCACTAGGAAGCAAGGGTGACACCGTATCTGACAGCCAGAAAGAAAATTGACACCTCAGTCTTAACAACCACAGATAACTGCATTTCGCCAACAACCTGAATGAACCTGGAAGCTGATTCTTCCCAAAAGCCTCTAGAAAGGTATGAAGCCCTGCCAACACCTTGGTTTCAGTCTTGTAAAACCTAAAGTAGAGGACCAGTGGGCGACCCCTAGGACTTCTGACTTCAGAATGGCAAAACAGTAAGGATGTGGTGTTTTTGTTATTCTGTGTGTTTGTTTTGTTTTAACTGTATTTTGGGGGACTTCTCCTGGGTTGATGTCACAGGTTCTGCATATTAGTCCTTACTGTTTTTTTTTTTTTTTTTTTAGTTAAGTTTTCTTTTTGCTTGAGAAAGTCTTCCTAAAAAAGGAGTCAAAGGAAAATAATTCCTTTCAGTATTTTTCTCCCAAATTTTATTGTCTCTCATGCTCGATTACTAATTTGGCTAGAAATGGAATTCTATCTAAACATGATTTTGTCTAAGAGTTGTAAAAGTTTTGTCCAATCTTCTATCCTTCAGCAATGCAATGTTGTTGAAAAATTCAGTTCCAATTGCATTATCACACCTCTATAGATAAAGTGTTTTTTCCCCTCTCAGCTCTGTTCAGATTTTCCCTAGTGTATTGAAACATGAAAATGAGACTTGATGTAGATATTTTAAAAAATCATAGTGCTAAACATTTTTTGTGCCTTCTTATACTATTGAATCATACTTTTTTCCCAGGAAATGCTACTCTGTTATTTATGTATTTTCTCCAGTCTGTTTGATCTTAATCTCTTCCTGGAATTAATATTATTTGTGTGGGATGCTGTGCAGTGTTCCTCTAAGTCTTTTCATTTTTAAATTTTAACTTAAATTTGCTTTCTGTATTATATCCTCAAAGTTATCTTCCAAACTTTTAATTAAAGTTTTTAATTTTATATTTTTTTACTTTAAATACTCTTTATTTTAATCTGATTCTTCTTTTTTTTAGTGGATTTTTATTCCTGTTTTATGGATATAATTTATTTTCTCTGAAAATCAGTTGGTTTTGCTTTGGTTTGTGCACATTTCTTCTGCTGCTTCCATGATCTCTCCTGCCTTTTTCTCATGTTTAAAATTTTGTATCTTTTGTTTTTTGCTTTTACATGGGGTACTTTCTTGCTATATCCTGTTCCTTGGTAGTCTATTTATATTTTAAACTCTTGATAGTTGTCTACGAGATCTAGCTCCCATTTTCTCTATGATATTCAAATACTTCCCTCCTTACTCTCCTCCAGCCACAGTAACTTCCTTGCTTTCTTAAAAATAGTAAGTACTTGTTACGCTTGGAGAGATTAAAATGGGGATATCAGTCTCTAGAGTCAGCAAGGAGTTCTGGGATGGATTAATAGGAATAAAAACACCCTCCACATGTATATCCTTTGAGACAAGCAAGCTCGTCCTACCTATGCCCTTCACACTCCCATTTCTCATTCCCCATCCATAAATAAAACTAGTGGCAGCATGATGCTCTTATCACAGAACTTCCTGCCTTGTCCTTCCAAGATCCCTCAATCCCTTGGGCTGACAGCCAATCCAAGTCCCTGGTCTTCGTTCCTGAAACCCACCTCTCTCAGCCGTCACCCCAGACACCTACCTGGCTTGTACCCCCCCCCCCCCGCCCCTCCCCTGCCCCTTATCTCTCAGTTGGGGTGGCTTCTTTCAGTCAAAAGCTTTTAAAAGCTACTTCGTATCTCCAGCTGATTTCCTCTAGAAGGCCCTGGAACACCGGTGTGGAGCCCAGAAAGACACTCATTGTTATTGCCCCTCTATAAATACTCATTTTGCCTCATCATGTGAAAGCCTGAAATTGCTATTAGAATGTCAGTGATATAGTCCATTTGACCTCTGCCCTCTAAGACTTTATGATCTCAAAGTTATGGGTTTAGGAACTTAATAAATATATTTAATGTATGTATTAAAAAAATAGTAAGAATATTCATCCTGTGTCCTTTGCACTTCTTATCCTCTCTGCCTGGGATTCTCTTCCCTGAGATACCCATGTGGCCAGTTCCCTCACCTCCTTAAAGTCATTGCTTGATTTTCATCTCCTCAATGACACTTCCCTTGGGCATTCTAATTAATATTATAACTAATTCCTCTTTCCTCAGTACTTCCCACACTTATACTGCTCCACTTCTTTTTTTTTTCCTTTGTTCATGGCACTTACTTTTAGGATATTTTTGTATTTTTATCTCCAACGTTTATTGCCAGTGTCCTCCAACAAAGATGTAAGTTCCTAAAGAGAAGTGATCTTGTCACTCATAATTATTCACATATTTTGATCACCTAGAGCAGTTACTGGACCATGATGAGTGCGCATTTATTTACTTAATGACTGAACGAATGAATGTGTGATTTAGGGGTGAAACACTAAGAGTGTCTAATGGAACTACTTTATATATGGGTGGGGCTTGTCCCTTTGATGACTTCATGCAATACCGATTGGGGAAGAGGATACTCAAATGTCAGTAGTGTCATGATAGAAGCTGGGGTTGGAATGTGGCTATTTCTAAATGTCCCATTGCTTCCTTGATATCAGCTGACACCTTCCTCTGTAACTGTGAGTCTCACCAGTCACTTTTTTCAGGTCTTTGTCTAGGAGTGTGTACCTAGTGTTCTAGACACAGATGCTCCACAAATATGCTGCATATCTCACTCCTGTTTATGACCCTAGTTGGCTCCTCAGCATTGTCAACCTCCCCAGACATGGGTGACAAATGTATCCTTCTCCTTTCTTTGGCCTCTGCATGTTCTGAATGCAGAGCAGAGGTGTCTGCTAAGTTTGTTACCACTTGTCTATTTTCTGCCTTTTCATCTCCAGACATTCCTTCTTCTTTCCATCTTTATCTGTGAATCTACCTTTTACACATATTTATCTTCATGAAGTCTCAAAGGGGAGAAGAAACACAGCTGGGAATTCAGCATACCTGCCTAATTTTAACCTGGCTATTACTGTATTTTTATTATTATTTTTTATCTCTAATGTCTAGTGTATCTGAAAGCTCGCTATCATTATTATCCTATTTCTTATTTACAATACCTTACCTGTATGAAATTTAATAATATATTTTATTTATGGGAGCTCCTTTTTTAAAAGTTTTTATTTTATTTTATTTTTATTTATTTATTTTTGGTTGCATTGGGTCTTTGTTGCTGCGCGTGGACTTTCTCTAGTTGCGTTGAGCAGGGGCTACTCTTCGCTGCGGTGCACAGGCTTCTCATTGTGGTGCTTCTCTTGTTGTGGAGCACGGGCTCTAGGCACGCGGGCTTCAGTAGTTGTGGCACGCGGGCTCAGTGGTTGTGGCTCGTGGGCTCTAGAGCGCAGGCTCAGTAGTTGTGGCGCACGGGCTTAGTTGCTCCATGACACATGGGATCTTCCCGGACCAGGGATCGAACCCTTGTTCCCTGCATTGGCAGGCGGACTCTTAACCACTGCCACCAGGGAAGTCCCTATTTATGGACGCTCTTTATTTCCAACTCCATCAAAACTCATGTTGAAAGACATATTCAATTATTCAGTTTTATTAAACAGGATATGGTACTTTATAGAAACAATAGTTTTAAAAGAATTTAAAAAAATAGATATTCATTAAAAGGCCCCTGAAATTAAATGTGCCCAATTAAAAAACAAATAAACACCAAAACTTTTTTTTTGAATTTTATTTTTTTTTTATACAGCAGGTTCTCATTAGTTATCCACTTTATACATATTAGTGTATATAGGTCAATCCCAATCTCCCAATTCATCCCACCACCGCCTCCCCCTGCCACTTCCCCCCCTTGGTGTCCATACGTTTTAAACAACAAAACTTTTTAGAGCCAATGATATCTTTTTAAATAAAATTGTAAAACTGAGAGCTGATTGACTGATTTGTTTGACTCCTTTTAATTTATTGATGGATATTTTTGATTTTCACTAGATAAAAACTGAAATTTGAGTGTAGATTGTTGTTGAGAGGAGGTATATAATATAAAAAACTAATACTATGAAGATAAATAGTCTATGAGTATGTTTGTAAACTAACTAACCTTCTCTGAGGAAGCTAGTAAAATTTGTTGTTTAGAGACATTATGTAGACTTCTTGTTTCAAAAAAAAAAATCTCCCTAAGGACAGAAAGTTTCAAAATGACTTTGACAAGTTTTTTAAATGACCCAAAATAAATAAGATGATATTTCCTTCTTTTCAGCACTGCTTCTAATCCCTCTGAAACTATTTGTTCAAAGACTCATGTAAAAAATGATATAACCGCATCAGCCTATAATTATAATCACTCTTACTTTTCAATAATTTGGTATCTCAAGATACTAGTTCCTCATGATCGAGTGTTCCTTACTTTCATTATCACAAGCCGTGGTTTGTTTATGGTGCTAATCTGTTACTTTTAACAGCAATGGTTTTAATTTTATGAATAGCAATTTTGGTAGAATTTAACCAAAAAGGAACAAGTCAAAATTAAATAAGTTAGAAGTAGGACCTATTTATTTTGACTGAATTAATGTATCTCCTCAGTTTATTTGGTGATATGACTATTTTGAAGCCAGCAACTCTGCTTCAGTTCCCCTTGCTTGCTACAATGATTTATGTGTATGCTAACACAAATTCATGTCCCAAAGTGACAGCTTGAAAGACTACAAATGTTGCCCAGGTGTGAAATACATGAAGTTAGGTATTCAGTGGGTGGTTCCAGTAGGTCAAATACAATTTATCACACCTGATAAAAATATCCTTGGCTAGATCCAGTTACATTTGTAACATCCTCAAATGAATCACATATTAAAGAGAAAAAACAAATTGACTAACATATTTCTCTGCTTTTGACCTTGGTGATCTGCTATCCTGGTTGTCATTTGGTTTGTCTACTGTGCTATCTTCTTCATTCTGGGCATAAGTTTTGCATTGTGAAAGTTTTTAACGCATTTCTCAAATTTTTTTCATTATTATCAAACATCAACGTTGAGCTGAATGTGTGAAGGAGAATTCAGAATTGAGTAGTAAAGTGAAAAATTGTTTTAAATAGCTGATAATTTCATTTCTATGAGATAGTTCTACAGTTAAAATCTACTTTGGGTTGTGGCTCCATGTTTATTAATTCGTAAGAGGAGATTGTGCATACACCTTTATGATATTGTGTATGCCTTCTCATGAGAGAACATGGTATCAGGAGATGGTCCAGGCTTAATATTCAGAGGTTTAGTAAGTCAGAAATTGTTCCATCACTAGAAATTCTCAGAAATTATTTGACTCCTCTGTTCCTTCTTGCAGTGAAAATCTTAATTTCATTCAAGGGTAAAAGCTAACCATTTTCCAGTTCAGTGGTTTTGGACTGTGACAAAAAAATTATTTTCTCAGGACCAGGAGAGACCATTTTCTGCTTGTGGCTGAAACATATGATTGGGGCAGTGTGTTAGGAAGAATTCTAAGATGGCCCACAGGATTTCTGTCCCTGGTATTCAGGGCTTACCTCTGAGTGTACATTAGACCTGTAAATATGAGATTAGTCACCCCTGTGATTATGTTATATAAGATGCCATCATAGCTGACTGTAGAGAGGGATTTTCCTGTTGGCTTTCAGAAGTAAGCTGCCATGTTCTGGGCCACGTGGCAAGGGAGTATGGGTGGCTTCCAGAAGCTAAAACATCCCCCAGCAGACAGAGCAAGAAAAAGGGGACCTTGATTCTATAGCCAGAGAGAACTGAATTCTGCCAACAACAGCATAAGTCTGGAAGATGTCCCCAAGCTTTAGAAAGAAAGGTTACCCAATTGACATCTTGATTTTAACCTTGTGAAACCCTGAATGGAGGATTAGCTAAAATGTGCTAGACTCCCGACCCATGGCAACTGTGAGATAATAAGTATGGGCTTTTTAAAGCTGCTGAGTGTGGTAAGTTTACTCAACAATAGCAAACTAGTAAGAGCAGAGAGTGCAGTTTGACCTAGTAACTAGAGAACTTGTTAGGTTTCTGAGGAAGAATAGTTAGTGTTTTAATTTCGTCAGTGCTAAAAGAGTCTGAGGTTAGGCTGGCTTCATAGATTCAGAGTGAAAAATAAATGCATAATTCTAGAAGAAAAGGTTGAAGGGAAGATTGTATTTTGAAGTTGGTCATGATAAACATGCGTTAGCATGAAATATATCACAGCAAAATTATTTTTGCGCATTTTAATACAATTTGTAAAGGCTCATGGACCAAAATATTTTAACTGGATGTCACAATTAAAATAATTTACAAGCTCTGTTTGATTTAAGGCTATACTAATCCAAGATCATTAATTCTTGTAATTATGCTCAGTGCCATTTTTTACTGCAAAAGAGAATATGTATAGCACAAGACTCTATGCAGTTATTCTTTAAATTACTATAAAGAATATTTCACCAATGAGAGGCTGATGTTTTTTATTACTTAAATAATGAATGTGGTAACAAATAATTTGCAATTTGAAGTAAATGAAGAGGTTGTAAATTTTAAATGTTTGTGCTTTTAATTTTGCCTTCTGTGTTTCCTTTTCTGTATGTGATGCTAGAAACAGGTACTGACTTAGGATTTAAATGTGATAACATTGTTAACATTATTATATCAATAAGGAAGGAAGGGGAACAATGTCCATTTGAGAAAGAGCTAAAATCTAGATCTAAGACTGATATCCTACAAATTTTGAGGGAAAAAACTTTCATTTAATTCTCTTCATATATCTAGTATCTAAGAGTGAAGGTAATTCATCATGAAAATGCTTTATTCTAACACTCTGAGAACTGCTTTCATAACTTATGAAAGGAATTTCACATTGCTCAAAAAGACATCCAAGAAAGCAAAATACACAAATCCTTTGGGAAATACTTTTCTCATAATATAGAAGTTGCATGCAAAGCAACATTTGTAAGAGGTATGAGTTGTTAATACAATATAAGGAATACCCGTGCACATACAGTCCTGTTTAATAACTGAGTATACTGTCCCTTGAAGCCTCCTTCTAACCATTCTTTTATCTACTACATGCAGAATTTTCTTTGTAACTTTGCTTTTCTTTATAAATCTACTATCCAAGCCTGTGTCCTTATCGGTACAATCCATTGTTTTACACATAGGTGAACTTGATGTGAAGGGGATCATAATACATTTTATACATCTATTTTCAACAAAAACAATGGGGGATTAGGCAAAATATCTAGAAAAAATCGTGATTGATTACAGAGGCTTTCACAATGATGTTCTGTCTGCCATGGTGCCAATGAGGTTAAATCCTCAAAGCTCCACCTTTCTGTCTTGGATAGAGTTGTGCTAATCAGTCAGAGTTCACCACTCTCTGCTTCATCTACTTTTCATTTCTTTACAATTGACCTACTGAGGGAAATATTATTTCTTTATCAAAGGCAATAAAGTAAATTAGGTTACTGCCCAGCTTATTTAGGTGGTGCATTGCTACTCTGCTTTAAAGATAATTATGCATGGTTCAATCTTGAGTTTAAGTTTAAAGCTTAGATTTTTAAAATGCAACCATATTTTCAAGTTCATTGACTAGTGGAAGGGGTGGGGAAGATCACCTCAATTTCATCATCCATATTATCTATAAACATATAAAACTTTCATTCATTTTCTCTCTATATGTATCTATGTGTAGAGCCTTGGCCAGATATTTAGGTTATACTGATAAAAGGTCATGCTTATCATCCTCAAATAGGTCACAATAAAGAGCAGAAGTTGGTAAAGTACAGTTTCTGGGCCAAATCCACTCCCCCACCTCTTTTTGTGAATCATACGTTATTGGCACACATCCATGCTCAGCTCCAATGATGAGCTGAGTAATTGTGACACAGATCATTTGGCCTGGAAAGCCTAAAATATTTACTTTCTGGCCTCTCACAGAAAATATTTTTTGACCCCAGATATAGAGGAAAAAAAACCAATTAAATAGATAATCAAAATTCAGTAGGTCTAATTTAGGTATTTGTATTTGTTAGTAGTCTAACTTTCCCACACAACTATTATAATTTCTTAAATTATCTCCCAATAAACTACCTGTACTTGAATTCCTATCTCAGGGTTGTTTGGGGGAAAACCTAAACAAAGACAGTTGGTGCTGGAGGAGGATTTCTAGCAAACAGATTCTTATTGTGTGATTCCTGTACTGGGTCACTCTCTGGCCACTGGTGGTAATAAGATAGGGAGTGAGCACTCTTAGCCCATTAAATACCTGAAGTACTGAGACCCTCACATGTTGTGGATTTAGATGGAATAAAGGTAGGAAGGTTCATACTTGGCTGTAAGATCACTCTAGTATTTGAGAAATATTGGAAAATGGCAATTATAAGTAATCATAAGGAGTGATGAGGTAACTGGAAGATCCTAACTGAAATCTAAGTCCTAAAAGAAAAAAAAATGACAGGCTCAAGTAGGCCAACTATCAAGTCAGAGAAGCTGCTGTCCTGTTTAAAGAGAGTTTCCTCTGAAAAAATAAGCCACTTACAAAAGTGGGTCAATTTTCAGCCCTGGTGAACATTTTATGCTAAAGTGTTCACTGCGATAGGAAAGAAGTGAGACCCTGAGACCTGAGGCTGGGACAACTAGCCAGATGCTCTCAGACACCTGAACCCACACATAAGTTTAACCCCTCCAGACAGCAGAAGTGGTCCCTGCCACTTATTACAGAATAGAGGCCTCCCTTTATCTGGAAAAGATGCAAAGATATCAACTGAAATGGAAACATTACTCAAGTATGTTTACCTTCCTCAATATATGTCTCTACCTGCCCAAATCACTAGACTAGTGGTTCTCAAACTGTGATGTACATACAAATCACCTGGACAGAGGGTTAAAATTAAACATGTCAGTCCCCACCTCCCCAAAAATTCCAATTTGCTAAATTAGGGTGAGTTACAAATGTGTGTTTTAACAAGCTTATAGGCAATGATGCTGCAGTTCAAGGATAATGCTGTATATTATTCTATCCTATACCAACAACCTGAGTCAAGTCTCAGCTTGGCTCCATAAGTGCTGCCCTCGCACTTATGTATAAAGGAAGAAAGTATAAAAGTGAATAAACAGAAACCTCAATTAAAATAGAGTCAGGAGACCAGAAGTGGGAACTCTCACACCCTATAGTGATAGCAGAGCCCAACAGGAGGAAAAAGAATTGCTTTTGTTGCCTGGCAAGAGCTCAGTCAATGAGAGCCTTCACAACTCAGTCGATGGAAAGCAACCTAAACTCTCCATTCCTCCAATGGACTCTCTGTTTACCATAGCCCTCTCACCTTCCTTTTCCCCTATATATGAATCCTCTTCTCCTTGTTACAACAGGACTTGCATGTGGCTTACCATGGTTGCAGACCCTGAATTGCAGTTCTTTGCTGATCTTGAATAAACTGGCAGTATTTATTGCTGGAGAAATAACTGGCAATCTATTTGTTTTAGGTTAACAAAAAAGATGATTTAGCAAAGGAGTTGAAGAATCTGGATCTATACCTGCAGGTACCGGGAGAACGTGTCTGCAAAAGGATCATGAGGGTCCTGGACCCACGAAGGGCAGAGACATTAAACTGATTAGGGGAGAGTTTGTTGATACTGGGGAAACTCTCCCATGATTCAGGATTTCACATGTTGTTACGGAGCTGATTCTATGATGCTACTGAAGTTGACCAAGACAGTTTTAACATTCCCCTCACATTTGTTTTTCTCAATTTTTGTAAAACATTTTATTGAGGTATGATTGTTATACAAAAAGCTGTGCATATTTAATTAATGAAACTCCACAAGTTTGGAGATATGTATATTTCTGTGAAAATATCACCATAATTTATGCCATAAACATATTCACTGCCTCCAGAAGCTTCCTCTTGCCCTCTTTATTTATTTATTATTATTATATTATTTATGTGTGCAATAAGAACACATATGCAGAGAAAGTATTTGACAAAATTCAACACCTTTCATAATAAAAACTCCCCAAAAATTAGGTGTAGAAGGAAGGAAAGTGATACCAAGCAGGGCCCTGTAGGCTCCTGTGCACAAAAGACTTTCTGTGTCCCCCATTTCTTTGATTACTGGCAATAGGCTTCATGCAGCCTCCATAACCTTCCCTGAGTTCCAAAGGGCAGGTTCCAGTAGTTGTTAATTAGGGAAGGGAGGGGATGTGAGACAATGGAGAAACAAAGAGTCAAGAGAAATAACAGTGCAGCCTTGGGGCAAAGTCCTGGTGCCCCATCAAGGGATACATACAATATCTTCAAGCTGTTTTGAAGATACTGAAGCCCCCGCCAGGTGGGAGAAGTTAAGTGTTAACAACGGTATGCTGAACACAAGCACGTGGACCCCAGGCCAGATGGAACCTGAAGGGTGATGATGTTGACTCCCACTTACCTCACCACCAACCAATCAGAAGAATGTCCATGAGATGATCACGTCTGCTTTGAACCACTACTATAAAACTTCTCACTACCCTCTCCGACTGGGGACACACAGTACACAATTTTCAGGGCATTAGCCCACTGTGGCCCCTTTTGCCTGGCAAAGCAATAAAGCTCTTCTTTTCTACTTCACCCAGAACCGTCTCAGATTTAGTTCGGTGTCGGGGTACAGAGGAAGATTCAGCTAAGAAAGGAAGGAAGGAAGGAAGAAAGAAAGATGGAAAGAAAGAAAAAAAAGGCATCCAAATTGAAAAAGAAGTAAAATTATCTGTTTACAGGTGACATGATCTTGTATGTAGAAAGTCCCCAAGACTCCACAAAATAAAAAACAAAACTGTTAGAATAAAGAAATTCATTAAAGTTGCAGGATACAAAATCAGCATAAAAACCAGTTGTGTTTCTATACATAAACAATGAACTATCCAAAAAGGAAATTAAGAAAACAATTCCATTTACAATAGCATCAAAAAGAATAAAATACTTAGAAATAAACTGAACCCCTCATCTTGACTTAATATTAGACAGGCTTCTTCCTGCTGTAGGCCCCTGACCTCCCTTTTCTTAGAGCATTTACTAGTCGAAAGTTTGCCCCTTTGAGATGTAAATCTTTTTAAAAGCCTCTTGCCAGGTTCTACAACCCAGGACTGCCTTTTTCAAGGACCTGGGAGCCACCCCTTTGATATGTAATCATCAAGGATGGTAATTCCCCTTTGTTTTTATTTTTTTTAAGGTTTACTCTCTTAGAAACTTTCAAATATGCAATACAACGTTATTAACTATAGTCAACATGCTATACACTAGATCCCCATAACTTAGTTATTTTAAAGTTTGTGCTTTTGGATAGAATGCCCCTTGTTCCAGTCACTATGGGAGGATAGAAATCTAGTTTCCTTCAGTGGGCATCTTGCTCCAAGATATAAAACTACCTGCACTGTTCATATAATAAAGTTTAAAATTAGCTGCGAGCATTTTTACAGCCCGCAAAAAAAGAGACTATAATGGCTCATGTTGCTCTTGTCATGCAAAGTAAGAAGTACATTATTTTTTGGGGGTGAATGTATTAGTTTTCTATTGCTGTTGTAGCAAATTACCAAAAACTTAGTTGTTTAAAACAACACAAACATACTAACTCAGCTCTGTAGTCAGAGTCTTAGTGGGCTGACTGTTGCTGGTTTCACAAGGTCAGAGTTAAAGTTTTGGCTGGCCTGGGCTCTAAGGAAAAATCTGCTTTCAAGATCATTCAGGTCGTTTGCAGAATTCTTGCAGCTTTTTCTGGCCTAGATCCTTGCTGGCTATTATCCGGGGGACTCTAAGTTCCTTACAATCACCTGGATTCCTGCCCTCTTTGCCCCCTCCATCTTCAAACCTGAAGGATGTTTTGTCCTTCTCATGCTTTGAGACTCTCTTAACTTCTCTTCTGCCGAAGGGCTTTTGCTCCAGCTGTAGACAGTTCTCTGCTTTTAAGAACCCCTGTGATCAGACTGGGCCTCGACATTTATTCCAGGTTAATCTTATTTTAAGATCCTCAACCTAAATTATACTGCAAAGTTCGTCTTCCCAAGTAATACAATGTATTCATGGTTCCTGGGTTTAGGGAGTGGCCATGTCTCGGGCGCCATTCTGCCTACAACAAGGAAGAACTTTACCAAAACAAACACATGAACAAACTCTTCAGATGTGACTTCAGAGGGGTCACAGTGACCCAAGAAATACTGTCCTCAGTATCCCTTATGTTATTCATGCAAAACACATTTCCTTTGGCAAGTGCGACTTTCTAAACAATCTGATTTCATGGCTCTAAAACGTTTGGTCAACGCAAGGGTAGTGTAGAATCCTCTAGAAGTAAATTGTCTCAAGATATTGATGTATGGTACACGTACTTTTTAACAATGATCTTGAAATTCTATTTTCTCCAACGAACTTTTTTGGTAGAAGATAGAATTAGGTACTTTTCCTTAAAAGTCTCTAATAAGTCCCTGGAATTGTGGTAATTCTATATTGTACATTGATAGATTTGTCCATTTTGCAAATTTGGTAAGTAAAAAATGAGTTTGAGTATCAACTATTTTTTGTCCTCCTTTGTCAAGAGAATTATGTAGGTAGTACCCCTCAAATATCAGGTGAACTGAAAACAATGTTTTCCATATTTAAATTGGTTGCATTACTCTATGTACATAAAGTGCTTGAAAATCAGCTAATATTTTCCTTGAAATGATGACGATGCCTCATTTTCGTTCTTTCTAAATGTGCTTTCGTTGCTGAGAGAATTTAGTATGCTGTGTGATATTTCTGGCCTTTTGGCAAATCAGGCATACCCTGAATGTAATGATAATCCCTACCCAGCAGGTACTTCTAAGTGAATACAAACAAAATTATCTGTGTGCAAATGTTCATATAATTATGGTTCGACATGATGTGAGATAAGACACTTTATTTTCCTTATTATCAATAGGCAGATTGCACACTTAATTTACTGATTCCAAAGACATAAACAACTAATTTCTGATGCACAAAACCCAATTAAATCGATGTTTGATACCATACCTTTATATATTTTGAAAGGAAATCTTTATTTTTGTATTCTTATTTTCTTTCATGTACTAATAATAAGTTTTGAAATGTTTCCTCTATTTTTAAAATCTATATTAAAATCCATATTTTGTTAGTCTTCTAGTTATTTTAAAATAATAATAAACAGGGAATTCCCTGCTGATCCAGTGGTTAGGACTCTGGACTTTCACTGCTGAGGGCCCCGGTTCAATCCCTAGTCAGGGAACTAAGATCCTGCAAGCCATGTGGCATGGCCAAGAAAAAAAATAATCAAGTACTTCTCATGAAAATATTGCATTGAATTAATACATGCTATATATATACTTTTTCAGTATTTTCTGATACTCAAGTCTTGTAACTTATAGAATAAACTTGAAAGTAAAACCTGTTGATTAATATGATTTATTATTTCTGTTTGAAAATTTGTAAACTGCAAAGTCTCTCAAATACCTATCAGCTCCAAGAATGAATAAATACAGACTATTAAGCTCCTGTAACTCCATGTCTAAACCACCACACAAGCTGCCATATATTACTCACAACTATGGATGAACTGATGCTTGTGTTTTATGAACTAAATGGTGGAAAAAGCCCAGAAATGGTAATTCAAACATGTTAGAATCTCATCTCAGCCACTGACAAAGGGCCTTAATTTTTCCTTTCCTTGCTGTAAATAATAAAATTATCCTTCAGAGAGTTGGGTCAAATGCTGTCTCTGGTCTTACATTGCTTTGGGGTGTATAGGGAGCAACTGCAATGCAGCAACACTATTTGCAGATGTGATTTCATATTTTTAATGTGTTCATTTCTTATTCATGTATGCTGAGTTCCATTTTTACTAAAATATAGATTTTTAGTTATTATGAAGAATATTGAGGAGTAGAAGCAGGATATATTTTGTAATCATTTTTATTTATAAATAGTATTTATGTTAGTATTTATTTCTTATTTTAGATTTAGAAAAATAACAAGGAGTCACAAGTCAGGCTAAAATTTTGAGTGAGAATTTTAATAAACAGACATATATTTAGGATTGTAGAAGCCAACATTTGGACTTAGAGTAAAAGATCTAGAGTAAAAGATCTTATTTGAATTACCTGATTTCAATATGAAGAAAGCATGCTGGTCAAGGCTGTCATTTACTTGATTGTCGCCACAGGTCCCAGCTTCACATCCTCAAGTGTCACTCCATTCAATTTGGGACATATGCCTCCATTAATATATCAAGAAGAGGGGATGATTAAAGCTCTGGATTTAACAAATCAGTAAACTGAGTCATACTTTGCAGTAAACTGCATATAATTAATTAGTTGAAATACATAATATATATACACATATATAAATATGTAATATACATTTATAACTATATAATGTACACATACATATATTATTACAAAAGAATATAGAGCCACATTCCAATTCTTTTTCACTAACACATTTGGGGACCTCTTTGGCCATATAAAAAAATCTCCTATAAAATCTCCCTACCATCTTTTACCCTTATTCTCATTTGCATTCTTACACCAGCTCAGAGACTGTGCTGATCCTGTAGATTATTATCAGATTAATCAACTCTTTATCTCAAAGCTTTTTTCTTAAGTTGTGCAGAGTTTTCACACCACCTACAATATCTAGAATGTTTATTCTACAAAGCAAGAAGGATTCATGTCTATTTATCTTGATCTAGCACTTTCTGTCTCTATGGTACTGAATAAACTCATAAAAATGCAGGATTTTAAAGATATGCTTCTCTATAAATATGAATCCATCTTTCTAAAGACTGCCAAAATGACATTTTCTTTAGCATTTTTTTCTGATGGATAAAGGATATAAATCTCCCTGATTTTAAATGGAAAAAATAACTTTAGGTTATGTATTACCTGAAAGAAGTCCTTAAATTTATGGTTTCTAGGCTTAAATTCCATTGAGATGTCTCTAGTGTTTCAATATTTAACAATTTCTGAGCCATGTAAAAGCATTAGGACAGATACTTCTCGTACACTGGCAGTGGTGTGTGTGTGGGAGGGGGAAAAGATCTCACTTATTTTTCTTTTAATTTCCCCCAAACCTCTAATTTAAGAAAGACTTTCAATAAAAGTGATCTCATCCTCAAATCACTAAGTATTTACTAACTAATGTATATACATAGTTCCATTCAATTCAATTCAGCAAAATAAATTATCAAGCATGCCCTATCTGTCAGGTAGTTGATAACTGGAAGAAAATATAGCCAAAATTAGCTATACAAGTTAGTCTTAGAAAGTCCACTTACATTTGGGAGGTGAAAATGTAGCCACATAAATATGATACATAGGTCACATTGTGGTGGTATTTGCAAAGTGTTACAGTAATGGATGAGGAAGATTTACATTTCATCTTAGGAGTTGAGGATATATTAGTATTAGTTTTTGAACAATGACCAGGAAGTTTCCAGCTGGATATGGCAAGGATAATGCAGGCAGTAGAAATTGTATTGTCTGAGAGCTTAACAAAAGCACAGATCCTTTTGATCTGGTAATGTGCATGTAAGAGGAATGAGAAAACTGGTCTGACTCCAGACTCAGATCTGTCTGTACACCTGAACAAAGAGTTTTTTAAGGAGAGGCATAATAATGTGATTAGAAAGAATATTAGGAACCTTGAATTGGAAGGTGAGTCGTTTGGATTAGAAGGATATGGTAATAGTTCAGCATAAGGATAATGAACACTTGAACTAGAGCAGAAGTGTTGAGGAAAAAGATAAGTATATGTATGTGTGTACATATATACACAGACATACACACTTCCTTGTTTCATAAGATTTAAAAATTCTTTTGATGATGGGACACAACATGCTGACACTTGCATAGATGAAAGGCAGAACTCTGTATTACTTACAGCTAAGAAGGAGAGAACACTGTCACACAGGGCCACACAGGAGGTGGTGACTGGGTAACAGCAAGATGGAGCTGTAGGGGGCAGCTTATCTATGACAAGTAGAGGGGGGTTAGCTAGGTTTCTGGGGCTCTTGGTGGGTTGCCAAATTTGCATAATTCTGTGGGCTCCAGGACAAAGGGGCTGTCCCCAGTTGTTTGGTACCTGACCTTGGGGAAATTAGAGCAAGTGCATAGTGGCCTGGAGTGTGAGAGCTGAGTAAGAGAAGTGGGTAAGGTGTGGAATTAATTAGGCTGCTCGAGGAGGACCAGCCCCTAGTCAGTCTCTCCAAAGTGGATCAAGACAGCATTTAAAATAAAAAGAAAAAACCTGTGTTATACTCCTCATAAATATTTCCCATCTCATCTACATTTTTCTTCTCCTGTATGTCTCCTCTATGTTCTTTATCCCTAGAACAGTGCTTTGCAAACAATATTTCTGAAATTCTGGTATTAAGAAACTTAAACTATATTTATTTGATTTATATTTACAGACACTGTACTCACTAAATCATATTTACAGTAAGTAACTTTACTTTTCATGGAATTTGCATTCATACTTATCACACAAAGTTTAGAAAATTCACATTGGCATGAAGAATAGAAATCACTAGTAATTATAATATCCAAAATGTCTCCTATTCAAATTTTTCTCTGTATCTTTTGTTTTTTGTAACATATCATTTCTCTGTATGTAACATAATTCTGTAGTTCTACCCAAAATGAGAAAGTACTAACATAGGGTTTTATAATTCACTTTTATCATGTTATGATATATCACAAATATCTTTTCATACCTATCAACGTTATTTTTCTACACCATTTTAATGGATGTTAATATATGAATGGGTCATAATTTATAAAATTTCATTTTGTAAATTCTCTTATAAGCATCTCTGAATATACTTCACATGAATGCCTAAGTCTACCTTAAAATAGTTTCTGTTTGAAAATGAATCACTGATTCAAAGAATATGAACTATTTTCAAGTTTTTGGTAAGTATTACCATATTTACATCAAGAATAGACTATCACATTTGTTACAAATTCTCCAATTTGGAGGATATTATTTAATGTTTTCAATTGAATACATGACAAATGCAAATTTATGTGGTTCTTTGGTTTATTGGTTACTAACTTAACTAGATTGAACAGTGTCTCATAATTTATTGCACAGTTCTGCTTTTGTCTCAGGGTATTTTTTTCCTAATGAT
The DNA here is from genome assembly GCF_965194825.1 of Balaenoptera physalus. Classification (NCBI taxonomy): domain Eukaryota; kingdom Metazoa; phylum Chordata; class Mammalia; order Artiodactyla; family Balaenopteridae; genus Balaenoptera; species Balaenoptera physalus. The sequence continues at coordinate 101,546 of NW_028125718.1, forward strand.
TAATTAATTGCCCTCAATACCAATCGAGCAACTCATGCTACTGCTTTTATATAGTGCTTTATTTATTTGCTAATCACATATGTGTAGTTGAGCATTTCTGAACTTTACAGTTCATATTGACTTGTCTTTTTAACCATGGCTTTCTATCTTATTATTTTAATAATTAGAACTTTTTAACAGATTTTAATATCTAGTTTTTAAGCAAGCCTTATTTCACCATTCTTTCTTTTATTTTATACATTGCTGGTTCTAAATAAATATTAGCCTGGTCCTCTAGAAAGCAAAGCTTGAGATAAGGCAAATGTGATGATATTAGATCTCAGAAGTACAAACTTCCTACCAGGGTAGTGATGGTGATGAAATAAACAGCAGTGAGGCATGGAAATGTGTGAAGTAAGGCAATACAATGTGCTTAATAAGAAGACTGATAGAACCCACCAGATCTTTTGGTGGGTGTGTTTACTGAGTATTTGTGTCTCAATTGTATCTGTGGGATTTTCATTTATAAAGGTGACTGAGTAGTGACATAGATGTCAATGCCATTGAAACAAGAAGTTATTACTTACAATTCCCAAGAGAAGGGGGCATGCATGCCATGCAAGCCCACATGGGAAAGAACCAAATTTGGGTCAGGAGGCAGAAGGAGAAGCAAGGGGAAAACATAGGACACAGCATTAATTGGGGAAAAGCCATGGCAGGATGGGGTAAACATTTAGGATTGGCCAGTTTGAATAATTCTGTGGGCTCTGGAGCTCAGGCGCTGGCCTCTAGTTGACTAGTACTTGGCGCCCAGTTGATTTAGGGCAGCAGATATATGGCTTGATGTATAAAAGATAGACAAAGGAGGTGTATAAGGATATGGATTCAGAATCAGTTGTCTATAAGAAAGGTGAGCTCACCAAAAAGTTATCATTGTAACAATGAATAAACAAAGACCACACTTAAAATAGAGTCAGGAGGCCAAAAGGGGGAGCTTTCACATCCTACACAACAGCAGAGCCCAACAGGATGAAAGACTTCCTCTTCTTGCCTGGGAAGAGCTCAGCCAATGAGAGACTGTCACAACTCAGCCAATGAAAAACCACTACACTCAGACCTCAATTCCTCCAGTGGATTCTTTCTTTATTACAGCCTAACCAGCTTCCTTTTCCCTTCTTTAAAAAAAGTTATTTTTGCCTTGTTGCAGAAGACTTGCACATGGTTTCCCATGGTTGCAGCCCCCGAATTGCAGTTCTTTGCTGATCCTAAATAAACCCTCTTTTGCTGGAGAAATAACTGTCAGTCTGTTTGTTTAAGGTCAGCCCTATCTCTAGGGATTAGCTAGCTCTGAAAGGACCAAACTTTCCTTAGCCAGCTAGGTATCCTCAGTATGTCAAAACATTATAAAATATAAAAATCACAATACAACATAGTCATTCTGTCTAAAGTTGGAAAGAAGAAATTGCACCTCAAAGCAATCCGAGGGCAGTTCTCTTCTCAGTTTTTCTATGTTATATATTGAATTGTATACCCCCAAAAGATGTTGAGGTCCTAACCCTCAGTATTTCTGAATTTGACCTTATTTGGAAAGAGGGTCTTTGTAGATGAACAACTTAAGACAAGGTCATTAGAGTGAGGACTAATCCGGTATGAGTGGTGTCCCTACGAAAAGGGGAAATTTGAACACAGAGACAGAGACACAGGGAGAACACCAGATGGAAACAGGAGTAACACTGTCACAAGCAAAGGAACACCGGAGACTGGGGATAATTCACCAGAAGCTAGGAGAGGGGCATGGAACAGATTCTCTTTCACAGACCTCAGAGGGAACCAACCCTGCAGGCACTTTGATTTAGGACTTCTTGTCTCCAGAACTGTGAAAAATACTTTTCTGTTTAAGCCACCCAGTGTGTGGTACTTTGTTACAGCAGCCCTATGAAATGAATACGTTGTCTTCTCATGACTTTCATCATCAGGGCTCTCTACAAAGGTAACCAGCTCTCTTATTTTTCTGGGTTCTATTAATGGCCCCCACGGAGGTTGCTCAGGAAGCCAAACATCATGGCATGAGGTGGGCCATTTCATCTGAGACTCCAAGTTTTGAGGACACTGTGCCAGGTAAATGAGGTAAATGGAAGACATCAAGGTAATTGAAGAAGGTACCCAAAATATATGTCCAGCACAACAAAGTCTAAATATAGCTCACAAATGGACACACCCATAATAGATTTTGTTTAAGAATATTTTAGGCCATGTCAATATTGTCCTCATTGTCCTCATCCATTTCTGTCTTTGAATCGTATTATTCATGCATAAACATAGCTATTTTAATGTATTAAAAAGATAAAAATGAGCAACAAGTTTTCTGATTTCAGTCATTTTCCTTACATCCAACATCATATATAGACATGGTAATTGACAGACACGTCTACTCAATGAAGTATAATAATTTATTTGAAGCAACATGGAGGGACCTAGAGATTGTCATCTGAGTGAAGTAAGTCAGACACAGAAAGTCAAATACCGTATGATATTGCTTATATGTGGAATCTAAAAAAAAAGGGTAGAAATGAACATTTATAAACAGAAGTAGAGTCACAGATGTAGAAAACAAACTTATGGTTACCAGGGGATAAGGGCAGGGGAGGGATAAATTGGGAGATTGGGACTGACCTATACACACTACAATATATAAAATAGATAACTAATAAGAACCTGTTGTATAGCACAGGGAACTCTACTCAATACTCTGTGATGGCCTATATGGGAAAAGAATCTAAAAAAAAAATAAAAAAGAGTGGATATATGTATATGTATAACTGATTCACTTTTCTGTACACCTTAAACTAACACAACATTGTAAATCAACTATATTCCAATAAAAATTTTAAAAAAAGAATAACAAAAAACCCCCAAAAAACTAGATTTTAAAACCTGTTTAAAGTTTCCATTAATAAATTTGTCCAACTTGTCATAATTCAGCTGTTTTATATAGATTCAAATAATTTTAGTTATCATTTAAGAGAAGCATAGAAATAATATTTAGAAGGAATCATTACTTAACAAAAGATAACAATTCATTTATTCAAATATTTTCTTTTATTTCTGAGTCTATCACTGTGGGAAACCTAGCATTCTGCAACTTATAAGGCAATGCATTTTTTTTGCCCTGGAGAAATATGTAACCTTTCACATGCTTTCACTATTTTATAATATATATGCTAAAGTTTTTTTGAAATTTGAGAACAAAATTTGGGCAAAGTATGAAAAATACATATAAACTTCTCTTTGAGTATTCTTAATACTTTACATATTTTGGATTTCATATGTAGAAACTTTATTTGTTTTTATTTCTTAGTAGTTTTCTTCTTTGTTATGGATATTACTGTACCATAGAACAGAGAATTTATAGAATCTATAACTATTTGGCAAACACAGTGTTGATCAATTATTCAACTCGATTAATTTTTCAGGAATTATCATGATTATAATCATCATAACTTCTGACTCAAGAGAAAGAAACATTACAATATTTAAATACACTTTTCTTGTATGAAAGCAGTGTCTATGTTTAATTTAATGTTACTATTTCAATTATAGTAATGTTTTGTTACAAGGCTACATGTGTCATTTCTTTAAACCAGCTCTATTTATATTATTAATGTTACAGTAGTTTAAGTCAATAATCGTATATGCTAACATTGGCTTATTTCTAGCAACATCCATCATTGTTTAACAGTCTGTTGGAGTGCTACATATTTATGAATTGATATTATAATGGCTCCTTTTCGCAACAGATAATTCTTAAAGAGATGCTTTGTTAACTGTCATCAAAAAAGGTTTATGCTTTCTTGATTCAAGAGCAATTTGTGTTTTGATGGAAAATAATATATCACATCAGGTTACATTTATTTTATATAAATAATGTTATAACTATTAGGGATGATATTGCTATAGGGATACTTGCTATAAGTTTGATATTAATTGATCTTTACACAATAATGTACTTTATTTTGTGTGTGTGTGTGCATGTGTGTGTGTGATTTACCATGAATCAAGTCCTATAGTTATAAAGACAGTATCAAAATGCATGAATTGGATTTTGAAGAATAGAGGGAGTAAATTGTGATAGCAATTAATGTTAATTAAATATTCATATATCAGCTCTCTGATTTCTGAACACATAATTGAATTATACTTCTTAACTCCTATGCAAATGGAGGTAACCATATGATTAACTCTGATTTAAACGTTGTAAGTGAATAGAACATCTCATTTACAGGACAGAGCCTTTACTAGATGAATCAAGACCTTCCAGAGCTTTCTTTTTTTATACCATGATATCTGGCAGAATTTGGGATGTGGTGGCTGTATGAACCAAGATCCCTAAATGACTATAATGAGGAAGGCTAACAGCCCATCCATCCAACTGCCAATGATCAATAAACAAACTTCGGTCATGTTAAGACATTATTTTATTCAGAGATTGCTTATTATTGCAGAATAACCTCTCATATCCTGAGTTATATAACAGTATTCACCTTTTCCTTATGCCTATAATATGGTTACTTACTATGAAAATATAGTTCAAATTTCGAAGTAGTACTGTAAAAAGGAGAATTCAAAATGACACATTTTTGTAACAAATTATTACTCACTTTTTATGTTGATAGTGGGGAAAATATTTTCATTCCCTTTTGTTCCCAAAATGAGAATGGATTTGGTGCCTCTGCAATTAACTCAGGTAAAATGCTGGGGAGGGGGACCTTCAAGATGGCAGAGGAGTAAGACGTGGAGATCACCGTCCTCCCCACAAATACATAAAAAATACATCTACATGTGGAACAACTCCTTCAGAACACCCACTGAATGCTGGCAGAAGACCTCAGACTTCCCAAAAGACAAGAAAATCCCCACATATCTGGGTAGGGCAAAAGAAAAAAGAAAAAAGAGAGACAAAGAATAGGGACGGGACCTGCACCTCTGAGAGGGAGCTGTGAAGGAGGAAAGGTTTCCACACACTAGGAGCCCCTTCACTGGCGGAGATGAGGGGTGGGCGGGGGGAAGCTTCGGAGCCACGGAGGAGAGCGCAGCCACAGGGGTGCGGAGGGCAAAGCGGAGAGATTCCCGCACAGAGGATCAGTGCCGACCAGCACTCACCAGCCCGAGAGGCTTGTCGGCTCACCCGCCGGGGCGGCCGGGGGCTGGGAGCTGAGGCTCGGGCTTCAGTCGGATCGCAGGGAGAGGACTGGGGTTGGCGGCGTGAACACAGCCTGAAGGGGCTAGTGCACCACAGCTAGCCGGGAGGGAGTCCAGGAAAACATCTGGACTTGCCAAAGAGGCAAGAGACCATTGTTTCAGGGTGCACAAAGAGAGGGGATTCCTTCCCTGTCTGCCCGCAGAAGGTAGAGCACCACCTAAATGAGCTCCAGAGACAGGTGTGAGCCACGGCTATCAGCTCGGGCCCCAGAGATGGGCACGGAATGCTAACGCTGCTGCTGCAGCCACCAAGAAGCCTGTGTGCAAGCACAGGTCACTATCCACACCTCCCCTCCCGGGAGCCTGTGCAGCCCGCCACTGCCAGGATCCCGTGATCCAGGGACAACTTCCCTGGGAGAACACACAGCACACTGCAGGCTGTTGCAATGTCATGCCAGCCTCTGCTGCCGCAGGCTCACCCCGCATTCCATTATAACTACCGTACCCCTCCCTACCCCCAGCATGAGTGAGCCAGAGCCCCCAAATCAGCTTCTGCTTTAATCCTGTCTTGTCTGGGCAGGAACAGATGCCTAAGGGCAACATACAGGCAGAGGTGGAGCCAAAACCTAAAGCTGAACCCCAGGAGCGGTGCAAAAAAGAAGAGAAAGGGAAATTTCTCTATGCAGCCTCAGGAGCAGTGGATTAAATCTCCACAATCAACTTGATGTGCCCTGCAACTGTGGAATACCTGAACAGAGAAGGAAACATCCTACAATTAGGCGGTGGACTTTGGGAGCAAATGTGGACTTTGGGTTTGTTGTCTGCAATTGACTTGTTTCTGATTTTTATGTTTATCTTAGTATAGTTTTTACCACTTGTTATCATTGGTGGATTTGTTTATTGGTTTGGTAGCTCTCTTCTTTTTTTAGTATTATTTATATAAATAATTATTTTTTTATATATTTAAAAAATATTTTCTTTCTTTTTTTCCTCCCTTTTCTTCTTTTTTTTTTATAAATTTATTTATGGCTGCACTGGGTCTTCGTTGCTGCGTGCGAGCTTTCTCTAGTTGCAGTGAGCGGGGGCTACTCTTGAATGCGGTGCACAGGCTTCTCATCGTGGTGCCTTGTCTTGTTGTGGAGCACGGGCTCTAGGCACACGGGCTTCAGTAGTTGTGGCTCGTGGGCTCTAGAGCGCAGGCTCAGTAGTCGTGGTGCACAGGCTTATTTGTTCCGTGGCAAGTGGGATCTTCCCAGACCAGGGCTCGAACCCATGTCCCCTGCATTGGCAGGATTCTTAACCACTGTGCCACGAGGGAAGTCCCTCCCTTTTCTTCTGAGCTGTGCGGCTGACAGGGTCTTGGTGCTCCTGCCTCATGTCAGGCCTGAGCCTCTGAGGTGGGAGAGGCGAGTTCAGGACATTGGACCACCAGAGACCTCCCAGCTCCATGTCATATCAATCAGCGAGTGCTCTCCCAGAGAGCTCTGTCTCAAAGCTAAGACCCAGCTCCACCCAATGGCCAGCAGACTCCAGCACTGGATGCCCCATTCCAGACAACTAGCAAGACAGGAACAAAACTCCACCCATTAGCAGAGAGGCTGCCTAAAATCATACTAAGTTCACAGACACCCCACCAGACGTGGCCCTGCCCACCAGAAAGACAAGATCCAGCCTCATCCATCAGAACACAGGCACTAGTCCCCCACCAGGAAGCCTACACAACCCACTGAACCAACCTCACCCACTGGGGCCAGACACCAAAAACAATGGGAATTACGAACCTGCAGCCTATGAAAAGGAGACCTCAAACACAGTAAGCTAAACAAAATGAGAAGACAGAGAAATATGTAGCAGATGAAGGGGCAAGGTAAAAACCCACCAGAACAAACAAATGAGAGGAAATAGGCAGTCTACCTGAAAAAGAATTCAGAGTAATGATAGTAAAGATTATCCAAAATCTTGGAAATAGAATGGAGAATATACAGGAAACGTTTAACAAGGACCTAGAAAAACTAAAGAGCAAACAAACAATGATGAACAGCACAGTAAGTGAAAATAAAAATTCTCTAGAAGAAATCAATAGCAGAATAACTGAGGCAAAAGCACGGATAAGTGACCTGGAAGATAAAATAGTGGAAATAACTACCGCAGAGCAGAATAAAGAAAAAAGAATGAAAAGATTGAGGAGAGTCTCAGAGACCTCTAGGACAATATTAAATGCACCAACATTCGAATTATAGGGGTTCCAGAAGAAGAAGAGAAAAAGAAAGGGACTGAGAAAATATTTGAAGAGATTATAGTTGAAAACTTCCCTAACATAGGAAAGGAAATAGCCAATCAAGTCCAGGAAGCACAGAGTCCCATACAGGTTAAACCCAAGGAGAAACACGCCAAGACACATATTAATCAAATTAACAAAAATTAAATACAAAGAAAAAATATTAAAAACAGCAAGGGAAAAGCAACAAATAACATACAAGGGAATGTCCATAAGGTTAACAGTTGATCTGTCAGCAGAAACTCTGCAAGCCAGATGGGAGTGGCAGGACATATTTAAAGTGATGAAAGGGAAAAATCAACAACCAAGATTACTCTACCCAGTAAGGGTCTCATTCAGATTTGACGGAGAAATTAAAACCTTTAGAGACAAGCAAAAGCTAAGAGAATTCAGCACCACCAAACCAGCTTTACAACAAATGCTAAAGGAACTTGCCTAGGCAGGAAACACAAGAGAAGGAAAAGACCTACAATAACAAACACAAAACAATTAAGAAAATGGTACTAGGAACATACCTTAAATGTAAATGGATTAAATGCTCCAACCAAAAGACATAGACTGGCTGAATGGATATAAAACCAGACCCATGTATATGCTATCTAATAGAGACCCACTTCAAACCTAGGGATACACAAAGACTGAAAGTGAGGGGATGGAAAAGATATTCCATGCAAATGGAAATCAAAAGAAAGCTGGAGTAGCAATTCTCATATCAGACAAAATAGACTTTAAAATAAAGACTATTATAAGAGACAGAGAAGGACACTACCTAATGATCAAGGGATCAATCCAAGAATATATAAGAATTGTACATATTTATGCACCCAACACAGGAGAAAACCAGTACATAAGGTAAATGGTAACAGCCATAAAAGGGGAAATCGACAGTAACACAATCATAGTAGGGGACTTTAACACTTCACTTTCACCAATGGACAGATCATCCAAAATGAAAATAAATAAGGAAACACAAGCTTTAAATGATACATTAAACAAGATGGACTTAACTGATACTTATAGGACATTCCACCCAAAAACAACAGAATACACTTTCTTCTCAAGTGCTCATGGAACATTCTCCAGGATAGATCATACCTTGGGTAACAAATCACGCCTTGGTAAATTTAAGAAAATTGAAATTGTATCAAATATCTTTTCTGACCACAACACTATAAGACTGAATATCAAATACAGGAAGAAAACTATAAAAAATACAAACACATGGAGGCTAAATAATACACCACAAATTAACCAAGAGATCACTGAAGAAATCAAAGAGGAAATCAAAAAAATACCTGGAAACAAATGAAAATGAAAACACGATGGCCCAAAACCTATGGGATGCATGAAAAGCAGTTTTAAGAGGGAAGTATATAGCAATACAAATCTACCTCAAGAAGCAAGAAAAATCTCAAATAAACAACCTAACCATACACCTAAAGCAATTAGAGAAAGAAGAACAAAAAAAAAAAAACAACCCAAAGTTAGCAGAAGGAAAGAAATCATAAAGAGCAGATCAGAAATAAATGAAAAGGAAATGAAGGAAACAATTGCAAAGATCAATAAAACTAAAAGCTGTTTCTTTGAGAAGATAAACAAAATTGATAAAGCATTAACCACACTCATCAAGGAAAAAAGGGAGAAGACTCAAATCAACAGAATTAGGAATGAAAAAAGGAGAAGTAACAACAGAGAGTTAACAAATACAAAGGATCTTGAGAGATTACTACAAGCAAATATATGCTAATAATATGGACAACCTGGAAGAAAAGGACAAATTCATAGACAAGCACAACCTCCGAGACTGAACCAGGAAGAAATAGAAAATATAAACAGACCAATCACAAGCACTGAAATTGAACTTGTCATTAAAAATCTTCCAACAAACAACAGCCCAGGACCAGATGGCTTCACAGGAGAATTCTAGCAAACATTTAGAGAAGAGGTAACACTTATCTTTCTCAAACTCTTCCAAAATATAGCAGAGGGAGGAACACTCCCAAACTCATTCTACAACACCACCATCACCCTGATACCAAAACCAGACAAAGATGCCACCAAAAAAAGAAAACTACAGGCTAATATCACTGATGAACATAGATGCAAAAATCTTCAAAAAAATACAGAATCCAACAGCACATTAAAAGGATCATACACCATGATCAAGTGCGGTTTATTCCAGGAATGCAAGGATTCGTCAATATATGCAAATCAATCAATGTGATACACTATATTAACAAATTGAAGGATAAAAACCATATGATAATCTCAGTAGAAGCAGAAAAAGCTTTTGACAAAATTCAACACCCATTTATGATAAAAACCCTCCAGAAAGTAAGCACAGAGGAAACCTACCTCAACATAATAATGGCCATATATCACAAACTGACTGCCAACATTGTTCTCAATGGTGAAAAACTGAAACCATTTCCTCTAAGATCAGGAACAAGACAAGGTTGCCCACTCTCACTATTATTATTCAACATACTTTTGGAAGTTTTAGCCACAGCAATCAGAGAAGAAAAAGAAATAAAAGGAATCCAAGTCAGAGAGAAGTAAAACTGTCACTGTTTGCAGATGACATGATACTATACATAGAGAATCCTAAAGATGCTACCAGAAAACTACTAGAGCTAATCAATGAATTTGGTAAAGTAGCAGGATACAAAATTAACGCACAGAAATCTCTTGCATTCCTATACACTAATGATGAAAAATCTGAAAGAGAAATTAAGGAAACACTCCCATTGACCACTGCAACAAAAAGAATAAAATACCTAGGAATAAACCTACCTAAGGAGACAAAAGACCTGCATGCAGAAAACTAGAAGACACTGATGAAAGAGATTAAAGATGATAGAAACAGATGGAAAGATATACCCTGTTCCTGGACTGGAAGAATCAACATTGTGAAAATGACTATACTACCCAAAGCAATCTACAGATTCAATGCAATCCCTATCAAACTACCACTGGCATTTTTCACAGAACTAGAACAAAAAATTTCACAATTTGTATGGAAACACAAAAGACCTCAAATAGCCAAAGTAATCTTGAGAAAGAAAAACGGAGCTGGAGCAATCAGGCTCCCTGACTTCAGACTATACTACAAAGCTAGAGTAATCAAGACAGTATGGTACTGCCACAAAAACAGAAATACAGATCAGTGGAACAATATAGAAAGCCCATATATAAATCCATGTACATATGGTTACCTTATCTTTGATAAAGGAGGCAAGAACATACATTGAAGAAAAGACAGCCTCTTCAATAAATGGTGCTGGGAAAACTGGACAGCTACATGTAGAAGAATGAAATTAGAACACTCCCTAACACCATACACAAAAATAAACTCAAAATGGATTACAGACCTAAATGTAAGGCCAGACACTATCAAACGCTTAAAGGAAAACATAGGCAGACACTGTATGACATAAATCACAGCAAGATCCTTTTTGACCCACCTCCTAGAGAAATGGAAATAAAAACAAAAATAAACAAATGGGACCTAATGAAACTAAAAACCTTTTGCATAGCAAAAGAAACCATAAACAAGACGAAAAGACAACCCTCAGAATGGGAGAAAATATTTGCAAATGAAGCAACTGATAAAGGATTAATCTCCAAAATATAAAAGTAGCTCATGCAGCTCCATATCAAAAAAACAAACAACCTAATCCAAAAATGGGCAGAAGACCTAAATAGACATTTCTCCAAAGAAGATATACAGATTGCCGTCAAAAACATTAAAGGATGCTCAACATCAGTAATCATTAGAGAAATGCAAATCAAAACTACAATGAGTTATTACCTCACAGTGGTCAGAAAGGCCATCATCAAAAAATCTACGAACAATAAATGCTGGAGAAGGTGTGGATAAAAGGGAACCCTCTTGCACTGTTGGTGGGAATGTAAATTGTTACAGCCACTATAGAGAACAGCATGGAGGTTCCTTAAAAAGCTAAAAATAGAACTGCTATATGGCCCAGCAATCCCACTACTGGGCATATACCCTGAGACAACCATAATTCAAAAAGAGTCATGTACCACAGTGTTCATTGCAGCTCTATTTACAATAGCCATGACATCGAAGCAACCTAAGTGTCCATCAGCTGATGAATGGATAAAGAAGATGTGGCACATATATACAATGGAATATCACTCAGCCATAAAAATAAACGAAATTGAGTTATTTGTAGTGAGGTGGATGGACCTAGAGACTGTCATACAGAGTGAAGTAAGTCAGAAAGAGAAAAACAAATACCATATGCTAACATATATATATGGAATCGAAAAAAAAAAAAAAAAAAAAAGGTTCTCATGAACCTAGGGGCAGGACAAGAATAAAGCCCAGATGTAGAGAATGGACTTGAGGACACAGGGAGGGGGAAGGGTACACTGGGATGAAGTGAGAGAGTAGCACTGACATATATACACTACCAAATGTAAAATAGATAGCTAGTGGGAAGCAGCCGCATAGCACAGGGAGATCAGCTCGGTGCTTTGTGACCACCTAGGGGAGTGGGATAGGGAGTGTAGGAGGGAGATGCAAGAGGGAGGGGATATGGGGATATATGTATATGTATAGCTGATTCACTTTGTTATACAACAGACAGTAACACAACATTGTAAAGCAATTATACTCCAATAAAGATGTTAAAAATAAATACATAGATAAATGCAAAAAAGCATTAAAAATTAAAAAAATAAAATGCTAGAGAAACATAAGGTTTACATGGACTAGTAATCCTTTTTTAATATTTTTATATTATAAAATATAACCCAAACAAAATAAATTCAGATAAAATTATAAGGATGATGTTAATAATAATAATTATGAAAGCAGCAAAAATTTATATTTATTGAATATTTAACATGCGCCTCACTCACTTAAATGATTTTACTCTGTATCTCATTTAATTCTTAAGGTAATCTTGTCATATAAATACTAATATTATCTTCATTTTTCAGATAATAAAAACTAAGGTTTAGAGAGGTGTTATGGGCTGAATTATGTCCCCCTCAAATCCATATGTTGACATCCCAACACTTAGTGCCTCACAATGTAACTGTTTTTGGAGATCAGGTCTTTAAGAGGTGATTAACTTAAAATGAGGCAATCAGGTTGGGACCCTAATCCAATATGACTGGAGTCCTTAGAAGAAAAGGAAGAGACACCAGGGATGTGGATACACAGAAAAAAGGCATTCATCCTTAAGCCAGCGAGAGAAGATTCAGGAGAAACCAAACCTGCCAACACCTTGATATTGGACTTTTCTCCAGAACTGTAAGAAAATCAATTTTTGTTGTTTAAGTCACCTAGTGTGTGATTTATTGTTGCAGTCCTTCGCAAACTAAAAAGAGGGAAGGTAATTTACCCAAAAGTCACAAAAATCATGAGTGACAGAGACAGCGTTAGTGTTTACACCAGAATTGGTTAACATCAGAACCAACACTTGTACCCCCAAGATTCCTTGCAGTCTGAATACTTCCATGTGGTATCAACCCCTTTTGTTATGTACTTTCCTCTGTATCAATTATTGTTCAATGATAAAAAAGCCATAAGCTTATTTCCCTGTATTACAATTTCAATTTAGATCACAAATTCACTCCCAAACATCTGTTGAGGACACTGGATATCTGAATTAAAATGATTCAAGTAACATGGTTTGTTTGGTATGTTATCATCTGACTTACTCTTCCAAATGGATAAAAATTCCTCTGAATGAAGGAAGTAAGCTGCTGAAAACTCAAAACAGCATATATGGAGAATTTGCAAAGATGATCACATTTTTACGTAAATTTATATAATTTGGGTCATTCATATTTCTGTTTCCAGCCAAGGCTCTCCTCTGGGCTTCAAACTGCTTACTTGACTTCACCAAATTTAAGATGATCAAATTAACACACATATGAAATTAAAATAGATTCTTATATTTAGGGTCAATATTTCAGTTCCTGTCTAATGTTAACAAACCTACAATAACTTGAAAGTCTTTGGTTACATGAAATATCATTAATAATAGAGGATGTTCTATAGCTCAAATGACAATTATACATATTTCAAATTTATATTCCAGTGTTGTGTTACCAATGATTCATGTTATTGAATCCACTTATGTTATTTTTGTTTGGCTCATCATTATTATCATAAAATAGAACTAAAGGAAAATAACCAGAACAGTCAATCTAGCTGTCAAAATACAACTTAACCTTTCCTTCATAATTGAAGATCTGTCCAAACCAATTGTGTACCTAGCAAGTATCTACAAGAAAAGTTTGCTTTTGGTTATCCATACCTAAATCACTATTTCAATAAAATAAAAACTACAGCAATTTCCTACAATGGAGATATATCACAAATTTAGATAGTAGAAACTATTGAGACTATCAAATGATCAATTAATTTAGGACCCTTGGCCATCTTGAAAATGACTTTTAATGTGTATTATTATTTATCAGTCATTTAAAAACATTTACTTTTTGTGCTGACGATAATTTCCTGGCAGCAGTAGGGAGTGGGGCTGGGAGGGGAGGGAGTCTTATTTTTTCTCTTTCTTTACTCTTTCTCCCATTTGGCTTTGTACATGCATGGAGAAAAGAGATGCACACTCCACTCTCCCCTCCCATTGTTTGGGGGAGTAATTTTGGCAAAATCATGAGAAGATAATGTTAATAAGCTTTTCTCAAAAAATAAATATAGGCTCAATTTTTGGCTAGTAGCTTTTTGTCTCTTTGTTCTTGGCTTTTTCTACCTCTTCAAGAGGGGTTCATTCTAGACAAACACAAGATTGTTATGATCCCACTGAAATTTTCAACACAGTACACTATAGGAAGAATTCTTCCCTTATTCTATAAATAATTTGAAGAGGAATCTAGTGATACACACAAAAATAACATATTTGTTACCGTACTACTTCATGTCTATATAGGCAAAATGAACTTCGGTTTGTTGTTACCTTTCACATTTAGGTGCTTAGTCAATTTTTTTTTTTTTGCTAATTTCTACATATTTCATGAGTGATACATGAAGATCACCTCAAAACTACAGTAAAAGAGAAATGTGAGATTTAAAAGACCAATTCACCATCCTCCTCTATTTAGCATGCTCTTTTCCATAAATAGAGCACTACCCATAGCTGGTAGAGATCAGTGGTTCTCAACTGGAGATGATTCTTGCCCCTGGGGTGCGTTTGTAGACATTTTTGGTTCCCACACTTGGAGGGAATGGAGGCTGCTACTGACTTCTAGCGTGCTGAAGCCAGAGATGGTGTTCAGCATCCTATAAGGCACAGGTCAGCCTCATAACTAAGTGCTAGTCCCAACTCTGGCATATATCTTTCCATTCTTTCTTTCTTGGATTGCACTTATACATATGGACGTGAATGTTTTGTTCACTGCTGTATATCTAGATTTAAGGAAGTATCAGGAACATAGTAGGTACATTATACCTATTTGTATTATATCTGTGGGAATGCTACTCAGTCATTAAGATTTAAAGATTAATATATTATTTGACTTCTAAAACTACTTTAAAAATGCCTCTTTAGAAAAAAATTAGGAACTTCTCAATTTTATAAAATAGTAATCTTAGCTTTTTAGAAGTTCACTGTAGCATAAAGACCAAATAGATGTTTTGATATTTTTAAAATAAAAATACCCAGCTTTTCTATGACTGCTGGACTTCTGTTTATCAGTTCTAAGATTTGTCAAATCTGAGTCATATTAGACCATTTCTGCCCTTTCAATTGCTCCAGTATTATTTTACTCTATGATCGGAGTGCCTGAACTTCACAGTATTCATCAATAACCCTCTCTACCTCAAGAACTTGTGAGAGAGATGACATATCATGAAAATGTCATCTTTCAGGGAACAAGATTACGATACATGGTGAATAAATGAATAGAAATAGAAAAAGCAGAGAGTTATTTTCAGATCTGATGGATCATCTGGTTATATTACATGTGCTTTCTAATACCAAACTAAAAGAGCTACTCTAAGAAACCTACAAATACAAAATTCTCACTTTTTTTACTTTAACAATTTTAGCTGCAAACTGCAACTAACTGCTATAATATTCAGTAGAAAGCTAACTTCTTTTTTCTCACTGGAACCTTGTTTCTTTGCAATGTAGATAATTATAATTATTTCTTTTCATTCCCATCAATATTCTATTGCAATATTACTGAATTTGACAGATGTAAAATCATCTTTTTTTTTATTAATGGACCTTCCAGACAAAAATTAAGGACTTTTGAGTAATTGTAATAATTTAATACATTTTTGATTTGTTATATAACACAATGTCTCTCATGGCCTGCACCTGCAAAAAATAAAGAAAAAAAAAGACAGAAAGACAAAAAATCAAAAACAAACAAACAAAAAAATCAGAAGGAAAGACAGAAAGACAGGAAGGTAGGAAGGCAGGGAGAAAGAAAAGGGAGAGAATCAACAGGAAGAAATACATTTAATGAGAAATGGGAGGCAACAGAAGCATTTATTTTTATTTTTATTTTTATTTTTTGAGAGTTATGTTTTATTCGGCGAGAATTTTTAGGACTTCAAGCTTGGGAGGCAGCATTTCAGGTAACCCTGAGAGAACTTACGAGGAGGTGTGGGGAGGAGCCAGGATATATGGGCGTTTTGCAGCAAAGGGCAGGTAGTCTGAGCATCAAAAGATTATTGTTAGTTAAAGAAAACCAGATATGTCAAGTTAAGTAGTTTAATGCTTTTCTATTTATGGGATGATGCAAAAGTCTGGGCAGAATTTTTTTTTAAATCTCAATGTTGGTAATATGTTCAGATGGGTGAGAGTAAAGTTAACTCTCGAATTGCACATTTTTTCCCTTAAAGAATAGTAGCACTTCAGCACTTTTCACTGTTGTCCAAAAAAAAAGGCTTAAATACAGCTGCTTCTTGCTGAATCACAGCTTTCCATGTGTGTCACTAAATCCATCTGATAGCAATTCAACGGTCTAACAGTTTGTACTGGTGGTCACTGACTGCTGGATGTGCAATGGAGGTGGACCATGAATGAATTTGTACCGGTCTATCATGCAAGAAGAAAAATGAGGGCACAATCAGTAGTTTTCCATGACGCTAGTTATTTAATTTGAAAGTAGTGATCTTTATCTGATTTTATACCTATGCTATTCTATAACATTAAAATGTCTGGTGTATTGTTGATATGTTGTGTTTTTCTTACTTATCGAAAGAATAGATTGCAAACCTATATTAGTTCTTACAATTCTTTTGAAAAATTAGAGTGTGTGATATTCATAGTATATTAGGTCATGGTTTGCATTAGTAAAATATGCCAGGGACACTATATGGCACCTCCTTTTTTGTCTCAGTTACATACCGCTTGTGAGTATTATTGCATTTGAACATTTTTTCAGCCATTGCAGTTTTAAAGATATTACCTGATTTTTTGGCTTATTTTTAATATGAATGAAATCAAAAGGGAAAATTGGACCCTGTTATA
The DNA here is from genome assembly GCF_965194825.1 of Balaenoptera physalus. Taxonomy (NCBI): domain Eukaryota; kingdom Metazoa; phylum Chordata; class Mammalia; order Artiodactyla; family Balaenopteridae; genus Balaenoptera; species Balaenoptera physalus. The sequence goes on from NW_028125718.1 coordinate 118,487, forward strand.
ATTTTATTCTACTCATTAATGCATGCTCACAATATAATTAGTATTCTGAGCATTATTCATTAACTAGATGGCTGATATATTATGGGCTCAGAGTTGTGTTGAAGTGTGAGAAGAGGAGGCAACTTTATAAATAATGGTATTAAATAATATTCATAGAAAATAAAAATTTTACTAAAGTATTCAAAAGTATTGGTTAGATTTCTCTAAGACATTTATTTCCTATATTTGTCACCACGTTAATTCCTTGCTTTACTTTCCTATAGATTATCTAAGCTATATTTAAAACATTTATATCTTCAGATTTCAAAAATATGTAAAAATTGATATTCTCTTCTGTTATATAAGTGAACTAAAGATGGCTTCTGTGTATTGATCCTTAGGTTACTTCTTCACTGTATGTTAAGACTCATTTGCTCAAAAGCCCACTGATACCAAGCTAAATTATTTTTCACGTGCAAGTATTTCCAAAATAGTCCAAACAAGCAGATTTTTAGCCATTTAGAGCCTGCCTGTTTTGCATACCTCATGAAATCTCACCCAGTATCTGCAGGTTATTCATAAGATAGAGTCTTATAGTTATAATACCCTAACTTGGCATGACCTTTTTGAGCTCTCTGACCCAAAGATGACCTGACATTATGCTGAGCACATCATCTACACATGTAAGCTCACTCTCGGGTCCCCATTTTCCCAGAGGTCTCTTACCTTATTTCTCTTCTGGGTGATGGCCCCCCATGCCCGCCGTGGCCTCTGGATAATCTCGCGCTGTGAAGAATTTCTCCTGCCACGAAACCCTGTCCAAATATTTCCAAAAAAACTACGTGTGGTACTGGCTCTTTTGTTCATGTATTTTTCTGTGATCAGCCCTCAAATTCCTTAAACTAAAACCTCTTACAACTTCACAAGTGCGTTTGAAGAAAATAAAATCTCTTCGTAAAACATGAGGCAGTAAAACATAAAGGCAGTAAAACATATTTTGAGCTTTGTAACAAAGTAGACCTTTTCATAGATTTTAAAATTTCTGAGTCTCATTAGCTACAGATTTATAAAAAAGGGAGCAGGCAACAAAATAATGAGTTAATTGGGGCCTTGTGAGAGCTAAATGAATCTAAATTGGATAATATATGTATGCATTTATGTATAAAGATAATATATGTATGCATGCATTTGTGTATGAAGATAATCTATGTATGTATGTATGTATTTATGTATGAAGATATGTATGCATTTATTTATGTGTGAAGATGTATGGCACAATGATTACTCCCAAATGTGTAACTTAATTTAATTTAATCTCCACCCTAACTCTGAGTCTTACATATTCAACTTTCTATCATACACCTCCATTTCAATGTCTAATAGGCATTTCAAACTTGAGATATCCAAAACTGAACTCCTGATTTCCATTCTTGCTCAGGCAGCTTTTTTGTTACCTTAACGATTTCTGAAAATTATAACTTGCTTAAGCTAAAACACTGATGTTATTCTTGAGTCCTCTCTCACAACACACTTTGAAACCATTAGCCAATCTTGCTAATGTTATCTCAGAAAGTAATGAGAATTGGACCCTTCTGACTAAATGCACTTTTTTTGGCTGCGACGGGTCTTAGTCGCGGCACGCGGGGTCGTCGTTGAGGCACGTGGGATCTTTCGTTGCGGCATGCGAGCTCTTCGTTGTGGTGCCCAGGCTTCTCTCTAGTTGTAGCGTGTGGGCTCCAGAGTGCGTGGGCTCTGTAGTTTGTGGCACACAGGATTAGTTGTCCCATGGCATGTGGGACCCTAATTCCCTGATCAGGGATCGAACCCACGTCCCCTGCATTTCAAGGCTGATTCTTTACAACTGGACCCCCAGGGAAGCTCCTAAATGCACTTCTAATATCCTTTTAGCATCATCTTTCACAGGATGAAATAGTTTCCTATTGCTAGTGTGATAAATTACCACAAATTTAGTGACATAAAATAACACATGTGTTATAATTCTGGGGATCAGAAGTCTGAAATGGATTCCACTGGATTGGAACCGAGATGTTGGCAGGGCCGTGCTCTCTCTGGAGGCTCTAGGGGGAGAATCTATTTCCTTGCCTTTTCTGGTTACTAGGTGCTGCCTGCATTCTTTGGTTCATGGCCCCTCTCACCATCCTCAAAGCACATCATTCCTACATCTATTTCCATTCATTGTCACATATCCTCTCCTACTCTTGAACCTCATGATGCCCCCTTGTTATAAGGACCCTGTGATTACACTGGTCCCACCCAGATAATCCATAATCACTTCCATATCTCAACATCCTTAACTTCACATTTGCAAAGTCGCTTTTGCCACATAGAGTAACATTCACATATTTCATGCATTAGAACATGAATATTTGGGAGAGGGTTATTATTCAGCCCACCAAACATGAATTTTTGCAATAGCCCCCAAATATTCTTCCTGCTTCTACCCTTGTGCTCTGTACTCTGGTCTCTACATGGCAGTGAAAGTGATGCTTTTAAAACACAAAGAATGTTATATCACTGTTTTCAAAACCAACCAATTGCTTCTCATCTAAAATAAGCTAAAGTTCTTACCACGGCTGAGGCCCCAAGTGATGGCTCTTCATCATCTCCCTGTGGTCCTGTCTCCCAACATTCTATTCCTCACTCCACTCCAGTCACACTCTCGCCCTCTCCAAACTTGAGACACTTTCTGTTCTCTCTTCCGGTAGCTCTTTTCCAGATTGACACATGACTGTTTCTCCCACTTCCCTCAGCGGAGTGTCTGCTCAATTGTCACCACTATGAAGAGGCTTTTTCTTACTACTCTAAATAAAATAGCAGTGCTTTTGAACCCTCAGAACTCCTTTGATGGATTTCCCATGATTTATTTAACTCCATGGCACTTATTACCAGTTAAAATATGTTTACTGTTATTTGTTGTTGTTATTGTTTATTTCATATTTGTTTACTATCAGTCTTTCCAGAATCCTCTATCATAGGAGAAACATTGTAGATATTGTTCACCTCTGTATCACAAGCTCTTATAACAAGCTGGGCATGAGGAGAGCACTTGATAAATATTCCTGGAATGACTGAAATATTATTTATTCCATTCTTAATATCTCCAGAGTTCAAATACTTAAATGTAATAGTATTGGTACAAATATCCCAAACTCAATATGGTAAGTATATATGAATTATTGAGGCAGCCGCTTATTACTCTAATACTATTTGATATCCAAATATTTCTGGCAATTGTACTAGTTTCCTAGGTTTGTCCAAATGAAGTGCCATAAACTTTGAGTGGCTTAAAACAGTGGAAATGTATTATCTCACATCTCTGGAGGCTATAAGTCCAAAATCAAGCAAAATCATGCTTCCTCTCACAGCTGTAGAAGGATCCTTTGTTGCCTCTTTCTAGTTTTTGTTGGTAGCTCTCATCCTCTGGTTTCTTTGTCTTGTAGCTGCATCACTCCCGTCTCTGCCTGTGCCATCATGTGGCATTCTTCTGTGTGTCTCCACTTTACATGACTGTCTTCTTATGAGAATACAAATTATTTTGGACTATGGACCAATCCTACTCCAGTAGGCAATCACCTTAACTTAATTACATCTACAATGACCCAATTCCAAATTAGATCACATTCTGAGGGAAGGGAAGTTAGGGCTACAACATATCTTTTTGAGTGACATAACTTAATGTATAACAGTGATTATAGTGATTCCCAAAGGTATAAGCCACTGTTTAATATATATCAATACTTTGCGTATTTTTATCTAATTATATTTTTAAAAATTTCTTGAGTTTTGATCCAAATTTATTAATAGTGACATGTTTAGAAAAAGATCCTGAATATTGAATATGTATGGTTCCAGTTATTTAAGTTATTAAAGATGCTAATATTATCATCAAGTTATCTCTCCATGATGAAATAAATTACACGCTCATGATTATCTTATTTACATATGTACATTCATTTTTGCTAAAACCTACTACATCTTTTTAAACTTTATGCTAATAGCAGTTTCACAGTAAAAATACTTGTTTCAGTAAATAAATGTAAGGCACTTAGAAGTCATAGAATTGCAGGTGCGTGATATATTTTGATAGAGACATTTCAATAGTAGAGATGTTCTTGGGGGATGTATATTTATTTTTTCTAAATGGAATAACTTGGTTGAGGAAAAATATTATTATTAAAATGTTTTCTTTGCCTTAGATTTACATAATCAAGAATCTCCTGGGTTCTTTATCAAAGCCCTTGGCTTTGCTGTGACAAACATCACAACCACCAGTACATTTTAAAGTCAGTTTCTTATTGTCCAATATTTGTATATAGGTTTAGTTGGGAAAAAAAAGTAGGAAAGTTCAGTCATGATCTTTATGACTAAAATGACTGCAATTCAGCCCATGAGTATAAAATATTATAATAATAAATTAAGCTAATTATTTTGGTCTACCTACAATAAATTTAATTCATAGGCAAAAATGAAGATATACAGGTCAAAAGAATTCAACAAAATAGGACTTGGCTTTAAAAGTGTGCTACCTCTAGAATTCTAGGTTCATAAACCCATTCGATTTCTCTACAAGTTGCCTCTTGCTCTTGTCATCTGCATTAAAACTAGGCTCTTTATTCCTAAACAGTACTTGTGATTGACCCATTGGCCAAACAAAAGTAATATTATTAATTGCTTGGTGGGGGAAGCAGGGGTCATGAGTCCTTGAAAATGTATGTATTATAAAACTATGCTTCATTTTCACTCACTAATGAATTGGAAGAAGACATAGGAAGCCTATTTGTTAGATTTGCAAAGTTATGAAACTGGGAGGTTATAAATATTCTGTATAATAGACTCTGCATCTTAAAATATCTGAATAGGTTAGAATGAGGAGATGGATTTTAAGAAGATGAACTTAAAATAAGTTTACATGCAAGGTGGTAAATCTTTTTCTTGGAATTAAAATTCTCACAGAGTAATTACATATGGGTTTGTGAGAAGAGAAGATATATGTTAGTGAAAGGATCTTATGAATTGTAGGACTGTCATATGAAATGACATATTTGCAATTAGTATGCTCAGGTATATGCTGGAAAAGCACTTAGTGAGTGATAAAACCTTAGAAATTTTAGGACCTTTTTGTTCTAAACACGCACCCTACACTTGGCCATCTAATTTTTAGGACTATAATGGTTTGTTTAAAGCAATAATAATAATATTGTACTCTGTGATTATAACATAGAGTTAAGTTGAATGAATGACAACATTCATTCATTCATTCAAATAGGAGAAGGAAGGGAGGAATTGGAAATAAATGTAGCAAGATACTTGCACTACATGTGAAGAAGTATAGTGTTACTTGAAGTTAGAATTAGATTAGTTAAAAATGTATATTGGAAACTCTAGGCAACCATAAAAAATTAAAAAAAGAATTATTGCTACACAAAGAGAACAGACAAAATGGAATCATATAAAATGCTCAACTAAAACTAGTGAAGCTAGAGCGGGAACAAAGAATAGCAAAGACTTAATGCAATGAATTTAAAAACAACTATAAACATGGTACATATTAAAGCAATTATATCAATCATGACTTTAAATATAAATGATCTAAATATATCAGTTAAAAGATAGAGCTTAAAAGAGTGGAAAGAGAAACAAGACCCAAAATATGTTGCCTGAAATATCCCCCCTTTAAATATAATGACAAAGATAGTTAAAAGTAAAGAGTTAGAGGAAGTATGCCATGGTAATACTAATCAAAAGAAAAATGGAGGTGCTATGTTAATTTAAGACAAAATAAATTCTAGAATAAGAAAAAATATTAGGGAAAGAGAAGGGCATTGCATAACAATAAACAGGTCAGTTATCCAAGAAGTAAAAACAATTGTTAATATGTATCAACCTAACTACAGAGCATCAAAATACACGAAGCAAAAATTGATAGAACTACAAAGATAAACAGACAAATCCACTATTAGATGGGAAATTCAACATATTTCTATATATTCAAACAGATATGTTTGATACATGTAAACAGAAAAGCCCCCAAAATCAACTGGATCTAATTGACATTTATAGAATATTTCATCGAACAACAGCAGAATACATGTTCTTCTCAAGCTAATATGGAACATTTACTAAGATAGACTACACTTTTGGGCCGTAAAACATGCCTTAACAAATTTAGAAGACTAGAAATCATACAAAGTATTTTCTCAGGACATAAAGAAATTGAACTAGAAATTAATAACACAAAAAGATAGCTGGAAAAATCTCCAAAAAAATGGTGATTAAAAAAGACTCTTTTAAGTAATATAGGTGTCAAAGAAGTGGTCTTAAAAGAAATTAAAGAAAGAAAATTTCTAGCTAAATTAAAGTAAAAATTCAATGTTACAAAATTTGTGGGATACAGTGAAAGCAGTGCTCAGGAAAATTTATAGTATTACAAGAACATATTAGAAAAGAAGAAAGATATTCAATCAATAACCTCAGCTTCCACTTTAGAAACCCAGAGAAAGAAAATCAATTTAAACCTAAAGAAATAAAAAGAATAAAGAAGTAAAAGAATGAGATTAAAAGAATAAAGAAGTAAAATTAGAGCAGAAATAATAAAATTGAAAATAGTCAAACAATAGAAAAATCAACAAAATGAAAGAGTTTCTCTAAACAAATAAAAGATTTTTTTTCTTTTACAAAACATCTTGAAACACTAATCAAGGATTAAAAAAGGTATAAGAGAGATTACCACTACCAATCACATGGACAATAAAAAGATAGTAAAGTAATAATATGAACTACTTTATGTCCACAAATTTGATAATTTACATGAAGTAGACCATTTCTTGAAAGGTGCAAATTACCAAAACCCATATAAGGAGAAATAAATAATTTGAATATCTTTATGTCTTTTAAAGAAAATGAATCCATAATTAATGACCTTTTCAAAAAAGCAAATACTAGGCCCATATGGTTTTACTGGTAAATTCTACCAAACATTTAAAGAAAAAAGTACTGAGAAAAGTGTAAAACTTCCTAAAATTTATAAAGATTATCCATACAAGGCTTCAGCTAACATTATACTTAACGTTGAAGGACGAAATACTTTCTCCATAACATCTAGAACAAAGTAAGAGCATCTTTTCTCAACACAAGTATTCAACATCATACTGGAAGTCTTTGCTAGTGCAATAAGACAAGTAAAACATTAAAAAAAAAAATACACTGGAAAGGAAGAAATGATATTGTCTTTATTGGCAGATGGCCTGATTGTCATTGGAGAAAATCAAAGAAGCTACATATAAACTCCTGGAATTAAGAAGGGAGTACAACAGGGTTACAAGTGCATGGTCAATGTGCAAATGCCAATTGTTTTCCCATCTACCAAAAATAAACAATAGGAATTTGAAAATTTTAAAAAGTATTGGTTTTACAATAACATTAAAATAATTAAATATTTTGATATGAATGTAATGATATATGTACAGAATTTCTATATGGAAAACTGCAAGAGATTGACAAAGAAATCAAAGTTCTAAATAAATGGGAAGATATTTCATGTCCATGGATGGGAAAAATCAATATTGTTAAGATGTGAATTCTTCCAGACTTGATCTATAGATTCAACACAATCACGGTCAGAATCTCAGCAAGCTCTTTTGTAGATATCAATAAGCTGATTCTCAAATGTATATGGAAAAGCAAAAGATCTAGAATAGCCAGCAGAGTACTGCAGAAAAAATGTTGGAGAACTCACATTACCCCATTTTGAAACTTATTGTTACCATAATAAAATAAATATGGTATTCGTTAAAGAATAGACCCATAGTTCAATAGAACTGAATAGAGGCAAGCTATAGATCCATACAAATATAGTCAACTGATTTTTGACAAAGATGCCAAGGCAATTCAACAGAGAAAGGACAGTTTTTTCAATAAATTATGTTGGAAAAATTGAATGTCCATATGCAGACATATGAAAATAGACACAGACCTTAAAAGTTAAATAAAATTAAACTACAAATGAATCATAAATGTAAATATAAAATGAAAGACTATAAAACTTCTGAAAGTAAATCTATCTGAACTTAGCTTTGTTAATGAATTTTAGATTCAACCTCAAAAGCATGATCCACGAAAAAAAAAAGTAATAAGTTGGACTTTATTAAAATTAAAAACTCTGGTCTCTGAAAGACATTAAGAGAATGAAAATTCTAGCCACAGACTGGGAGAAAATATTTGCAGAACACACATTTGATAAACGATGTACATCCAAAGTATACAAGGAAATTTTAAAATCCCTCATTAAGAAAATAAACAACACAATTAAAAATATCATCCACCTATAGCTCACCCATCTCACCCATAATTTGACCAAAAAAATTGTAAACACCCATCATATATATCGTTTGCATAAGCTATGGGAGATTACTGGAAAGTTTCAAAATTGAAATGAACCAAAAAGCAACGGTATAGATAAACAGAACCTAATAAAGGTAAATTTGTAACTGAGCCCAACTTATTTTTTACCTAGACATTTTTCTTTAGATACTTACATTTATATTTGTAAAATAAAAATAGTAGAAAAAAAGGTAGGCATACGAGCTTTCTCTTTAAGGTCAGTTATTCACCCTTAGATTTACATTCTTGTTTCTGAAAAGACACTCATCTGGCAACTCCAGAATTACAAGTCTAATATTTAACAGTAAGCTGTCACTTCCTGGTTTGTGCTTTGAAATGATGACATTTGTTAAATACTGAAGGGGGCTGTAATTTGCATAATTTCTATTCCTCTAGTACTCTATTTACAAACCAGTTTATGAATTCTGAATTGCCAATGTCATCTTGCAGATTCCAAGAACTCTTACTTAATTGACTGACCAACCCATTTTAATGCCATGTTTCCAAGTGGCTATATTCAGTAAGTCAATCACTTAAGACCTTCACACACGTATTCACATTTTGCTCACACATTTAACTACATAGACTGGTTTCTAGGCATTAAATGAACTGATTAAATAAGACTCACAATTCAGTATATTCCCAGTAAATTTAAATATATTTTCCGTCTCATAGATCATGTGATGAAATCAAAAGTAATTGTCAGTAAAACTGGCTGGTATTAATTTTGCATATATTGCATCCAAACCACCCTACCTTTTTTCAAATGCTTTAAATGAATTGACTTAGAAGTATTTATAAATTGCAACCTGTATATCTATAATTGTATGTTCTATATGATCACAATTATATTTCAATCATACAAACATTTCATGCATGCTTGCATGTAGACATATGTAATAAATAACAAGGTCTAGGTGATGTCAGCTCTCACATATTTCAGTCAACGTGTTTGTTCTGACTTTACCTTCAGGACTCTACTTCAGTCATTCATTAAGTCTATTTTAACAGCCTCTTGACTGATATCCTTGTTCCACTCATGTCCTCTTAAATATTTTCAATTCTCAGGTGCTTAATGGTCTAAGAGTTACATGCATTCATACTCCTACTCATTGCTTATAAAAAGGGATCCAAGTTTCTTCACATAATATATAATAACTAACATATGTGGCTGTCTTTCTAAATGTATTGCATATATTAACTCAGTTAAAAACACACACGCAACTCTCTAAGGGAAGTACTATTATTGTCCTATTAACAGATGAAGAAATTGAGACAAGTACAGGTTAAGCTATTTGATTATAGAGCTAGTCAGTAATCTAGAGTGGATTCAAACTCCGCAATTTGGATATAGAGTCTGCACCCCTAATCTTGAAGCTGTATTTCCCAAGGGTCCTACAAGATCCTTCTCAATTTGACTGTTTACTTTCTTATCTTGTTAAAGGCAAATAGCAAAAAACAATCAGACACAAGCCTGCAGTGTGACAAAATCAGACATTGACTGGCTGCAGCAGTGGAGGGCACCACAGAGAAACGGTAGAATGCTTGCTACTCAACGAGAGGGAGGAGGTAAGCATATTTTGTAAGGTTTGGGATAGGGCTGATGGATTCTGAGGAGAGTCCAAGGAAAGTATGGGAGGGTTTGAAATTGGTTACTGTTTAGAAAGCAGGATTAAGAGAAACATTAATTAGAAACTGTATGCTGTCATGAGACAAGGGTGGCCTAGAAATTTGTTTCCTCTGGTAATAAACGGGAAAGTAAAAGTGGTTTCAGAGTGTCACTGGAAAGAAAACAGTAGTCTTAAAACGTGGCTGCCGGGCATTTCACAGATGCTGTATGACTTTGGAAGAAATAATGTGTTCTCAACTTCGTGGACAGCAGGTTTCCACTCTTCAAACCTAATTTCTTAAATATTTCCATGCTTCGGTTTTTTGTATACATCATACTCTTTGTCAGGAATAATCCCTTCTATATTCCCTTCATTAATTTCTACTAGTCTGTTTAGATAAAATTCAATTATCACTTCTTCTGGGAAAGTTTCCATGGCTTGTTTTATAAAATTGACCACTTCTACTTGTATGCTAACTAAAATTTGTTTTCTTTAACTGTCTATCTCTATGTGTTTCCCACTAGATAGTGAGCCAATCTAAAGCAGGGACACTTTTTTCCCCCTGTGGTATCCCCTGCACAATAATATTTAGAAAGATGCACAATAATACTAGCTGAAAGGAATGAATGAACAAATGAATGCATAAATGAATTCTGGCAAAAAAAAAAATGTTTCATGCCAACAGAACATTTCTTTCTACTGTGGTTGGTGGCTTCCATTACTACCTTGAGAAACTGTCACTGGGTGTAAGTGTGCCACTTTACACCAGGCTGGCTAAAGCTTTGTACAAATGAGCTATCCAACATTCTAATGGCAGTGCAAACTATGGTGTTAATTGTCACCCTATTCCTATAAACTCACAGCTCGTCCATGTAATTTACAAATTGTTCCCTTCCCCTCAGTTGTAGTTGTTCTACCTTAGCTTGCCCAATAGCAACTTCTTGGGTTCCCTGCCGCCTTAAGTCCTTTATATATGGGAATAAATATGCAGCAAACCTTCCCTAATTAAGAAGACATGACTGCAACCTAGATACTATCTAACTGTGCTCTTCTCTTGACTAGTATATAACTTAGAGATGATGTTCATGAAACAGATTCCGAAATTTATAGTTTTCAGGAGTTTTAGGACTAGACTTTATCAATATTTTTTAGGACTCTGCCATTTTGCTACTCTACTTGTGCTACATTTAGTGACATGGGGTCTCCTTAATTCACATTTTTAATTATTTTCAGTTTATATTTAATTTTCAGTGTTGCCTTTGGTAATACATTTCAAATGACAATATTCAGCTACATGAAAAACAAATGCTATGTATAGCTGATTCACTTTGTTATAAAGCAGAAACTAACACACCATTGTAAAGCAATTATACTCCAATAGAGATGTTAAAAAAATTAAAAACAAAAACAAATGCATGATCATTGGATCTTTTATCTATTGGATGAATTAAATGTAGAAGAATCTGATGACTATCTCATTTTAAAAGGTGAGAGAAATAAAAAATATATGCTTAGTGGGTGTAGAAGATAATGGGACATGGTATTAATTTAAAATATTTATGAACCTGTATTATTCACTACACATAAGTATGTTGATATCTCAAATGGAATATGTGAATAAAATCAAATAAAATCATGCTAGAGGGAATTCATTTGCTAAAGTGTGAATAACAAAGGGTCTTTTGTCAGAATATGAAAAATCTTCACAGTGTACTTCAAAAACATCCAACTATTGAATATTCAAAATCAAAAACATGGACTTATGCTTTTATTGACATGAAATGTCTTATCAACATTTTTTTCTTTATTGTGGGGGAATCTTTCTCATTAAGTGGATCATCTTACTGCATATTGTTACTGAAAAATCATCAATAAGAACAAACTTTTTGTGATGTTATTAACAGTTTTCAGGTTAAGACAGTAAATGTTCACTCCTGATGTTCTGATTGCCAGAATTTTCTTAGACTAAGAGCAATGCTTACAATAGGTCAATTCCTTGGACCCAGTTTGAAGAGGGAGAGATACTTATTCCTTTTTCTGTAAGAAAAGGTGGGGAGTGTAAGTGGGGTTGAAGCAACAGTGAAGTTTGCATAGAAACTTACCAGTAAGTAAAACCATCTAATGCCAACTATGACCATGATACTGTATTTTTGTTTTTATATTTGATTCTTGGACCTTCACTTAGTAATGTGCAATCTTTGTAAATTATACAATATATGTGAATGCCAGTTTCTTCATCTGTAAACTAGGGATAACATTGTCTCCATTGCAGTGTTGCTGTGGGCATTATGGAGAATGTAATTGAAGTGGCTCACATTCATACAGCACTATTGAAATTTTTATAATTACATTTGGTGAAATGTTGCTTTTCTTAAGGCTTCCCTGAAATTGAAGATACAGCTAATTGTCCCTTTTGTAATCACTTAGCACCTTGTGGCAGCTTCCTTCTTTAAGATCTAATATAATATACTTTATGTCTTCCTACTGGTAATCAATAAGTGCTTGGAGGGTAGCAAATGCATTTTATTAAATATATTTCTCCTAGAATATAGCAAGTTCTTGGAATTGTAAGTGCCAAATAAATGTTTGCTGAATTACACTGAAATATGTAAGATATTTGACAAAAAATTTAAGAAAAATCCTTAAAATATTCTATATGTCTAGAGCATAATCAATATAAAAGCTCACTGTGCTTATTTAATGTGTCAGAGTTTATTATGTAGAATATAATTTTGTATTTTGATTTTGTATTTTAATATATTCACATTGAAAAAAATTTTTTAAATCTAGTTTTCAAATCTAGTTTTCAAATATGTTTTTTAGTCTCTGAGTGAAAACATTTTAAATAATTTTAAAAGTTTTGACCTTATAATTATTTGTTGATACATGCTAAGACAATATCTATCCGACTTATTTGGATTATTTTTGGACAAATGCCAATGCTTTACCGCAAAAACTTAATAAAGATAATTCATTGGTTTTGTGGTCTTAAATGTTAATCTTTCATGAAGAAATGACAAAGAAACTTACTTATACTTCTTTTGCATCAGTTAAATAACAATATCCACTAAACCAGCCATGGTTAATGATGGGAAAGATCATATGTGAACAACAAACACGTGCACATATTCCTTCCAGAAGCTAAAAAGCATTTCCATGAAGCACCTTGAAAGCAATTTTAGCTAGCTTTCAAATAGCAAACAAAATTAAATTTCATTGTTATAATTTAATAAAAGATAGTAATATTTATGACTTTATATTGTGGTTGCTACACTAATCTCTTAGTCAATAGTGTTGTAACTTAGTGGAAAAAAATAAAATAAAATCTCCATGCTGCAAGAAACTTACTAGACACATAACCTGACGTTAATTTTAAAATTGTAATACAATTATAATAGTCGATATAAAGCATGCGATAAAACAAATGCTTACAATTTTACTTTAAAAAATGAAGCGCCTGCATTTAAATGAGAAAATGACTGTTTAATATAAAAGTAATGTTCACTGTTTCTCTTACACTGAGTTTTGTCAAGAGAGATAGGTGAGAAATAACTTTAACTATAGCTAACATTTATCAGTTTCTAATTATGTATATGACTTGTCTTGCTATTTTTTTACATGTACAAACTCATTTAATACCCACAACACTATGATGTAAATATTTCTGACTTATTTTACAGCTGAGAAAACTGAGAGCCAGAAAGGATAATAAGTTGCCCAATGTTATGGGTCTGGTAAGTGCCAGAATTGAGAATGCAGATACGATTAAATGTGTTTTAGTGAGAAATGCATAAAGTTCATTTCTAAATTACGATGGAGAGGTAATATTAATTATTTAAATAAAACATTTGATTGGTCTTAAGTCATGATATCTAAATTGAATTATATATAACCTATGATAAAAATCACCTTTCTAGACACATCATAAACAATGATATAACAGCTAGATACAATTTTATATTAATAGTCAAAACATCATCTAAATTATCATTGCTCATATGATCCCCCAAACCATTCTACCCAAAACATTTTCTATGATTGAAATACATTAAGATAATGTTCAGTAATGACCTGAAAAATCAGAACACTAAAATAGTATTACTGCAATCAATAAGAAATTATATTAGCCAGAAATTCAGTTTCTAATATAACATGTTCTGAATAGTAGTTATTTTGTATTATAAAAGAAACTGCAATTTGAAGCTACTTGAATTCCGTTTCTTGATAAGTTCTGATTACTGACACCTCTGTGAATTTCTATATCCTTATCTATAAATTGGCTGTATTAAGACATATAAAATAGGATTGTGTGAGGATTTAAAGGGCATGAGAAAAACACCTTCAGCAGTTCATGACTCATATCACATGATCAATAAATGCTACCCTCATTTGTAGCCTGGGTCTAGAGATTAAAGGAGGCAACTCTATTCATGAAGAAAGAAGCCTAAATTTTCACAGATATTCTCAGCTTCTATCTAACTACTTAGCTTAATGTTAATTTAGTTTCCATTACATTTCGGATAAGCATTTCATTTATACACAAATATATTGTACAATATATCAATTGTTTAAAAAATAGATCAAAATTAAATACATTTACAATTTTATTTGCAATTATATTATAAATGCTTTGTTTACTAGATTGTATTTTATTATAAAATCACTTGAGAAATAATATTTTTTTAAAACATTAAAATAAAATCCCAAATCTTATCAACCTAACACAACCAATGAAAGATTGCCAATGCTTATGTCAAAGAGACCTGGATTTACTTCTAAGATTCCTGCACTAATGACAGGCAACAGAGCCTAGTGCATGAACTTGTGGCTCCTGGAACTCTGGACTGTGTGTTTTGAATTATAGCTCCACCACTTACTGGATGGCCTTAGCCCATTTGCTTGAACTCTTGTTCCCTTAGTCTGCTACCTAACTAGTACACTGGCATAATCAAAACAACTACCTTGAATATTTTGAGGATTAAATAAAATAATATACACAAAGTACATGAAACAGTTTCTATAATAAAATAAAACCACAGTAAATGTAAGTTAGTATTTACTTGGCATGAGTCATTGGGTAAGCTACCTATATTATCTGTTTTATTTTCCTTGAAGTCCTATGTGTGTGGATACAGTGTCACTTGACCAAAGAATAGTCTTGTTCCATATAAAAGGACAACCATTTTCCACTACACATGTTGCTTTAGAATAGGAACAGAGAGGCCATTCAAGCAACAGTTATTAATATTCGTCTACCATCTGTAAAGTACTGGGCCCACCATAAGAGGTTCTAAAAGTTTTACTTAAGATATTGCCTTCAAGTTGCAAAGGTAAAACAGGTATACATAATAATTAAATAGCAATATGAGTGTTTAGCCAAAAAAAAAAGAAGACATGGCACAATCTAATAAAAATAACCGTCAAATAATTAATATTAAAAATGTATGTTTTATTCTCATATAGAGTAAATTTATCATGGGTTGAAAATAATAAGCAAGACTTGATGGACAATTTTGTGTTCAAATAGTGGACAGAGTTGATTTTCAGTTATTTATATGATATGAATCATCTTTGATATGAATTTTTTAATTTATCAAAAGTTTTTTCACTATTAATAATTAAAGAGGTAAAAAATAAAATTACATGTGAAAATGCTCCTGGGGATTGAATTTTAAGAATGAACCTCAGTAGTGGGATGATCTTTAGATTACATTGAATGTCTTGAACCATGAAGTCCCAGGGGTTAAGTGAATTTAACCTTTTTATAATTTTCTTTTATTGCCATAACAGAGATCTACTAAGTGACCATACTCAAAACCATTAATAATTGAGTAAAACCTATTATGCTTTTAAGAAATTAAACCATGATTACTCATTCTAGACTTGTATTTTTTGAATAAGTAGTTGCACACACACCAGGACCACAAAGCATTTCAGATATGGTTCTATTAAAAAATTCTGTAAAACTCTTTGATAGGCACATTACTTTTAGTCTGATGGATTTATCTCAGGGATACATTTATTAAAAACCTGCTAAGTGCCAAATAAAGACTAAGTAAACCCATTTTTTTTCTTGTCATACTTAAAATGCTTTCCTCCCTGTATCCTCACTTGGTTTCTTCCTGTTTCCTTCTCATATTATCCACTTTAGTGAGTTGCGCATGAATAATCATTCAAGCAAAAACGTTTATACTACTGGAAGCCAAAGAATAGCAGTCTGAGTGTATTAATTATCAATTGTGGTTTCCAATGCTGAAAAAGTCTTTTAAAAGTGAACTCCAAAAAGCTTTCAGAATGTATTTTCTTCTTACATAGCATATAATTTAAATTATATTTCTTGAGTAAATGAAAGGACTAAAAATAAGCAGATTTTAAAAAATCTTGCTAGAGGAGTCCCGTGACTGAATAAAAGTGTACTGAAGTTATATATTTTTCTTATTTGGACAGAAAGTTGCATAAAATAATATTTTGTAAGTGCGTGCTTTGAAAATGATTCCTATTCCTATTTAAGGCACTGAATGTTTTCCATCATGTATTTACAAATATATGTGTAAATATACAAAGTACATAACTATTTATTTGTATATGTGTATTTTATTTAAGAAAAGGCAATGTTTAGTCATGATTTATTCATGAGTTTGATATGATCTATGGACAAAGTTTGTTTTAAAATTTTCCAAATATGCAACACACTGTAGGTGATCCAGAGAAAATTCCACACTCATTCATATATAAATCATGAAGCTGCCAATAAAAGCCAATAGGTGAGGGGACAAAATATAATTCATATTGTAAAGATTTATTCAGGATCTCTAGGGTATATTACAAACTGCATTTTCTTCTAGTCCTGGCTTTAAAAATAAAATCGTTCTACTCTTTCATCTTTCTGGGTGACATTTATATAATTAAAACTTCAGGAGGGCAGAGATATTTGTCTGTTTTATTCAATGATGAATCTTTCAAGCCTAGAACAATGTTTGGGATATAGTATAAGTCAATAAAAATTACTCAATGAATTAATGAGTGAAATATAAGAAGACACTTTATTCATTCCTAAGCAACACAAAATACTTTATTGTCACAAAATTCTTGAGAGGGAGAGAAGGATGGTCCCCATTGCATTCAAATATTTTAGTATTCTTTCTAATCTACTAACAATGCAGAAATCCATATTCCTGTGGAAATGCCAGGAAAAGTTATGGTTCTAACTCTGATAAAACTTTAAGGATTTTTTTAAAAAATGGATGGTGATGAAAGAAATACTTCCATTCTTGTGAATTTTGTAACTATAGAGCATACATATTATTTGTTAAGTTTGTTAGAATTCAAAATAAGATTTTTTGAAAAAATATAAAGCTTTAATATCCTTGAACAAATCTTTGATTAATATGCTTGACTTCTTGCATCTAAGACCAAGGTGGGACAAACAAATCATGCATATTAACTTATTATTTTAGTACAATTGATTTCTTACTCTGTCAGTATTTATAAAATGGAAAGAAACACAAGTAAACTATAAGACAGAAATTAACTGACATAAAATGTAAAGTAAATAATTACATAGATTATCTGTTCTTACTTTTAATTGGTTTTTCCATAAAATAAGCATATATTAGAGCAATATATCAATTATTTTGTGTGTGTGGAAAAGGGCTAAAGTATATGTGGGGTATGTAGATCAAGTACCATAGGTAAAGAAAATCAAAACTTATCTTTCCTAAACTCAGTAGCTGAAATTGCTATTTTCTTCCACCTATTGTCCCAAGATTCTTTCTTCTATGACACAGTTTTGACCAATAAGAGAAGTATTATTGTATTAGCCCTTTAGTGGTTCCGGTCTACATAAGAACTGGACCTAAAGTTGCCTTAAAATGACACCTGGACCCTCAGTTACATCACTTCCATTTAATGTCAGACTTGAACCCCTCCTCATTCCTGGGCTACTCCTTCAAACTGCATCTCAACACTTCAGGAAATTGAGTACTTCTCTGAACTTCAGTATGTGACAAAGTTATCGAAATTCAAACAAGTTCATATTTCTCCTATTAGATTGTTGATTACTATTCTCATATTCCTAGGAACTGGCTATTATGTATGGAGTAAATTCTCAAAAAACTTCTCTACTGGCATAAATGTACAAAACATCTATAAAGTCTACTTATTTAATTTGCCCATATTGATAACATGTTCAGAAAAACCAAAGTGGAGTTTGCAATACTCATTTTCATACTGTACATTGGACTTCCTGAGTTTAGGCTATAGAAACCAGCCTAGAAGATCTTTTTGTCCGAATTTTTTTCTTCTCTACCCTGATGCTTGTTGCTGAGTTTCATCCATCTTTTGAACATAAGCAAATTCAAGATATGAAAAGACATGAAGTTTATCAAAATGCTAGAAGACACAACACTTGATTAGAGAATGCATGCATAGACACAGTGAGAAATAAGATTGGGTGGGATACAGATAGAGTACTAAATATAATTTTAAATAACCAAAAATATGACCAACTATGATTTGACAATTTACCAATATTTTAGGTCCTTGAATGAGAGAGCAACCTGAGTAAAATATTTTCTATACTCAATGATTTTTGTAAAAATAAGTAAGCAGATATTTTGTAATCAACAGGACAAGTTGAAAGAGGAAGTGGCTGGGGACAAGAAAATCAAATAAGAGAATTATATTAATACCAGGTATCAAGCAATTGATTTTGAGTAGAATCGTTCCTATTGATCTGAGTAAGAAAATATAAATCCAAAAGGTAAATAGTAGCTACTAGCCTGATAAAGGAAATAATTAGGGTAAATAGAATTAGCGAATACTAAGCCATTTCTCCTGCGAGAAATTCGAGGTTAATTTCCTGCAAGCTACCGGTCACAACATTTTCGTTAACCAATCAATAAATAATCTTGCTTTGTGTGTGTTTCTATTAAAAGATATCTTATTTAATATATAGTTGTTACAAATAATTAATTGGAAGCAGTATTTCTTTATAATAATAACACAGTAGCCTTTTCTCCTAACATTTTCTTGACCCTGGGTAACATGACCTAAAATGTATTTGGCTTTTAGCCTGATAGTAATGCTGTCCACTAAGCTTTTTAAATTGGTTATCACCTCATGCATCCACAAATGTAATCTCTTTTCTATCTTTCCCATAGCTTCATTATGCACTGTAGGTTTGACTTTAGCACTTTATGAAGCAGGCTCATGTACAGATCAGAAAATTTCTTTCTTTTTTTTTTTCCTGCATGGGTAGTGTTATTGATTTAACACTGAACTCACACCCAAGGGCAATACAACTAATACCTGAAAAAGCTTATCTAACACATGTATTTTCTCTGTAAAACACATCACAGCCTTCTTGTGCTTAGGGACACTAGACAATCCTTCCGCACTATGGTTGGGGGGCATTTTAAACAGCAAAATCACTAAAAAAAGCACAAAAATGGCACATTTTACAGTGGGAGAGCTGAAACAGAAGAGAGAGTGTTGTTGGGAACAAGAACTTTGAGTGACTCAAACTTTTTGCTGATCT
Source organism: Balaenoptera physalus (assembly GCF_965194825.1). Taxonomy (NCBI): domain Eukaryota; kingdom Metazoa; phylum Chordata; class Mammalia; order Artiodactyla; family Balaenopteridae; genus Balaenoptera; species Balaenoptera physalus. The sequence continues at coordinate 138,014 of NW_028125718.1, forward strand.
GCACATGTCCTCAAGTGACTATGATAAGCTCTCTGAGTATTAACTTTGGGGTTAGAAATACATTTTAGAGACAAGCCTCTCGGGCTGGTTGGCCTATGGTCTACAATCCAAAAAGGGATTTGAGGTCCTGAGGACCAGCTATGCCTCAGGGTAGTGTTTTTCCTTATGTCAAAGTTTTAAAAACGGAGGGAGAAGATCTTCAACTAAGATAGAACTCAAAAGATACCTACATTCTAGATTAAGAGTCATTTGCCTTTGGTGACTCAGGCTGGTGCCACGTCACGCTGACCTCTGTCACCGCAGGCTCGCCCCGCCTCCTCCGTACCGCTCCCTCCCACCAGCCTGAGTGAGCCAGAGCCCCGGAATCAGCTGCTCCTTTAACCCCGTCCTGTCTGGGCGGGGAACAGACGCCCTCAGGCGACCTACATGCAGAGGCGGGTCCAAATCCAAAGCTGAACCCCAGGAGCTGTGCGAACAAATAAGAGAAAGGGAACTCTCTCCCAGCAGCCTCAGGAGCAGCAGATTAAATCTCCACAATCAACTTGATGTACCCTACATCTGTGGAATACCTGAATAGACAACAAATCATCCCGAATTGAGGAGGTGGACTTTGGGAGCAACGATATATATATATATTTTCCCTTGTTCTCTTTTTGTGAGTGTGTATGTGTATGCTTCTGTGTGTGATTTTGTCTGTATAGCTTTGCTTTTACCATTTATCCTAGGGTTCTGTCTGTCCTTTTTTTTTTTTTTTTTTAATTACTTTAAAATTTTCTTTTCTTTATAATTATTTTTTATTTTAATAACTTTATTTTATTTTATGTTATTTAGTTCTTTCTTTCTTTTCTTTCTTTTCTCCCTTTTATTCTGAGCCGTGTGGATGACACGCTCTTGGTGCTCCAGCCAGGTATCAGGGCTGTGCCTCTGAGGTGGGAGAGCCAAGTTCACGACATTGGTCCACAAGAGACCTCCCAGCTCCACATAATATCAAACAGTGAAAATCTCCAGAGATCTCCATCTCAATGACAAGACCCAGCTCCACTCAACGATCAACAAGCTCCAGTGCAGGACACCCCATGCCAAACAACTAGCAAGACAGGAACACAACACCATGCATTAGCACAGACGCTGCCTAAAATCATAATAAGGCCACAGACACCCCAAAACACACCACCAGACATGGACCTGCCCACAAGAAAGACAAGATCCAGCCTCATCGACCATAACACAGGCACTAGTCCCCTCCACCAGGAAGCCTACACAACCCACTGAACCAACCTTAGCCACTGGGGACACACACCAAAAACAACGGGAACTACGAACCTGCAGCCTGCGAAAAGGAGACCCCCAAACACAGTAAGTTAAGCAAAATGAGAAGACAGAGAAACACACAGCAGATGAAAGAGCAAGGCAAAAACCCACCAGACCTAAGAAATGAAGAGCAAATAGGCAGTCTACCTGAAAAAGAATTCAGAATAATAATAGTAAAGATGATCCAAAATCTTGGATATAGAATGGAGAAAATACAAGAAACGTTTAACAAGGACTTAGAAGAACTAAAGAGCAAACAAACAGTGATGAACAACACAATAAATGAAATTAAAAATTCTCTAGAAGGGATCAATAGCAGAATAACTGACACAGAAGAACGGATAAGTGACCTGGAACATAAAATAGTGGAAATAGCTACTGCAGATCAGATTAAACAAAAAAGAATGAAAAGAATTGAGGACACTCTCAGAGACCTCTGGGACAACATTAAAGGCCCCAACATTTGAATTATAGGGGTCCCAGAAGAAGAAGAGAAAAAGAAAGGGACTGAGAAAATATTTGAAGAGATTATAGTAGAAAATGTCCCTAATATGAGAAAGGAAGTAGTTAATCAAGTCCAGGAAGCACAGAGAGCCCCATACAGGATAAATCCAAGGAGAAACACACCAAGACACATATTAATCAAACTATCAAAAATTAAATACAAAGAAAAAATATTAAAAGCAGCAAGGGAAAAACAACAAATAAAACACAAGGGAATCCCCATAAGGTTAACAGCTGATCTTTCAGCAGAAACTCTGCAAGCCAGAAGGGAGTGGCAGGACATATTTAAAGTGATGAAGGAGAAAAACCTACAACCAAGATTACTCGACCCAGCAGAGATCTCATTCAGATTTGACAGAGAAATTAGAAGCTTTATAGACAAGCAAAAGCTAAGAGAATTCAGCACCACCAAACCAGCTTTACAACAAATGCTAAAGGAACTTCTCTAGGCAAGAAAAACAAGAGAAGGAAAAGACCCACAAAAACAAACCCAAAACAATTAAGAAAATGATAATAGGAACATACATATCGATAATTACCTTAAATGTAAATGGATTAAATGCTCCAACCAAAAGACATAGACTGGCTGAATGGATACAAAAACAAGACCCGTATATATGCTGTCTACATGAGACCCACTGCAGACCTAGGGACACATACAGGCTGAAAGTGAGGTGATGGAAAATGATATTCCATGCAAATGGAAATCAAAAGAAAGCTGGAGTAGCAATTCCCGTATCAGACAAAATAGACTTTAAAACAAAGACTATTACAAGAGACATAGAGGAACACTACATAATGATCAAGGGATCAATCCAAGAAGAAGATATAACAATTGTAAATACTTATGCACCCAACATAGGAGCACCTCAATACATAAGGCAAATACTAACAGCCATAAAAGGGGAAATCGACAGTAACACAATCATAGTAGGGGACTTTAACACTCCACTTTCATCAATGGACAGATCATCCAAAATGAAAATAAATGAGGAAACACAAGCTTTAAATGATACATTAAACAAGATGGACTTAATTGATATTTATAGGACATTCCATCCCAAAACAACAGAATATACTTTCTTCTCAAGTGCTCATGGAACATTCTCCAGGATAGATCATATCTTGGGTCACAAATCAAGCCTTGGTAAATTTAAGAAAATTGAAATCGTATCCAGTATCTTCTCCAACCACAACACTAAGAGACTAGATATCAATTACAGGAAAAAATCTGTAAAAAATGCAAATACATGGAGGCTTGACAACACACTACTTAATAACCAAAAGATCACTGAAGAAATCAAAGAGGAAATCGAAAAATACCTAGAAACAAATGACAATGAAAACACGAAAACCCAAACCCTATGGGATGCAGCAAAAGCAGTTCTAAGAGGGAAGTTTATAGCAATACAATCCTACCTTAAGAAACAAGAAACATCTCAAATAAACAACCGAACATTACACCTAAAGCAATTCGAGAAAGAAGAACAAAAAACCCCAAAAGTTAGCAGAAGTAAAGAAATCATAAAGATCAGATCAGAAATAAATGAAAAAGAAATGAAGGAAACAATTGCAAAGATCAAAAGAACTAAAAGTTGGTTCTTTGAGAAGGTAAACAAAATTGATAAACCGTTAGCCAGACTCATCAAGAAAAAAAGGGAGAAGCCTCAAATCAATAGAATTAGAAATGAAAAAGGAGAAGTAACAACTGACACTGCAGAAATACAAAGGATCAGGAGAGATTACTACAAGCAACTATATGCCAATAAATTGTACAACCTGGAAGAAATGGACAAATACTTAGCAATGCACAACCTTCCAAGACAGAACCAGAAAGAAACAGAAAATATGAACAGACCAATCACAAGCACTGAAATTGAAATTGTGATTAAAAATCTTCCAACAAACAGAAGCCCAGGACCAGATGGCTTCACAGGCGAATTCTATCAAACATTTAGAGAAGAGCTAACACCTATCCTTCTCAAACTCTTCCAAAATACAGCAGAGGGAGGAACACTCCCAAACTCATTCTACGAGGCCACCATCACCCTGATACCAAAACCAGACAAAGATGTCACAAAGAAAGAAAACTACAGGCCAATATCACTGATGAACATAGATGCAAAAATCCTCAACACAATACTAGCAAACAGAATCCAACAGCACATTAAAAGGATCATACACCATGATCAAGTGGGGTTTATCCCAGGAATGCAAGGATTCTTCAATATACACAAATCAATCAATGTGATACACCATATTAACAAATTAAAGGAGAAAAACCTTATGATCATCTCAATAGATGCAGAGAAAGCTTTTGACAAAATTCCACACTCATTTATTATAGAAACCCTCCAGAAAGTAGGCATAGAGGGAACTTTCCTCAACATAATAAAGGCCATATATGACAAACTCACAGCCAACATCGTCCTCAATGGTGAAAAACTGAAACCATTTCCACTAAGATCTGTAACAAGACAAGGTTGCCCACTCTCACCACTATTATTCAACATTGTTTTGGAAGTTTTAGCCACAGCAATCAGAGAAGACAAAGAAATAAAAGGAATCCAAATTGGAAAAGAAGTAAAGCTGTCACTGTTTGCAGATGACATGATACTATACATAGAGAATCCTAAAGATGCTACCAGAAAACTACTAGAGCTGATCAATGAATTTGGTAAAGTAGCAGGATACAAAATTAATGCACAGAAATCGCTTGCATTCCTATACACTAATGGTGAAAAATCTGAAAGTGAAATTAACCATTGCAACAAAAAGAATAAAATATCTAGGAATAAACCTACCTAAGGAGACAAGACCTTTATGCAGAAAATTATAAGACACTGATGAAAGAAATTAAAGATGTTACAAATAGATGGAGAGATATACCATGTTCTTGGACTGGAAGAATCAACATTGTAAAAATGACTCTACAACCCAAAGCAATCTACAGATTCAATGCAATCCCTATCAAATTACCACTGGCATTTTTCACAGAACTAGAACAAAAAATTTCACAATTTGTATGGAAACACAAAAGACCCCAAATAGCCAAAGCAATCTTGAGAAAGAAAAACGGAGCTGGAGCAATCAGGCTACCTGACTTCAGACTATACTACAAAGCTACAGTAATCAAGACAGTATGGTACTTGCACAAAAACAGAGAAATAGATCAATGGAACAGGATAGAAAGCCCAGAGATAAACCCACGCACATATGGTCACCTTATCTTTGATAAAGGAGGCAAGAATATACAATGGAGAAAAGACAGCCTCTTCAATAAGTGGTGCTGGGAAAACTGGACAGCTACATGTAAAACAATGAAGTTAGAATGAAATGAAACTCCCTAACACCATACAGAAAAATAAACTCAAAATGGATTAAAGACCTAAATGTAAGGCAGGCACTATCAAACTCTTGGAGGAAAACATAGGCAGAACACTCTCTGACATAAATCACAGCAAGATCCTTTTTGACCCACCTCCTAGAGAAATGGAAATAAAAACACAAATAAACAAATGGGACTTAATGAAACTTAAAAGCTTTTGCACAGCAAAGGAAACCATAAACAAGACGAAAAAACATCCCTCAGAATGGGAGAAAATATTTGCAAATGAAGCAACTGATAAAGGATTAATCTCCAAAATTTACAAGCAGCTCATGCAGCTCAATATCAAAAAAAACAAACAACCCAATCTATAAATGGGCAGAAGACCTAAATAGACATTTTCCCAAAGAAGATATACAGATTGCCAACAAACACATGAAAGAATGCTCAACATCATTAATCATTAGTGAAATGCAAGTCAAAACTACAATGAGGTATCAGTTCACACTGGTCAGAATGGCCATCATCAAAAAATCTACAAACAATAAATGCTGGAGAGGGTGTGGAGGAAAGGGAACCCTCTTGCACTGTTGGTGGGAATGTAAATTGATACAGCCACTATGGAGAACAGTATGGAAGTTCCTTAAACAACAAAATAGAACTACCATATGACCCAGCAATCCCACTCCTGCACATATACCCTGAGAATACCATAATTCAAAAAGAGTCATGTACCAAAATGTTCATTGCAGCTCTATTTACAATAGCCAGGACATGGAAGCAACCTAAATGTCCATCAACAGATGAATGGATAAAGAAGATGTGGCACATACATACAGTGGAATATTACTCAGCCATAAAAAGGAACGAAACTGAGTTATCTGTAGTGAGGTGGATGGACCTAGAGTCTGTTATACAGAGTGAAGTAAGTCAGAAAGAGAAAAACAAAGACCGTATGCTAACACATATATATGGAATCTAAAAAAAAAAAAAAATCATCATGAAGAACCTAGGGGCAAGACGGGAATAAAGACGCGGACCTACTAGAGAATGGACTTGAGGATATGGGGAGGGGGAAGGGTAAGCTGCGACAAAGTGAGAGAGTGACGTGGACATATATACACTACCAAACGTAAAACAGATAGCTAATGGGAAGCAGCCGCATAGCACAGGGAGATCAGATCGGTGCTTTGTGACCACCTAGAGGGGTGGGTTAGGGAGGGTAGGAGGGAGGGAGATGCAAGAGGGAAGAAATATGGGGACATATGTATAACTGATTCACTTTTTTATAAAGCAGAAACTAACACACCATTGTAAAGCAATTATACTCCAATAAAGATGTTAAAAAAAAAAGAAATACATTTTAGATAGCAGGCAAATTCACAAACATGGAATTGACAAATAATGAAGATTGACTGTATATAAAAAAAGACTGGCTGTGAAGCATAAGTTGGCAACATTCTTATTATACACGAACACCTGTTTAGGATTTAAGATATACAGATTTTTAGGGAGAAATCTTCATTATCACCACCAAGACATCATCAGTACTGTCTTGAGTTGTTTGCTATCTTCAATTTTTGTCATTCTTGCTGTTGATTTATGAATGTCAGTAGGATTAATTTCATCTTTACAGACTTAATTTGTTGTGGATTACTTGGCAAACTACTTCATTACAGTGATGTGTATGTACATAGAAAGAGTTTTTTTACTGTCATTTTCCAGTAATTAGGCTTTGAGACATTTATGTATTGCAATTCACAAATGAATGACCCCATTTTTTGTGTGTAGTAACAATTTTTCATTTATCTGCTCTTTGGAAGAATGCTATTTTAAGAACTAGGAAGTTAATTATTGATGTGACTATATAAAATGGATGGATTGAATAGGTATTTTAAGGTATAAAATTAAATGCACAGTCAATTTTTTATTTTATAAAGTGAATATATGTTGCAAGCAACTTGCTTTTTGCATTTTTTCTTCTAATTTATGATAGCCTTCAAAAATGGGAGAAAAGAGGTAGTAGAACACATGCACTGTCTATAGCTGATGAGACCACTACTACATTCCTGATGTAAGTCTAGCCAATAGAAATATCATTTCCTTAAATTTTAAACTAGCCAGTATCGCTAAAGTCATATTCATCTGTCTTTACTGAGTGATGGCATGGCCAGATGTGGCCAAAACATGTGAAAAATCAGACAAAACCATACTATAGTGAAAGACAGAAAAACAGAACAAGAATGTAGAGAAAGAAGCAGATGTGAGAAAGAATGAGAAAATTTGAAACAGTAGCTGCCTCTTATTATATATTGAGCATATACTTACATGGTAATTAGTATGGACTATGCACTATTCTAAATACTTAATACTCACAATGGTCATATGAAGTGATCCTATATTATGGACATTATGCAGATAAGGAAACTGAGCACAAAAGTTTAGGTAACTTGCTAACATCATACACCCAATAAAGTGGTAGCATCAGAGTTCAAGTCCTAGGCAATCTGCCTGCAGAATCCACGTCATTTAACATTGTATTAGGCCACCAGTTATTAGCTCTGTAGGTTCTGGTTTTATTGTCCATTATTCTTCTATGCACCTTTGACGTAGAGTCGTCCAAATTCCAGAAAATATCTATTTAGTTCCTAAAGGATTTCCTTAAAAACAAAATAAAAACCTTTACTTATGTAAAAGAGAAGCGCTCCCTCTCTCCACCATGGGAAAAAAAGGGAAAGAGCAAAGCACACTGACCAGATTTTACAAGGTGTGGACATACAATACCATCTGACTATGTTAGTGAATCCTCACTATAGAAACTTCTGGAAAATAATCAGAATGATTCATTAGAAATTATGTATTTTGTACTGGTTATTAAGGCAGACATATTTCATTGCTGTTTCCTAAGTAAAATAAAATCACTAAAAAAAAAAAATCTATGTATGAATAACTTGATTACACCTTAAACCTAAAATGTTTGTCTTCCTAATTCCTGAAATCATGGAGATAGTCTTTATACTGTAGTTTTAAAGGGAGTTAATTGTGGAATACTTTTTAGGAGAAGGTAGAAATAAGTATGCTTCTGCAAAGTATAAATTGGAAGTTTACATGATTTTCTTTAGAGGACTTATGGACTATTTTTGTAGAAATAATTTCAACAGCTTGATGTATTTCTCATTTTAATTGTATTTGTGTTACAAAAAAAGTGAATAGTACAGTAAAACAATTGAATTAGCTGCATTATAATACCCTTAGAAAAGACTAATTTGTAATTCATTGATTTGGGTTTTTCCTACACTGTTTAATAAATAATGTGTAACCCCAATATTAATGTTTATTGTTTCTGAGGGCACAAATCAAATACATATTCCAAGAATTTTAAATCCACTATGTTTTCTTTCCTGATAAAGAACATAAATAGAAAATGCATCCTATAGTACATAAGATGTTCAGTGAATTTATGCATTAATTAGGGACATCTAATGCTTCGTGATTCTGAGATCAGGTCAGATCAATAGAATTTGGCATATATGCAGATCATTAAAGCTCGAAAGTTACTTTTATCTAAACTGTCCACGGACACACAACGTAGAGTCTCTTACCAACTGAAGGCAGTTCTGAATACAAACTTAGAATTCAACTCTCTCACGGACATTTATAATCCAAATTCTTTGTCCAAAGATGCAGCAATAAACAACCCCTGAGTTCCTTCCTTTCCCTGTCCCTTTAAACTCCATCTTCAAATACAGATTTACCCCAGGTGGTTCTTCAAAATCAACTTCAAAACCAGCTTAAGATGGATCTTACAACACTGGTAAAATAGTGCCCTCATTTCCCCTGTTTTCATTCTTTTTGCCTCTTAACTGCTGAATGTTCAAAATAGTTCCATTAAATTTATATACCCCAACTTTAACTTGGCTATTTTAAGCACTCAGAAATCTTGTGTTTAGCTTCACTTTTCTCTCCCCTTCCACTGTTGCATCACTTGGTATGCAGAAATGTTCATGCAGAGGATGCTCCAGCAACACATTCTCTTACTTCCCTGACCATCTCACTCCACTGGCAATGACTGCCAGTGGAATGACTGAAGGGAATGATTGCCTTCAGGTAAACAAAACTTATCTGATACAGCTTAGGCAAAAAGTGAATTGAAGAAAATGAAGAAAATGATTTTCTTCTGATCATCACCGATTATCACTTTCACAAGGTCACATGAGGGTCTATTGAATGACTTAATTGATATTTAGAAAAAAATGGAAACAACTGAAATTTCTTAAATAACCTTTTATTTATCATTTTTTCCTATTGAATTTGTAATTTCCTTGTCTGAGAACTACTTTTCCCTGAACATGTGTTCTATTTTTTTCTGATTGATCAATCATTTCCTCTCAGAGTGATTTGCCTACTTTGGAAGTTATTATTAGTTTCTCCTAAATCAATCAGCTCAAACGGCCTTAGGTATGGATTTTGGCATATGGCCCCTCTCCCTCATAATTTTCAATGTGCTCCATATTAGAATCAACTGGGGAGACATTTTTAAAATCCCAGTTTCTAGGCTCTACCTCATACCAATTAAATCAGCATCTACATGGCCTGGGATGGAGAGTTGAGGGGGGATAGGGACAGACTTTTTTTAATTCTCAGGTGACTCCACTATGCAGCAGAGTTAAAAATTAGTTTCCTATGTGGTCACAGTCCCATAAGTAATTAGAGGCAAATTATCTCTCTGCCAGAGAACCAGTACTGCCAAAGAAAGCAGACTATCAGAACATTATTATTGCACCTGGAAGAAACTTTCCCATTCCTAGGTCTCAGCCTCAGAGACCAGTAGGAATAAGAACTTTTTTCATGCTTTTGTTGTTGTTGGTGGTGGTTTGTTTGGTATTTTTGAGATGTAGGAGTTTGGGCATCCTAACATAGAGCCAATATACTGACTTACTTGAGCATACAGGTCTCTTCTCACCAAAGTCTTATACTATCTTCCACTTCCTGATCCTTATATCTGGTCTCTCTTACACGCTTCTCCAAAAATCTGGTGGCCCTTTGAGATTCACAGAATCCAGACCTTATTTTCAATCAGTCTCCCATATGCCTTGCAACCATTTTACCTGGTCTTAGAAGATAGTGGAATGGAAGGGAATCATGTTCATTTCACCATTTTCCCAGAATCCATTTCCATTGCAATGTATAACATCTTAAATTAACTTAGAGCATTTTACAAATACTAAATCAAATACTTTGTTCGGAAATATGCTGCCTAAAAATCCAGAAGAAAAAATACAAATCATCTATTTGATGGAAATCAATGTTTTTAAAATAATTAAGCTCAGTTTGATGATCTCCAAGCCAATGCTCACGGTGGGAGATTACACGGCTGTCTATAGCACAGAATATTTCCTCCATAAAATGTTTTCTTTGATCTGTGATATTTTCTTATTAATGTTATATTACTATTTACTTAATCACTTAACAGATATAAAATACCTTGGGTACTTTCTGGGTAACCTACAAGATATTTCAGAATTATATTAATGATCACTTATGATTTTATCTTAATGCATAATTTTGAAGCCCAAAAGTCTTTGCAAATTTAAGCAATATATATCAAAGATACTAATGTGTTTAGGCCTGAAAATACCTTAACTCAATGGAGCAAAGAAATGTAACTAGTTAAGCTTAATTTATGGGAAAAAGTTACCAGAGTCATTGAAAAGGAATGACCAGATTTGAATATATGTTTAATTAGTGATGGAAAACTCCCTGTCACAACTAGATATTAAAAAAGTAATGTGGGTATTGGGATAATGTAGTTTAGTTGGTAAAGTTTCAACATGAAATATATAATTGTAATTGCATTTCAAAAATAAAAAAAAGGAAGTCATTGAAAAAATGGACTCTGTAATATTTGCCTCCCAAATCCAAATATTGCAACCAACCTGAAATCTGTTGAATTACCTTCCTCTCGTTTTAAAACTATTAGAGTGTACTGTACAACTGATTGTTAATAATTTAAGTACTTCCTAGTGCATATGCATATTATTGAACTTATTTTTAAATTTAAAAATTAAGTAAACAACTTACATTAGGATTAACACTATTTTCAAATTTTTGAATTAAGATCAAAATAGTTAAAAACTCTTGAATATCTGGCTTTGGGACAAGAGTCCCAGTCTTTTACTTGGTAACTATATTATTTGGAAAGTTGTTCTATTTTTCTTGCATTTCTTCCTTAAGATATTTTATGTGTTTTTTCAGAGTTGATCTGCAGTTGCTAATTGTTTAAACCTAATTTATCTTAACACAATATTGATTTTTAAATTTTATTTTACCCCTTAAGTCTAATTGATATTTATAATAAATTATCTAGTTTTTCATTGTAAATCAAAGGAATTATTTGAATCAGATTCTTTAGTTCTCACATCTAATTATGTACTGTTCATAGAATATCTATTACCGCTACTTATATGACTTAGAGCATCAAATACTTTTTTTTATCTTTGGTAAGTTATTAGTTAATAAATGCAAGAAGCATATTAATATAATAACCTATATTCTGGGATCAGACTTATCAGTGCATTACATACTATTTAAAATTTATATTTCTATCGGAAGCTATTGGATGACTGTGGCAATAATATGTTAACAATATAGGTAAAATAGTGAAATTATTTTATTGAAGTTAGATATATAGGTCATGGAATTGGAAGACTACAAATTTTTACCTCCAATTGTTTGGCTGTCAAACCATAGCTCAGGGACCTTTAGGTACTAAACTGTAGCAGTTCTTTATATTTGATTTAGTAATATATCAATACAAAAAATTATGCAAAGAAAATACCCAAATGCCAGGATATATTTAGAAGATAACTTAGGGTAATTAATACATTTATAAAATAATTTAGTCTTTAGATTAATAATTTTCTTTGAAATATTCACATGTTTTACGTAAAACAAAGTATATTTATATGATTGTAATGCATGTGGAGAATTATCAGCAAAGAATATAAGCATGATCAGATTTTCATGTTAGAAACATTGTCTTAATAGAAGTGCAAGGGAAGGCCTGGAGCCTGGGAATACTGGAGAAAAGAACAACTGTTACAAAGTTTTCTAGCTTTCCAGGCAAAACAAAGAAAGCCTTACAATACGATAAGGACAGTTGGCTTAGTGAGACAGAGAAGGATTTGAAATTGTATTTATCTTTTAACAACTACAGTAAACAACACGAGTTTAGAAGAATAAGAGAGAGTAAAGATAAACTGATTGGCTAAGCTGTTCTATCGACTGGGAGGAGATTCAGCATAAGACGTAAGGAATTCAAGTGTCTACCTACTATATCAAGTTTTAAAGTAATTACCATGGTTTCCCAGATGTCTCAAGAATGTTTATATTTTGTATTACAATAAAATAATTAAAATATCTTAAGTTATTTATTTTGATCAAGCAGAAGGGTCATTTTATTATATACAGATTCATGCTTAAATTCAGATGGAAGACAAATAAAAGACTCTACAATAGGTCCCATGATAGGCAAAATTTTCTGACCTTAGATGGAGATATAGTTGTATACTAATTCTCTTGAAATTTCTCTAAAGAAAAATTTTCCATACTTTGTATTACTGCCAAAGGGCCTAGTTGAACAAGATATTTTCAACAGTCCCCTAATCCTGGTTATTATCCACTAATCTCTTCTTGAATTAGAAGTCAGAACTAACTCACTACCCTTTACATACTTTATTCTAGCTCAATTACTTTCTTGTCTCTTATCATATTACACTGAAAGCCAGTTCCTATAATTCATTAACTAATATACTTGGGAAATGCTGCATTTTAAAATCTTCTTTTAGAGATTCACCTTACACAGTAGCATGTAAAAGAGTTTGATGTGTGATTTTTTTTCATTTTCTTATATTGAAAATCTTAAGTTTATACACTGATACATTTTTACATGTACATACCTTCAGGTAACCAATACTGGACCAAGATACAGAGAATTTCCTGAACTCTAGAAATTTCCTTAGTCCTCCTGTCAGTTGGTATTACTGCTTCCACCTTCAGTATAAGGTTAGCCATGATTTGACTTCTATCATCTTAGATTGATTTTGCTTGTTTTAAATTCCATATAAATGGAATCATACTGCTTTGCTTCTTTTATGTCTGGGTCTTTATTAATATTATGTACAGGAGATTAATTCATACTGGGACAATGAAATTTTTCACTTGGTATCTACTATGGACATTTGGTTGGTTAGAATTTTGACTATTATAAAAAACTTGGCTATGAACATTTTTTGTAATTTTGGTGGACATATGAACTAGTTTCTCTTAAGCATATACACGAGTATAATTGCTGCATCACAGGTTAAATATATGTTTAAATTTGGTAAGTTTTGCATTGGATCTATAGATCAATTTGGAAAGAATAAAAATCTTACCAATATTGAGATTTCTTATGCATATAAATAGTGTATCACTCAGACGTCTGACAGAAATATGTCAGATTTGAAAGGGCTTAAGTATATTATGGAAAAGCTAGTATCTATGGAAGGCAAATAGGCCTAGTCTATGATGGATCTACATTTTAGAATGCCTTCCAGAAGGAGATTAATGAGAGAACTAAATAGAGGCTATAATGAAAGCAAAATGTATGAAAACATTTCTAAACAAACAAACGAACAAAAAAACACATATCCTCAATTTAAAGACTACAAATGGGCTCAGCAGGAATGACAAAAACAATATATTCTAAAGCAATTCTACTGTTATTTTAGTATTAAAACAGTTTAAATTCTCTAAATTTATATAGTTATAAAAATATACAATATACACTGTAATTAAATTTGCTTCATATTTTATATGCAACACAAGATACCAGAAGTAAATGGAAAAATGTTTTCAAATCTCTAAGAAAAAAATAATTGAATCTTAGCCTTCTATGAAAATTAAAATTATACTCTCAGTATTATTAAAAATATTATTCTTAAAATGCTACACAGAGAGATGCAACAAATAAGCGTGGAGTTGTCTCTCTCTAAACAATTATATAAGTGAATTTTGAGAAGTGGGAAAAGGAGGTCAAGAAATGACTGAAACTATAGGGAAAGAAATTCTCAATGGCCAATACCCAACACATCAAAATTGGAAAACCAGTGACCAGGAGATTCTGCACATCAACTTCTTATTTTCTGATCAATACAACTCCCAAAGCAAACTCATTATCTACTAGTTTTTGTTTTTGTTTTTTTACACCAAATCTCCACCCTCCAATACATAGAGGGGATTAACCATTTGTGTGGAGAATTTGGTAAGATGGGAAATTCTCACTCCATGAAAAAAGATGGTATGAGGCAGAAGCAGTTGAGAATGATCCATTAATCTGAGCATGAGTAGATACATTGTCACTATGACACATACTGTATTCTAAGTGTCTATGTATTTTGGCATCATTTTTAATATTTTAATGTATTTGAACTGTTTTGATTATGTGCATAGTATTGGATAGAGAGCTAACTTAATTTTCTTAAGCACATAGCCAATTTAACCAATAAAATGATTGAATATATTCTTATTGATATATATTTACAATATCTATTGTATACAAAATTCCCATAAATCCAGACATTTGTGTCTAAATTTTAACACTACAGTATTTTGATTATTAAGTTCTTAAATGTATTTTGATAATGGTAAGGACAGTCTTTCTTTCACTGTTTTTAATGAGAATGCTAAAGAAAATTTTTTCTTGCCAGTGCATTTTCCAACAGACTTTACTTTGTCTTACAATATTTAATTTAAAGGCCTATCCACACTGAGATGTATAGCTTCCTGAATATCAAAGTACAAATTTAAAAAGTGAGAATAAGTAGATGGAGAATCTTATAATGTGATTTTTCCAGAAAATCTTATAGATAATACTGAATAGTGTAATCCTATTCAGTGTAATAATTTCACCTTACTGACGTGTTAAAATGTAGCTCATCCTTGTGGTGTCTGAGAAGTGTCCAACGTCCTCACTGTACCTGTTACTAAAGGCCTCTCTGGTGTTGCTTACCATCAGTTGCTTTGGTGTGAGTCTCTGTGGGGTTGGCTTCAGGGGGTTGGTTCATTTCCCTGAGTTTACCAAGTGCCTGTGGGAAATACAGGCACTCTGAGATTCAGACACAACCCCCATTTGGCCTCTGACTTTGATCCATCCACCTCTTATCTATAGAATCACCTCACCCTGCACTGCAGCAATCCCAAGGTAAACACCTAGATTCTTCATTCTCAGATGACTTCAGATCCCCACTCCACAACCCCTTGCCCACAAATACATCATATAAAAGTTCTGGATCACGTCTATGCTTTGTGTAGGACATGGGAAAACAAGGAGCATTGCTAAGAACATTGATTTAAGATACTCTATCAGACATTCTCCAGCAAATAAGAAGTAGAACTAAAGTACCTCTACTTTCACCATCTCCCCACCGGAAACTAGGTGTATTTGTACCTTCCCATATCCTTCTTAGTCAAGCTGAATATTCAGTGGGTTAATATCCTGGATCTTTGGGTAAAGGACATTTGTCTTCCCTTTCCAACTTTCTCTCCACCATCAACTCTGCCAGAAAGATATTCTCTCCCCACTTCCTTCCTGATGGGAAAGAGCTCTATATCATACCCTCCTCCTTCCCTAGTGATATCTGCCTTATGCTTGCCTTGGACAATGATGGCCAAAGGACTCCAAAGACAGAAACTTTTGCGAAGAAAAGAAATGCATGGGATTTATTTCAAAAATTAAATTGCCATTATGCATGAAAATAAAAACGTCAATACTTTTCAGAATTTGACAGGTTAGAAATGATAAAGAAAATGTAAAAAGAACAGTTTGAAGCAATTTGCACAACTTCACAGAGTCACTCTTTTTTCATTCCCCTTATACTTTCTCATTTTGATTTTTTTATTTTATAAGGTTACCTTATTATTTCTGTATATCTTGGATTAATTATTCAGATTAATGCATTGAAGGCTAGTATAACAAAACATTGCAGGCCAAGTGTCATATGTGACATTGTAAAATATGAGATAAAAGCCAGTTCGCTCTAAAATAATCAAATGATTTCAGGTACATGATGTATATTGTGATTTGTCAGGTGATATGGAGGTTTTGTTTTTTGTTTGTTTGGGGGTTTTTTGTTGCTTTTAGTTTGTGTGCTATTAGAGTATTAAAGGGGAAAGAATCAATAAGTTAACAGTGTAAGACCTCAGTTAAAATACCTGTGGGGAGAAGTGAGATAGAATTCTCACTTCTTTTATTCGTGTTCCAAAATAAATTCTTAAAATTAAATGATAAATATAAACATTAAAGCAAATAATATGAGATTTATATAGCATCTGAGCAGAAAGTATTTTCTAAGCATAAGATAACACAGAGTGAAAATGAAAATGAACCACGGATTTGAGAACTTCATAATGAAAATACATTTTATATCAAGCAAAGCATAACCAACATAGAAGCAAAATTACATGCTGAGAAGAGTTCCAGGATATATACGCAAGAAGGCAGATTTAAATATGTATATATAGGGAGGGTGGGAGGGAGGGAGGGAGATGCAAGAGGGAAGAGATATGGGGATATATGTATATGAATAACTGATTCACTTTGTTATAAACAGAAACTAACGTACCATTGTAAAGCAACTATGCTCCAATAAAAATGTTAAAAAAAATAAGTAAATAAATAAATATGTATATATGTATATACATTCTTGCTTGTATATATATCTATAAAAAAATTATATTACCCCAATAGAAAAAATCAGTGATTTTTATTATGAACATGAAATGCCAAATTAACATATTAAAATGCAAAATTTCACCAGTAATTATGTATGATGGGAGAGTAAAATTTTCTCAGATATTGAAAATATGAGAAAGAAGATAACTTTAGATTGTTAAATTAAAATACTAACAGATAATAGTCTCAGATGTTATGTCTTAAAACAAACAAAAAAACAGAAAATAACCATAAAGAAATAGTTAGACCTGGTCTGTACTGAATGTATTTACATACATAAGGGGACAGTGTATTAAATTGAAAAAAGGGGTCATCTAACTATTGCAGAAAAGACAATGGCATTTATAAGGGCAAATTTTGGCAGTGTCAATACAAATCCTCATGAGAACAGAATGGTGCCCTATGCACCTGCTATGTTTATGCCTTTTGCTAAGCTCAAGTTATAAATAAATCAGAAATATTGCCAATAAAAGAGGAATAAAATTAGACCCTATTAATTGGAATCCCCACTCAATCTGCAATCTGCATGTAATTAGTTGATACACAGTATGTCACCAAGGGGAAAAAAATGCCTTTTTGATCTGTCACAATTGTCTAGTCTGTCTGAGAGTTGTAGTTCTGGCAGATTATTAAATTGGTGCTTTTAAGAGGGGTATCCTTGTGAGGCTTGTGACCTATTAGAGTCCCATGTCTAATAAACTCTATAACACTACTGTGATTGATCTTCTGAATCAGTAGCTGAGGGCTTAATCCCGTTTAGGGTTGATTTACCAGGATAAATGTACCCTTGGAGGAACTGGTCAGGACAATCACCGATTCACCTCTCCATTCCTGGAGATTCTTCATGGAGTGGCTGAATGCCATGCTCTGGGAGACATTCCTCTGGACCTTATACTAGGGAGAGCAAGGTGATAAAGGAAATCTCATATTTGCTCTTGGGAATAATATGATTGGGAGAAAATTCTCCATAGGTGTCTTGTATTCCTGCACATCTTGTGAAGAGGTATTGGCAGCCTTTGTTCTGGAATATTCTTCAAAGGAAGTTTGTAGAACAGTCTTGGAGGAAAAGGATAATGTCCTCCTCTGGGTCAGAGGACGGAGTTGTTTCCTGGCCAGAGTAATGACGGTAATGTCTCCCTCCTGGGTAAAGTTTGGATGGGGTCTTTTTGACAGGCATCAAATAGTTTGCAAAGTATAATACTGTCATTTCCACTCTAAAGCAGCATACGTGTTCCTTAAATATCACCACACTGCAAAATTATACTAGGAAATCAGTATAATCTCAAATTATACTAAGAAATTTTTTAAATGATGTACCGCTGTCCTGGATATTAAGAGCTATTGCATCACACTGGCAGCTGGGCCTGGGAAGAATTCAGTGGACTATTAACCCCTGAATGCTTTTGCTCCAGCAGTGAGAGAGTGAGGGTCAGAGTAGTCACATCTATGCCCTGCTCCACTCTGTTAACCATATTTACAACTTTCCAAGCTCTGAGACACATTTGCCCCCTGCCATCCCTTCCATCACCCATTTTAAGAAGAAAATACCATACCAGCCCAGACAGAGCTTACTTGTTCGGGACGACACAATGAGTTAATGGTGATCTAGAGCTAGGATACTATCCCCCTGAATCATAATCCTAGGCTCACCCAATTACTGTCTGCTCTTATTAAATAGTAATAAATAATAACTGGAGGAGAAGTTGGAGGAAGACATGAGAAATATTATCAAATATCTATGGGGTGATGTAGAAAGGGGGAAGAAATTTCTTCCATGTCTCCCTAGAGGAAAAAGCTAGGGCTAATAAGTTGAAGTTACAGGGTTACCATTTCTGGCTTGATATCCAAATGAACTTTCCACCCCAAAACAGAATGTTCCCAGATAGTGATTGCTCAGTCCCAGGAGACATTCAAGCCAAGGGCTCATCTCAAGGCTTTTGTAGAAACCATTCCTTCATTGAGGTGAGAGAAAGGATTGAGCCAAAGGATTTCTGAGGTCTTTTTCAAATCTTTGATTACATGGCCATTTTTCAATTGACTTCTGTGTGTTCTATTTGATCATTAAGAACCTGGCAGGTCTTGTCAGGAGTTCAGGACTTCTAGCCTAGAAGTGGTTGCCATTTCCCACTTGTTCAGAAATTGTCCAACACAAGTGACTCTGAGATCTTGACCAATAAAGCACGTCATGGAATTTTAGAGCTGACGGGATCTGCAGAGCTTATCTGCTCCAAGTTACATCATTTTAAGGATGAAGGAAGCAAGGCTCAGAAAAGTGACGTAAATGGCCCAATGCCAGACAGTAGCTAGTAGCAATGTGAGGCTAGAATGCATATCTCCTGACACCCAGCCCAGCAATCTTTCCATGTCATCCATGACTCAGTTATTTTCTTGAGCATACGTCACATGGCAGCACTTACTTAGATGCTGGAGAGCCAAGGCAAGAGGGAGTATGACAGGCAAGTCCCACTATCATGTTGCATATGCGTTCAGAAGGAAGGAGACACACAATGCTGAGTAAATAAAGTAGCTGAACTTAATCAGATGACTTTATTTGTAAAGTCATTAAAATACGTAACTTCCCCCCTTTTGTTTCAGGGGTGAAAAGATTAAACAAGTATAGGTGTTTATGTGGTTTTAGTGATAAGCCCCATGTGCTTTTATTGATTTTATGTTTTATGTTAAAACATCACAAACCCAAGGTAAATTGCATATTGTATGTTGTTGGATAGGTATTTAACTGATATGCATGCCCTGTCTTCCAGCACCACTGTATGAATTCCAATCACTGTGAATGAAATGTTGTACGTGTTTAAAGTATTTAATAGATGTAACTTAATAAATTGGCATTGAAAGCTGCAGAATTTTAATAATTAGATCAATTCTTTTGTCCATCTGTTCATTTATTTTTCTTTCTAGATTAAGGTCTAAGGATAACCTCTTGGGGTTTTAAAATGCCTCTAGTTCTCCATGTATTTGAATTCAAAATGGCCACTGATTTTCACAGGTTATAATAAATCCTATGACAAATTCACTATGAAACCCCACAGATTGTGTCACTCTAGTCAGATGAGGGAAAGGAAGAGAAGGAGGGAATATACTTAGTTCCTTTTATGAATTAGGAGACACTGTGGTTAAGCGGCTTAAACTCACACCAAACAACCCTAAAAAAAGAGAAAGAAAAGCCAGAGAGAGTCATATTAGTACTTGATGGAGCCAGAATTTGGACCCAGGTCTCTCTGAGACTACATGCTGCCACTCATGAAATGGCAATCAGCAAGAATTAAAAGGGTTCAACTCATCCATCTCTTTCCATTTCCCAGAGCAGTAGTTGGAGTCACCATTGATGCTCAGCCAATAATAGGGTGGGACCATATTAAATTGCCATTTCTGTGGGTCAAAAAGGGTCACATTGAAATTTCACTTGTTTCCAGCTAATAGGTGTAGGTAAAATGAGACATGGATTAAGGGAGAAGAGGATAACGCTCTCCTCCAAAAACTCAGTCTCAAAATTTCCCCTCCCAGTGGGAAATCTAAGCATGTAGTGGTGTCCTTCTGAAATTCAGTTCTCACATTTAGCTTGTACCCAACTCCTGGGAGTGATAAGAACAAAACATTTTTTACCCTTATGTAAAGAAATGAATTATTTGCCCTGAATTTATTAAAAGCCAAATGTCTACAAAAGTCATAATGCCAGTTCTCCAGATGAAAAATATTGTTCTCCTAATCCAGCTCGCCAAACACAACTTTTGCACTGAGTTCTCAAAGGGACTCTTCATCCCTAGGAACTTTAGATCAAGGAGACAAAACTGACCAATTTTTAGATAGTTTGACTACCATCCCTGTTCACATTGCTTCCACTCACCCACATGTACACACCAAAATAATAGTAATAATAATAATAATAATAATAATAATAATGCTCCAGGGTGGAATTGTAGAAAACACAGCAGATTGGAGTCAACAGATCTTTGTTCCAGGCCCAGGTCTGCCAGCTGGCAAATTCTGAGGCCTTGGGCCAACCACTTCATTTCTATGAATCTCAACGTTCTCCCGTGAGAATCATGAGTAGCAGTGGATAAAGTGAGCTAAAGCCCCTTCCGTTTGTAGTTTAGAAACTGGTCTCAATATTCTATGCTTATAATGCTTGACTTTCAAACGAGCTTCCCTTTTTCAGTGTGTGGGGGGAGACGAGAGGGTTTCTGCAAGAGAAAGCAAAATTCCCCATGTACTGTACACTTCGTGTACCTTACACTTGGCACACAGGGACTTTCTACCCCTTCGGGGCATGAAACGGAAAGGTAGCTGGAATTGAGACCTAAACTCCGGGGTCGGTGAATGCTGTTCCATGCTGGCAACACTCTCCATGCCCCTCTGCTCCCCCCACCTCTCTGATTCTCCACCGGATTTGGCAGCCCACTCACCATCCCACATAACAGGGATGGCCCCTCACGGGCTGAGGTTGGACTTTAACACTAGTGCTTAGAGCAGGCATTTTTTGTGTTCTTACCTTATGTCAGACATTGAACTCAGCTCTTCAGACAGTTCATCTTCCCAATGTGATGAGATTGCACTATTATCCCATTTTACATATGAGGGGAATGAAGCCTAAAAGATTAAGTTTACCTGTCCAGAATTACTCAGCTAAGTCAACATTTGAACCCAGGCAGGATAAAAGTGCCCAACTCTCAGGGTTTATTGTTAGCAGTAAATAACAATCACTGACATTTAGTGGGCACTTAGATAAGCACTGCATCATCTCATTTAATCCTCAGTCAGAGGCTGATTTCCTAGTCTCAATAAAAACCACAGACTTTATGAAAAATGGGGTGAAACGGCCAATGCTCAAAATTGTCATAGTGCCACATTAACAACAACAACAAAATATCCACCTAATAAAAATAATAGCACAGCTTTATGTGTGTTACATGGTTAAGAAATAAATATTACAAATCAATATAGCACTTTATCTTAGAAAGAACTTGAGGTTTGCTTGTGGATGTATGTACAACACCCTCTCCTCCTGTGTGTAAGAGGAAGAGAATAAAAGGTAGATAGAAAATGAGTGAAAGAAAAGAGAGCTAAAGAAAGAAAAAGAAGAGAGAACAGAGTGGAGTGATATATAGGAGGCAGAGAGAAAAGGCGAAAATTAAAGAGAGGGGAAGGTGCTGGGCCTGGCTGGCTGCTAGAAGGGTTGCAGCTTGGGGATTGTTGCAAAGGTGTGGAAGGCGTGTTCTCTGAAATCACACAGGTATTTGGAACACCAGATGGGGATGAGTGCAGCTCCTCCTTGCTTGGTGTGCTCCTATGCGCAGTTTTATTTTTTGGATGTTTTTAGTTGGCTCTTGTTCAGTTGAGTGCAGTTTTCTGTGTTCACCTCTTGTTTCTCACAGATTAAATCACATATAGGCAGGCAAAATCTCCATCATGCTCACATTGTTCCCTGATATATCAATTGTTTGGAAAATGCTGGTTTTCAAGACAAGTGTTATAGAAAAACTGATTGGATTCATCATTAAAAAAAAAAAAAAGGATCGTAAAGTTCTCATCACAAGAAAAAAAATGTGTAAATTTATATGGTGACAGATGGTAACGAGACTTATTGTAGTGATCATTTCGAAGTGTATACAAATATAGAATCATTATGTTGTACATTGGTAACTAATATAATATGTTAGGTCCATTTTTCCTCAATTAAAAAAAGGATGTGTAAAAGAAAGTTGATATGCTTGTACAAAACCATCACCACTGCTGGGCAGATGGGTGTTCTGAATGAATATTAACTCTAGGTGCCTTTTCCTCATGAGGTAAAGCCAAGAGAACCTCAACTACTGAAACCAGGAGCACATCTCAAAACAATATTGTTCATAAAGACAGGGATGAAGAAGCCAGCCACACTTTAATTATTAGACAACCCTGACTTCATGCTTTTATATTCAGCTATCATGGTGAAAAATAAAGGATGTTAAGATGAATAAATTGCACCATTTTGTCTAAAACTGGGGAGAAAATTATATACAAACATAAGTATTTCAATAAATTAAAGTCATGTTATCTTTGTTTAGAAGGCTCATTATTTTTTTCTTAAATATTTCACTAATCTAAAATAATTTTCATAGTGATTACAGTGTTCAAGAAATGTTTCAATTTCTGCAGCTCATACTTTTCAAAATATGAAATCAAATAATCTCTGAGGCCATATGTATTTTGGATTCAAAGTAAAACAGAACATCGCTGATACCTTTAATTTGTTAATTCAAGGATCCTAATTTGCCAGTTTAAAATCATCTAACATTTATAGCAGAAAATAAAATAAAATAAAATAAAATAAATTGAATCTGATAGAGTGATTGTGATAATTTTAGCTATATTTACCATCAACACTAACTGTAACCTAAGGAATCAATAGTCAACATCTCCTCATTTCAACCAACTAGTAACAGCCCTTCTCTTTTATCATGGTGCCCCATTGTCCCCAAACAGTCTGTGAAGTTAAATATTGCTGCAGTCTGCTGAGATTACGCAAGTGTGAAGCCTGCTGTTTCAGTTAGCAATCACTTTAAGGGGAAAAAAAATATTGGTACTGGTTCCTGTGGTTGACACCTTGTACATTTCACTTCAGTTTCAATTTTATTTGGATCTGCATGAGTTTCAAACCAGGTGAAAAATCATTTCATTATGACCCAGCAGGGACACAAAATAATTTCATTGAAGCCCAGCTGGTTTGAAAAATGCAATGACAGAAAATCAGGTAGGTTTTACATGTTGGCAGCTTTGGAAATCGAAGTTTGACACATCCTTGATTACATTTACAGTAGGATTTATAGTAAAGTCCCAAGTTGTACCCAATTTTAATGATCATACTGTAATTCTGGAACTATCTCAAACCTATTGCTAGCAGGACTGGTTGGCCGGTGTTTCTTCCCATCAGCCTCACCTGGGGGGATTAGGGCACAAGGTAGAGCTCCATGGTCCACATTTCCAAGTCCTGACTGCAAAACTGAGAGTATAATCCATAGTTTGCCGCACCACTTAGTTACCCTTCAGTACATGTCCACAGGTTTGAAGTCTGCATCTTAAACTTATGAAACGTTAATGATCATGAGATATTATTTTATGTGTGATCAGTGGCCTTGAAACAGTTGTCCTTTTCTCTCCTTCTCCTCTTCTCTAATGCTTTTCAAATCAAACAAGAATTAGGATGATGAGATTAAGTACATTTTTAAGATAAATACACAACGTACATTTCTATACACCATTAAATTCCCATTATATTTAAAGGACTAAACTAAACTAAAGTTGATCTAATCTGAGCTACATCTCCTCTATTTGGGGAGTTAGCTGAAAACATATTAATTTCATAACTCCTCTAATAGGCATAATTGCTAGTTAGGTTGAGACTTCCCCAAAGCACTGGAAATTAAGGTGTGGTGGTAGAAGCTAGAACTATCACTTTTTATTCACTTACTTAATCTACATTCATATAAGTTCATTAGAAAAACTAAATGAAGCATTTTAAGTTCATTTTATTATATACCTTAACACACAAATGATATAAAACAATTAAGAAAACAACTTTCCACACTTAAAAATAATCCAAATGTGTACCCTGTTATCTACCTATGATGAAGGTCACTATCTATCTGTTTTTATCCCATTCATATCCATGAGCTGTTTGTGGTATTCCCAGGTCTTTGCCTATCTGTCTCACACTTTCATAATCTCCAGAGGCTTAAATTTTAATTGTTACATAGATTCTCCACAGTTCCTTACAGCAACATATTTTCAACTGGTCTCAGTTATGTCAAGTTCAAGTCTTAATATTTTTGAGTAAATATTCTCTGTAAAATTCTCAACTGCTTTCTCATCTTTACTCTGAATCAAAATCTCCTGTATTAATATTTTTGTTGCTTCCTCCTTTCACATTAATTTAAGAAATATCTACTTAGGGCCTACTGTGTGTCAAGTGCAGTTTTAAGTGTTGAGCAAACAGATGCATATGACAAGTTCCTGGTCTCAAGAACTTTATAGATGAATACAAAGAAGTTGTATGATTATTAACATAGATTAGGATCATAGAAGAAAATATGGTCAGTTCTCCATCGAGTGAGAGACAAGTGTGGAATCAGGCTTCATATGGAAGGTAATTCTAGCATTGAGTTGAAAAAAGACTGTGCCACCTTCGAGGACAACTTTCTTATCAGCAAAAATGAACTGCCTTTTACACTGGAATCTCTGAGTGACCAGACTCTTCCTAATTAACTCATTCAGTTCCTTGCTCTTTCCAAGAATATGTCAGGACTTTAAAATCTGACATTTTAAAGGAACCAGAGCATTTTGACATTAAATCAAATATATGTTAATTAAAATCAGCCAATGAAATGTCACAAAGATAAGTGAGACAAAAGAATCTACTTTTTCTCCCCCACAGTTGCAGCAAATTGTTTAATAAGGGAAAATAAATAAATAACTATGTGTAAGAGATCACCAGTAACTGTCTTTCATTTCCTTAAGGAGAGGGACAGAGCAGACTAACACTGCTAGGATTTCTTAATTTACTGGTTCAGTATAACTGTTTAAAATTTCTGAATATAACAGGCAATTACTATTTTTGACTTTTCCCTAGCAGGAACAGTAAATCACAAAAGAAACACATAAGCAAACAAAAATCTCTAACTAAATATTAGCCTGAATCTTGAAAGAAAACGATTGGAAGGTGATAATGTTAAAACAACGAGTGGTTTTATAAATTGAATGAATTTTTTTTTTTTGGAATCTTGAAATCTGGATTTATCATTATTATTTTTTTTTATTTTTCAAACATCTTTATTAGAGTCTAATTGCTTTACAATGGTGTGTCAGTTTCTGCTTTATAACAAAGTGAATCAGTTATACATATACATATGTCCCCATATCTCTTCCCTATTGCATCTCCCTCCCTCCCACTCTCCCTATCCCACCCCTCTAGGTGGTCACAAAGCACCAAGCTGATCTCCCTGTGCTATGTGGCTGCTTCCCACTAGCGATCTATTTTACGTTTGGTAGTGTATATATGTCCATGCCACTCTCTCACTTTGTCTCAGCTTACCCTTCCCCCTCCCCGTATCCTCAAGCCCATTCTCTAGTAGGTCTGCATCTTTATTCCAGTCTTGCCCCTTCCCTCTTAGAACTGCTTTTGCTGCATCCCATAGGTTTTGGGTTGTTGTGATTCCACTGTCATTTGTTTCTAGGTATTTTTTGATTTCCTATTTGATTGCTTCAGTGATCTCTTGGTTATTAAGTAGTGTGTTGTTAAGCCTCCATGTGTTTGTAATTCTTACAGATTTTTTCCTGTAATTGATATCTAGTCTCATAGCATTGTGGTCGGAAAAGATACTTGATACGATTTTAATTTTCTTAAATTTACCAAGGCTTGATTTGTGACCCAAGATATGATGTATCCTGGAGAATGTTCCATGAGCACTTGAGAAGAATGTGTATTCTGCTGTTTTTGGATGGAATATCCTATAAATATCAATTAACTCCATTTGTTTAATGTATCATTTAAAGCTTGAGTTTCCTTACTTATTTTCATTTTGGATGACCTGTCCATTGGTGAAAGTGGAGTGTTAAATTCCCCTACTATGATTGTGTTCCTGTGGATTTCCCCTTTTATGGCTGTTAGTATTTGCCTTGTGTATTGAGGTGCTCCTATGTTGGGTGCATAAATAGTTACAATTGTTATATCTTCTTCTTGGATTGATCCCTTGATCATTATGTAGTGTCCTTCTTTGTCTCTTGGAATAGTCTTTGTTTTAAAGTCTATTTTGTCTGATATGAGAATTGCTACTCAAGCTTTCTTTTCAATTCCTATTGGCATGGAATATTTTTTCCATCCCCTCACTTTCAGTCTGTATGTGTCCCTAGGTCTGAGGTGGGCCTCTTGTAGACAGCATGTATACGGGTCTTCTCTTTGTATCCATTCAGCCAGTCTATGTCTTTTGGTTGGAGCATTTAATCCACTTACATTTTAGGTAATTATCAATATGTATGTTCCTATTACCATTTTCTTAATTGTTTTGGGTTTGTTATTGTAGGTCTTTTTCTTCTCTTATTTTTCCTGCCTAGAGAAGTTCCTTTAGCATTTGTTGTAAAGCTGGTTTGGTGGTGCTGAATTCTCCTAGCTTTTGCTTGTCTGTAAAGCTTTTAATTTCTCCGTTGAATCTGAATGAGATCCTTGCTGGGTACAGTAATCTTGGTTGTAGGTTTTTCTGCTTCATCACTTTAAATATGTCCTGCCACTCCCTTCTGGCTTGCAGAGTTTCTGCTGAAAGATCAGCTGTTAACCTTGTGGGGATTCCCTTATGTGTTACTTGTTGTTTTTCCCTTGCTGCTTTTAATATTTGTTCTTTGTATTTAATTTTTGATAGTTTGATTAATATGTGTCTTGGCATGTTTCTCCTTGGATTTATCCTGTATGGGACTCTCTGTGCTTCCTGGGCTTGATTAACTATTTCCTTTCCCATATTAGGTAAGTTTTCAACTATAATCTCTTCAAATATTTTCTCAGTCCCTCTCTTTTTCTCTTCTTCTTCTGGGACCCCTATAATTTGAATGTTGGTGTGTTTAATGTTGTCCCAGAGGTATCTGAGACTGTCCTCTAGTCTTTTCATTCTTTTTTCTGCTCTGCAGTAGTTATTTCCACTATTTTATCTTCCAGGTCACTTATCCGTTCTTCTGCCTCAGTTATTCTGCTACTGATCCCTTCTAGAGAATTTTTAATTTCATTTATTGTGTTGTTCATCACTGTTTGTTTGCTCTTTAGTTTTTCTAGCTCCTTGTTAAACGTTTCTTTTATTTTCTCCATTCTATTTCCAAGTTTTTGAATCATCTTTACTATCATTATTCTGAATTCTTTTTCAGGTAGTCTGCCTATTGCCTCTTCATTTGTTAGGTCTGGTGGGTTTTTGTCTTGCTCCTTCATCTGCTGTGTGTTTCTCTGTCTTCTCATTTTGCTTAACTTACTGTGTTTGGAGTCTTCTTTTCACAGGGTGCAGATTTGTAGTTTCCATTGTTCTTGGTGTGTGGCTCCCGTTGGTAAGGTTGGTTCAGTGGGTTGTGTAGGCTTCCTGGTGGAAGGGACTAGTGCCTGTGTTCTGGTGGATGAGGCTGGATCTTGTCTTTCTGGTGGGCAGGTCCACGTCTGGTGGTGTGTTTTGGGGTGTCTGTGGCCTTATTATGATTTTAGGCAGCCTCTGTGTTGATGGATGGGGTTGTGTTCCTCTCTTGCTAGTTGTTTGGCATAGGGTGTCCTGCACTGTAGCTTGCTGGTTGTTGAGTGGAGCTGGTTCTTGGCATTGAGATGGAGATCTCTGGGAGATTTTTGCTGTTTGATATTACATGGAGCTGGGAGGTCTCTTGTGGACCAATGTCCTGAACTTGGCTCTCTCACCTCAGTTGTACAGCCCTGATGCCTGGCTGCAGCACCAAGAGCCTGTCCTCCACACAGCTCAGAATAAAAGGGAGAAAAGAAAGAAAGATAAAAGAAAGTAAAATAAAATAAAGTTATTAAAATAAAAAATTATTAAGAAAAAGAAAATTTTACATAATAAAAAAAACCAAAAAACCAAAAAACGGACAGACAGAACCCTAGGACAAATGGTAAAAGCAAAGCTATACAGACAAAATCACACACAGAAGCATACACATACACACTCACAAAAAGGGGAAAAGGGGAAAAAATATATATATCATTGCTCTCAAAGTCCACCTCCTCAATTTGGGATGATTCGTTGTCTATTCAGGTATTCCACAGATGCAGGTACATCAAGTTGATTGTGGAGCTTTAATCCGCTGCTTCTGAGGCTGCTGGGAGAAATTTCCCTTTCTATTCTTTTTCGCGCAGCTCCCGGGGTTCAGCTTTGGATTTGGACCCGCCTCTGCGTGTAGGTCGCCTGAGGGCGTCTGTTCTTCGCTCACACAGGACGGGGTTAAAGGAGCAGCTGTTTCGGGGCTCTGGCTCACTCAGGCCGGGGGGAGGGAGGGGTACGGAGGAGGAGGGGCGAGCCTGCGG
The DNA here is from genome assembly GCF_965194825.1 of Balaenoptera physalus. Classification (NCBI taxonomy): domain Eukaryota; kingdom Metazoa; phylum Chordata; class Mammalia; order Artiodactyla; family Balaenopteridae; genus Balaenoptera; species Balaenoptera physalus. Next base: position 166,979 of record NW_028125718.1, read on the forward strand.
CGGCAGAGGCCGGCGTGACGTTGCAGCAGCCTGAGGCGCGCAGTGCGTTCTCCTGGGGAAGTTGTCCCCGGATCACGGGATCCTGGCAGTGGCGGGCTGCACAGGCTCCCAGGAGGGGCAGTGTGGAGAGTGACCTGTGCTTGCACACAGGCTTCTTGGTGGCGGCAGCAGCAGCCCCAGCGTCTCACGCCCGTCTCTGGGGTCCGCGCTGATAGCCGCGGCTCGCGCCCGTCTCTGGAGCTCGTTTAGGCGGCGCTCTGAATCCCCTCTCCTCGCGCACCAGGAAACAAAGAGGCAAGAAAAAGTCTTTTGTCTCTTCGGCAGCTGCAGACTTTTTCCCGGACTCCCTCCCGGCTAGCTGTGGTGCACTAACCCCTTCAGGCTGTGTTCACGCCGCCAACCCCAGTACTCTCCCTGCGATCTGACCGCCGCCGAAGCCCGAGCCTCAGCTCCCAGCCCCCGCCCGCCCCGGCGGGTGAGCAGACAAGACTCTCGGGCTGCTGAGTGCTGCTCGGCGCCGAGCCTCCGTGCGGGAATCTCCCCGCTTTGCCCTCCGCACCCCTGTGGCTGCGCTCTCCTCCGTGGCCCCGAAGCTTCCCCCCTCCGCCACCTGCCGTCTTCGCCCACGAAGGGGCTTCCTAGTGTGTGGAAACCTTTCCTCCTTCACGGCTCCCTCCCACTGGTGCAGGTCCCGTCCCTATTCTTTTGTCTCTGTTTTTTCTTTTTTCTTTTGCTCTACCTAAGTACGTGGGTAGTTTCTTGCCTTTTGGGAGGTCTGAGGTCTTCTGCTAGCGTTCAGTAGGTGTTCTGTAGGAGTTGTTCCACATGTAGATGTATTTCTGATGATTTGTGGGGAAGAAGCTGATCTCCGCATCTTACCCTTCTGCCATCTTGAAGCTCCTCTCCGAATGAATTTATCTTTATGACAAACTCATATTTTTTCTTATTTTCCTTCAGACATATGAAAATATACTCAAAATCCAGCACCAGGACACAGATCAGGACTGAGGAATACTTGTCTAGATCATCAGGCAATCCATAACGTCTGCAGTGGATGGTGGCAATAGGAAGATGAGGATTATGGAAACTACCGTTCTATAGGGTTGTGGTTAATTGAAGCATTGTTGTTTTGTGTAAGGACGTTTCATTTTATGTTCCTTTTGCCAACAAAAAATTGTCACTTCCCGTCTGCCTCTACAAGGATTAAATGACTAGCCACTGCAGCCACTGACCTTCAATACACCCCGAAAGGAGTTCAGGGTGAAGATCAGGAATGAGGCACTCTGTGCTCTGGGAAAAACTGGCAGAACAAGCCTTTAGACAGCTAGATTGTTGTCTGGAGAAGATTTTAGGAGCCCAATTCTTTCATCTCCTTATATCTAGAAAATCACTAAAATCATTAATGGTGACATCTGCTCCGTGTGACTAGCAGCCAGCCTCTGCCAAAATGCATGCTTGACTGCACGTCCCCCCTTCACTAAAATCATATAAAACACTGACCTCTCCCCCTACCTCTTCAAAGCAGTTTCTCAGAGCTATCTGAAATGCTGTCTCCCAGGCTATAGTCCCCATTTTGTCCCAAATAAAATTTAACTCACAATTTCCACGTTACGCATTTTTTTTTCAGTCTACACTTTCGTATACACCTGCTGTTATAAGTTTGGAATGGCGGAGTTTTCTATTAATGTGTGACTTTCTTTGTATACAAGCAGTATTTTAGAATATCTGGGTCATAAACTTAGCAGACATTAAACCTGTCTAGGACCCATAGTAGTATAAGGTATCTGATGTTTATCAGGGTATGATTACTATTCACACTTTGTATCTAGAATTAACTTAATGTTTCCCCATTTTTTTTCTTACTGACTCGCTTTCAGTTATTCACACTTCAAAATATTTCAGCACAATTTTTGAGATTGCCTCGACGTGCAATAGGAAAGTTTCCTACTACTTCTTTGGGAAAATCTGGTGATAAGAAAAAAAAATAATGTTATTTCTCTTAATATGGAATTTGGTATGATAAAATGACATAAATAAGCAAAAAGGAGTTAACATTGGTCATAACTAACTTAATGTACAGTAAGCACAATTGGGATCAAACTGAAAAGATACAGGAGGTCACATTAGTAAGAAATGAGAATCTTTCGTCCTACCTAAATGTATCTCATAATAAAACATAATGGGCCACCATGACATGGGCCATGCAGATTGTTGACAATATACTATTTCAGAGAGATATCACTTGACCACGACACATCCTCCACATTAGAGATGCACTGATGTAAGACAATGAAATTTGAAAAAGATGAGACTGGTAGACAGGCCAAATGCATGAAATCCCTAGACAATGTGTGGTCTTTCATAACGTAGAAGCTTCCATGGTGGCGCAGTGGTTAAGAATCCGCCTGCCAATGCAGGGGACACGGGTTCGACCCCTGGTCTGGGAAGATCCCACATGCCGCAGGGCAACTAGGCCCGTGCGCCACAACTGCTGAGCCTGCGCTCTAGAGCCTGCAAGCCACAACTACTGAGCCCACATGCCACAACTACTGAAGCCTGCGTGCCTAGAGCTGGTGCTCTGCAACAAGAGAAGCCATCGCAATGAGAAGCCCGTGCACTGCAACAAAGAGTAGCCCCCACTCGCCGCCACAACTAAATAAATAAATAAATAAGTAAATAAAATGAAACCCTGAGGAAGTTTCAGGATCATTGTCATCTAGCACAGATGATAACTCTCTGACTATGGAACTCACCACCCTGAGTTCCCTTCTGCCACTCTCTCTCCCATTACCGTTCCTCTTCCCTCTTTTCTTTCATGGACAATCACCTTCCTTCTACTTCACTCTCTCCTCTAGATCTATAACTCCACCTAGCAGGCCCTGAATAACTTTGGGAGTGATAATGCCTTAGACAAGGATTGACATTGTTATTTTACTGGCATACCTGTGCATAACATTTACTATCATGATGGCATTGAATATAAAATGGCAGTGATATTTGATAATGTAATCAACAGTCCAGAATCTCATCCTCAACTATCACTTCTTAAATGAAATTTTGCTTTAACTTATGCAGCCATTCTTATGTATGAAATTTTCTTCAGAAACAAAACTACAGTGCAAGAATGTGTCATTACTCAATCACTAGCTCTGTTAAAAATCAAACAAATAGCAGTATCTTGTATTAGGTGGTTTATTCAATTCCGAATAGGTATGGACACAACAGGATATGTTCAGTTCCCTTCAGAGAAGACATGTTATGGAAATGACAAGTTTTATAACTTGTGGGGACATTAAGAAACACAGTTAAAAATTTATAGACAATTAAGAACTATTAGTGTTTTTCATAGTATGAGTATGATCACTAGATGACTCCACTAAAGTTACTTGAGGGGCTTATTTACATAAGCAGGTCCCTGGGTCCCAGTCTAGACCTATAGAATCAAAGTAACTGGAGGACGGGCCTGGGGATCTGCATTTATAATGGTCCCCCCAGATGCTTCTTATGCACTCTAAATAGGGGACTACTTGAAGACTATGGCTTCCTATGTAACCCAGTGTCCATAAACTCTCAGCAGGCTTAACGGGTTCTGAAGTGGTGGCCACAGCACCATTGTCAGACCCTTCTGGTTCCTGAGTCTAGGTCTTCCTTGACCACAGGACACTCACAGGACTGAGCTTGCAATTTGAGGGTATCATTGGCTACACCATAAATGTTGGCAGATCTCAGCAGCGGAGGAAAAATTCTTAAAGAAAAATTCTTAAAAAAATTCTTTAAAATTTCTCTGACATTATATATAGAGATTCTCTTTGTTTCTCTTGACATTTTCTGTTTCAGAAAGAATTACAGAAGTTGCTCTCTTGAAGACATTTGTAGTTTGATCGAATTAGACTTAAAATCACTAATACACTGAATGTTTTATGAACACTTGCTGAAATAATTGTGCAAATTTAGAAACTGTTAGGAATCTTTGAAGAAATATACATTACACTTAGGTTTCAACTCTTCGTTCAGTTAGATTAAATATGTATTTTCCACAATAGACAAATTTCCAAAACATGTCCACACCATGGAAAATACACTGGTAATTACAGGTATTATACTTTTACTTATATTTCAATTTTAAAAGGAAAGATTGATTTATCTAAGTCATTTTGCTCTTAAAGTGTTACCTAGACTTGTCTCTCTTTGATTAAATTCAAGACTTGTGGATATTTAGTATTTCATCAATTTTCCAGGCCAGTCTTCTGCCCTTTGTAATTTTCTTCCAGCTCATGTTACAGGTTTTATTTCCTCTAGAAGTGGCACCTATGCAATCTTAGAGCAATTTAGGAAATTACTCCAAGTTTTGACTCCTGGCCCTATTTTAATTCTCAAAATTTGATTAGATTCCCAGTTTCTTTCCTATTTCCTCATAGTCTGCTTTTCACCATCTTTGACTATTTCTTTTTGTTGATTTCCCATGTAATGGTTTGCCAGTTTTCCAATTTTGTGAGGTTTCATTTTCTAAAATTCACAGTGTTTCTCATTACTCTTTTACTATCAAGGGTCATGGGTCAATTCCAGTTTTTGCAGAGCCCAACATAAGATCCAATTCCAGAGTGCTAATGGCCTGTAATGAAGATTTACTTTAAAGGTAAAACAGAAGACAGGTGACAAAAGAATATTATAGACTTTGTGGTGGTTTTTTTTTTTTTTTTGGAGGGGAGAATAAGCTACTTTTCCTTTTGAGACCTGCTAAAACATAAATATTTGTGAAAACAAATTATTTTCTCTAGCAGCAGATCAGTGCTAAACATATTTTATTTTGTAAAGCAAATTTGGCAGTACTTTCCACTTTTTGACAAAGCAGTTGGGCTATCAAGAAATTAGCACACCACTCTTCTCACTCTTGTTCAGATGAATAGCTTGGCAGTGAAATGAAGACTGCATTTTGCAGTCCAGTGAGCTCAATAACAGCTGCTTGAAAAGACAAAAACAAAATCTTAAGAAAAAAGTGATTATTTCTTCTGTTGAAGTACAGAAGTTACACTCCTAGGGTACCATCATTGGTTTGTAGAGTTAAAATTTCCATTAGAGGATATTCTATTTAACTTGTTTGCAGAAGAAACATAACTAAGAACATCATGTTGATATTTTCTCAATCTATGAGTAAGATTTCAGTAGAATTTCTTTACATATTGTATAGCTTTTATATATTACTAGTATATTTTGATTGAAAGATACAAAAAAAATCATGACTAATATAATGAACGTATATTCAATGTGAAATATGTTCTTAAATATATTATGGACTTTTAAAATGAAACTAGTCAAATATTCATTAGCAAACAGACATAGATTGAATGCTTTCTATGTAACGTACACTGCTCAGTACTGGTCAGTGTGTGACCTAATGGAGCTCAAAAGTTGGATGGAGAGAGAAAGGTAAATTTAAAGTTACTGTATAGCACAATAAACAGTTTGATAGTGACAAATCCAAGGTACATGTAAGCATAGAAGACATTTGTGCAAGCCTGCCAGGGGTAGAGATTAGGAAATACCTATCTCTGACTAAGCAAAATTGAGCTATGATTTAAAGCATTGACATGTCGAAAGGCAAAGATAAGGGTTTTTCAGAAAGATTCTATAGTTGATAATCTGTCAAGGAGTCATGTAGATTTTGATGTAGTATAAGAAATGAAAAGTAGTGTTTTGGAGCTGGCAGGTAGAGTGTTAAGGACTTCCTAGTGGTAAGTAAAGGTGGAAAAGCCATCTGGAAGTAGATTTATAAAGAGAATTTGTGATACACAAGGGCGTTTGAACTTAGGCCAAGAAACACTGTAAAATAAAATGATAAATGATTGATCAAATCTTTGTTTCAGAAAACAATTCCGGAAGCAATGAGGAATATTGTGCCGAAGGAATGATGTGCTAGAGGAACACAAGATTGATGGGATGCTTTTGCAATAGCACAAATGATTTTTAAAAATAAATTAAAAAGGAGAGGGCAGATTTGAAGCAAAATATAAAACTTAGAATAATAGTACTTAGCAGTCTGTATTTAAATGAATGCTTTAATGAGTGGAAAATAAAATAAATATATAAATAAACAAAAATGAATAAAACATTTTAATTGTTCAGAGAAGCTGAGAAATGTTCTATATTCTAGAATAAAGGGGAATAGAAGTATCGGTGACACGCTTCCTAAAAAACTGGATACCAGCAATTCCTCCCATCCCTGTAAATGCATACTCATCTTCTCATCAAGAGGCAGGATCTATTTCCCCTCACAATGAATACAGTTTTATCTTGTAATTTGTATTGACCTCTACAAGAATTATATTTAAGTATTCAAGAATTTGTGTTTAAGAATTATACAAATTGAAGGTAATGAACATATAACTCAAATTATAAACCGATGAGTCATGACTCTGAATTTCATCTAATGTGATAACTCTGTTCGTTTCTTGATGTTAATTTTTTGCATCATTGATTTTACTATGTGGTGGCTTTGACTAAATAAATTACTACCTAGTGCTTATATTCAATTGGATTTCCTTTCCTGGAGAAATAATTAATGTCATTATACCCCTCCCTCCCTTTTGTATCACTTGTACCTCTAGCAAGCACTTAGACATCATTCCCTTGGATCATAATTTGTTATTATTCTTCATAACTATTCTGCATATGACATGATCCTTTAAGTCTAGGATCATGGTTGTTACAGGTTTAGTGTATTTCTCTGTATAGAATCTTCTGAATTGAAGAAAGTACTCACAGATAGGAAATTAGACCAGGAGATCCTTAAATTTAAAAAAAGATGACGTGCTCTTTAAAAAATATAATATATATAATATGTACTATATACATATATATATATATCACATAAGTCTCTAAGTCTATTTTCAAAAAAATAAATAGAATATTCAGTAAAGAATAATTTCATTGTATCACATAAAGTAGAAGTCTGAAAACATAAATTTTGGAAAACGAGTGAGAGGAGAAATTTGAAAATAGACAAAACTACTTCTTCTACTTCCAAATGAAGTATTTGTCTTAATAAATATATCAAGTTTAAAAAATTATTGAAATGTTTTTTAATATATAACTGTAATTTAATCTCCAATGTAATATAATCTTCTTGAAGTTGATAAATCTTAATTGAAAAGTAGAGTAGTTAGTTACAAAAGGAAGAGGAAACCAGGGAGGTAGATGCTTTGGATGGATACTTCAGTTCTTAATTCCATTTAGGATGTCAAATAAATACTCATAGTCAATATGTGGACAACATTAAAAATAGATCTTATTAAAATAACTAAAAACTAGAAAACTTTACACTGTTAAGAAATGCTTCTATTGCACTTAATATCTTTTTTTTAACACTATAGATTACTTTATTAATTTTACTTTTTTTTTTAAGCAACACAAGTGGACTTTTTTTTTTTGTTTTTTAAGGGAACGCTATTTATTTATTTATTTATTTATGGCTGTATTGGGTCTTCGTTTCTGTGCAAGGGCTTTCTCTAGTTGCGGCGAGCGGGGCCCACTTTTCATCGCGGTGCGCGGGCCTCACTGTCGCGGCCTCTCCTGGAGCACAGGCTCCAGACGCGCAGGCTCAGTAGTTGTGGCTCACGGGCCTAGTTGCTCCGCGGCATGTGGGATCTTCCCAGACCAGGGCTCGAACCCGTGTCCCCTGCATTGGCAGGCAGATTCTCAACCACTGCACCACCAGGGAAACCCTTAATATCTCTTTTAACCAAATTTATTGATAAACTGCACCCATTTAATCTGTACAATGTCGTAAGTTGTGATGAATGTGTAAACCCAAGGAACCTCAAAAACAATAAAGGTAAAAAGTTCCATCCACATCAAAATTGCTTGCCTTTTCCTCTGGATCTTCCTTCTCACGTGTGGAAAATGGGTTTCAGCTCATGCCCATGGGGTTTCAGCCTGCTCCAGATTTTCCCATCCTCACTGGCAGCTCTAGGGATGTTTAACTTGCTTAGCCAGCCTCCATAATTATGTAAATCAATGCTTTTTAATAAACCCCTCTATTTATACACACATGTGTATATAAAGATATAGACTGATAAACAGATATAACAACTTGTTCATTTGAAGTGAAACAAAGTTGCAAAACCAATCTATGATGCACCCCAAATTTTAACCTGAAAAAGCTTAATTCTGTGTGTATTTGTTTCTGACTTCAAACAGAACTTGTGACACGCTGTGAGAAGCATAACTGTTTGATATCCATACTTGGAAGCCAGAAAGTGATAAGTAATTCTGTTATTAAAAGAAAAAGCATCACGTGAGAGTATAACATTCTCATGCCTCAGTCTCTTCACATATATAAGGCAGACCAGTTGTCCTAATAAGTTTTTCTTCTCTTTAATGTAAATTGGCTGTGAAGTGGGTTGAATTTTGTCAGTTTATACAGGGAATGTCTGATTATAAAGTGAGGAGTAAACGGCATTAAGATTTCATAAAATCATAAATGAAACCTAGAAATTTAAAATGTCAGGATATGGCAGGGCTGTCCTTCTGTTCTCAAGAAATATCATCCCCACATATACACAGTATAGCCTTCACTCTGCCAAGGAACAATGAGATACAGTTATTTGGAATGGAACTGTGTTATACATTGAATTGATCTCCCTTTATTTTAGGGGTATTTCGTTTCATTCCTTTCCATTCCTGAGATAAAGTAGAGAAAACAAACTCATTTTTAGTATAGAAAGCTTCTAGATTTTCAAGTATTTGCTGTCTAATTTCTCTTAGGTTCAGGGAACCTGGTTCAATAGGTAACTGATTGTCCCATGTCAAGTATTAAACTCCCATTAAAAAGACAATGAAATGACTTATTTTACATCCAAAAGTTGACAAATGCTATACCTAAATTATGGAAGATACACATTTTTACTTAAAAACACTTTAAAATGAGGCACTTTACATTTTGAGGATCTAAACTAAATTCTGCTTTAAGAAATTTTAAAATATTATGCCTACGAAGTTCAATACGTTTATTGTCAGACATTTTCTTTAATGTTACGGCTAACAGCTCAAGGGAAGTTGAACTGATAACTGCTTTCAAGTATATTTTGCACTGAAAACTAATGCACTTGGAAAAAAATTATTTCGGCTCTTAAATTGGATGCTTTCCTTTTTTAACTTACTTTATTTTATTTTATATATTTTTTGGCCGCACTGTGCAGCATGTGGCATCTTAGTTCCCTGACCAGGGATCTAACCCCGAACCCCCTGTGTTGAAAGCACAGTGTCTCAACCACTGGACCACCAGGGAAGTACCTGAACGCTTTCTTAAATCTTGGAGGTTCATTTTTTCCACTCAGGGATTTGATGAAGTAGATTTCTATGGAAACTGGGAATAGATGTTCTCATCAGGTCAGTTTTGGCTTTGATTCTGTCATTAAGAAAATGTCATTGTACAACAGAAAAAAAAAAAAAAAAAAAAGAAAATGTCATTGTGCACAGGTAGCAAATGAGAAGAAAGAAAACGGTAATAATTTCCTTTAGTACAGAATGTGATTCAACATAGCTGTGTTTAAAAAGCCCATTTTCATCCTAAGATCATGTCCGTAACAGTACATGCCCAGATAATTTTACCTTAAACATACCAAGAGTATTTGTAGCACTTTAATTTCTAGTCAAGATTCTCTTAAGCAGGATGTATGTGGTGATATTACAAGTGATTTATCTAGGAAAATAGGGCCAACTGAACAAACTAATAGATTTCGACTTACCTAAACTCCCAAGGGAATTTCTACTCTATATTCAGTATCATCCTAAAGCTGTTCATAGGAAGATTGAAAAACGTGGGTTAAAACCTTCTCCAAAGATTTTGGATAATCCCTGTTCTTATTATAATGTCTGCCCTTTAGTTTTCATTATTTAGCCCTTTAGCCCTCATTATTTAGCCCTTTAGTCCTCATGTATGCATTTTCCGTGATTTTGAGACCATTACTGTCAGGAAACATTATCATTAGCTATTAGTGTTCAGTGATCAATAATCAAATTTTCACTATTTTCATATTGTGTTTATTTTTTAACATCTTTATTGGAGTACAACTGCTTTACATTGTTGTGTTACTGTCTGCTGTATAACAAAGTGAATCAGCTATACATATACACATATCTCCATATCCCCTCCCTCTTGCATCTCCCTCCCACCCTCCCTATCCCACCCCTCTAGGTGGTCACAAAGCACGGAGGTGAAATCCCTGTACTATGCGGCTGCTTCCCACTATCTATCTATTTTACATTTGGTAGTGTATATATGTCAGTGCCAGTCTCTCACTTCTTCCCAGCTTACCCTTCCCCCTTCCCGTGTCCTCAAGTTCATTCTCTATGTCTGTGCCTTTATTCCTGTCCTGCCCCTCGGATCTTTAGAACCATTTTTTTTAGATACCATATATATGTGTTAGCATACAGTATTTGTTTTTCTCTTTCTGACTTACTTCACTCTGTATGACAGACTCTAGGTCCATCCACCTCACTACAGATAACTCAGTTTCGTTCCTTTTTATGGCTGAGTAATATTCCATTGTATATATGTGCCACTCTTCTTTATCCATTCATCTGTTGATGGACACTTAGGTTGCTTCCATGTCCTGGCTGTTGTAAATAGCGCTGCAATGAACATTCTGGTACATGACTCTTTTTGAATTATGGTATTCTCAGGGTATATGTGCAGGAGTGGGATTGCTGGGTCATATGGTAGTTCTATTTTTAGTTTTTTATTTTAATTTTTTTTTTTAAATTTTTATTTATGTATTTATTTTTGGCTGTGTTGGGTCTTCATCTCTGCGCTAGGGCCCCCTCCAGTCGCGGCAAGCGGGGGCCACTCCTCATCACGGTGCGCGGGCCTCTCACTGTCGCGGCCTCTCTTGTTGCGGAGCACAGGCTCCAGACGCGCAGGCTCAGTAATTGTGGCTCATGGGCCCAGTCGCTCCGCGGCATGCGGGATCCTCCCAGACCAGGGCTCGAACCCGTGTCCCCTGCATTGGCAGGCAGACTCTCAACCACTGCGCCACCAGGGAAGCCCTATTTTTAGTTTTTTAAGGAACCTCCAAACTGTTCTCCATAGTGGCTGTATCAATTTACATTCCCACCAACAGTGCAAGAGGGTTCCCTTTTATCCACACCCTCTCCAGCATTTATTGTTTGTAGATTTTTTGATGATGGCTATTCTGGCCATTGTGGTTTTGATTTGAATTTCTCTAATGATTAGTGATGTTGGGCATCCTTTCATGTGTTTGTTGGCAATCTGTATATCTTCTTTGGAGAAATGTCTGTTTAGGTCTTCTACCCATTTTTGGATTGGGTTGTTTGTTTTTTTGATATGGAGCTGCATGAGCTGCTTGTATATTTTGGAGATTAATCCTTTGTCAGTTGCTTCATTTGAAAATATTTTCTCCCATTCTGAGGGTTGTCTTTTTGTCTTGTTTATGGTTTCCTTTGCTGGCAAAAGTTTTTAAGTTTCATTAGGTCCCATTTGTTTATTCTTGTTTTTATTTCTATTTCTCTAGGATGTGGGTCAAAAAGTTTCTTGCTGTGATTTATGTCATAGAGTGTTCCGCCTAGGTTTTCTTCTAAGACTTTAATAGTGCCAGGCCTCACATTTAGGTCTTTAATCCATTTTGAGTTTATTTTTTTGTATGGTGTTAGGGAGTGTTCTAATTTCATTCTTTTACATGTAGCTGTCCAGTTTTCCCAGCACCACTTATTGGAGCGGCTGTCTTGTCTCCATTGTATATTCTTGCCTCCTTTATCAAAGATAAGGTGACCATAGGTGTGTGGGCTTATCTCTGGGCTTTCTATCCTGTTCCATTGATCTATATTTCTGTTTTTGTGCCAGTAGCATAATGTCTTGATTACTGTAGCTTTGTAGTATAGTCTAAAGTCAGGGAGCCTGATTGCTCCAGCTCCATTCTTCTTTCTCAAGATTGCTTTGGCTATTTGGGGTCTTCTGTGTTTCCATACAAATTGTGAAATGTTTTGTTCTAGTTCTGTGAAAAATGCCTTTGGTAGTTTTATAGGGATTGCATTGAATCTCTAGATTGCTTTGGGTAGTATAGTCATTTTTTTTTTGAATTTCTGAATTTTATTTTATTTATTTTTTAATACAGCAGGTTATTAGTCATCACTTTTATACACATCAGTGTATACATGTCAATCCCAACGCCCAATTCAGCACACCACCATCCCCACCCCGCCGTGGCTTTCGCCCCTTGGTGTCCATACGTTTGTTCTCTACATCTGTGTCTCAACTTCTGCCCTGCAAACCGGTTCATCTATAACATTTTTCTAGGTTCCACATACATGCGTTAATATACAATATTTGTTTTTCCCTTCCTGACTTACTTCACTCTGCATGACAGTCTCTAGATCCATCCTGTTTCAACAAATGACTCAATTTCGTTCCTTTTTATGGCTGAGTAATATTCCACTGTAAATACGTACCACAAATTCTTTATCCATTCGTCTGTCGATGGGCGTTTAGCTTGCTTCCATGACCTGGCTATTGTAAACAGTGCTGCAATGAACATTGGGGTGCATGTGTCTTTTTTAATTATGGCTTTCTCTGGATATATGCCCAGTAGTGGGATTGCTGGATCATATGGTAATTGTATTTTTGGTTTATTAAGGCACCTCCATACTGTTCTCCATAGTGGCTGTATCAATTTACATTCCCACCAACAGTGCAAGAGGGTTCCCTTTTCTCCACACCCTCTCCAGCATTTGTTGTTTGTAGACTTTCTGATGATGCCCATTCTAACTGGTGTGAGGTGATACCTCATTGTAGTTTTGATTTGCATTTCTCTAATAATTAGTGATGTTGAGCAGCTTTTCATGTGCTTCTTGGCCATCTATATGTCTTCTTTGGAGACATGTCTATTTAGGTCTTCTGCCCACTTTTGGATTGGGTTGTTTGTTTCTTTAATATTGAGCTGCATGAGCTGTTTATATATTTTGGAGATTAATCCTTTGTCTGTTGGTTCGTTTGCACATATTTTCTCCCATTCTGAGCGTTTTCGCCTTGTTTATGGTTTCCTTTGCTGTGCAAAAGCTTTTAAGTTTCATGAGGTCCCATTTGTTTATTTTTGTTTTTATTTCCATTACTCTAGGAGGTAGATCAAAAAAGATCTTTCTGGGATTTATGTCAAAGAGTGTTCTTCCTATGTTTTCCTCTAAGAGTTTTATAGTGTCCGGTCTATAAATTTAGGTCTCGAATCCATTTTAATCACATCTACAAGCAATTGAAAATGAATAATGTCAAGTATTGATTCAGTAGCATCAATCAATTTTATGTTTTAATAAACAAGTTGCTTTTGTGAGCTCTCTTCTGATAGAGTCCCCTATTGTGGAGAGAGTGTGGGCTAGCCAACTGCTACTACTTTCTTGCTATGGGAGGAAAAAAAACCGTTTTGAGTTATTTGAGTACTGAGCCAAAGATCAAAGTTCTGATAACCAAGATGACAGCTAGAAGCATTTGAAAGAAAAAGAATGGCCAAGGTGAGAAAGAGGAATCTGGAAACTACTTTTCTTTGTAGAGCAACTTTTGTGTATTTTCATTGCTTATATGTATAAAAAAAATCTTGCTTATAATAAACAAATTGTAAAAAATACAGGTGGTCTCACCCACTGAGCTCAGAATGGAGCCCACGTTTCTGCAGAGCTGGAACTCCTGGCTCAGGGTCTCTTCCCTCCACTGTCACTGAAGTGCCCTGGAGCCCGAGGGGAGGGCAGCCTCATTGAGGCTGCTGGCTCTGGACGGGCCCCAGCAGATGAAGCCACAACAGTCCTGGGGACTGTGGGCCAGCTGTGTGGATGACAGGCTCTTGGTGTTCCAGCCAGGGGTCAGGGCTGTGCCTCTGAGGTGAGAGAGCCAAGTTCAGGACACTGTTCCACAAGAGACCTCTCAGCTCCATGTAATATCAAACGGTGAAAATCTCCCAGAGATCTCCATCTAAACGCCAAGACCGAGCTCCACTCAATGACCAGCAAGCTACAGTGCTGGACACCCTATGCCAAACAACTAACAAGACAGGAACACAACCCCATCCATTAGCAGAGAGGCTGCCTAAAATCATAAAAAGGCCACAGACACCCCAAAACACACCATCAGACATGGACCTGCTCACCAGAAAGACAAGATCCAGCCTCATCCACCAGAACACAGGCACTCGTCCCCTCCACCAGGAAGCCTACACAACCCACTGAACCAACCACAGACACTGGGGACACACACCAAAAACAATGGGAACTCCGAACCTGCAGCCTGTGAAAAGGAGACCCAAAACACAGTAAGATAAGCAAAATGAGAAGAGAGAGAAACACATAGCAGATGAAGGAGCAAGGCAAAAACCCACCAGACCTAACACATGAAGAGGAAACAGGCAGTCTACCTGAAAAATAATTCAGAACAATGATAGTAAAGATGATCCAAAAACTTGAAAACAGAATGGAGAAAACACAAGAAACGTTTAACAAAGACCTAGAGGAAGTAAAGAGCAAACAAACAGTGATGAACAACACAATAAATGAAATTAAAAGTTCTCTAGAAGGGATCAATAGCAGAATAACTGAGGCAGAAGAACGGATAAGTGACCTGGAAGACAAAATAGTGGAAATAACTACTGCAGGGCAGAATAAGGAAAAAAGAATGAAAAGAATTGAGGACAGTGTCAGAGACTTCTGGGACAACATTAAATGCACCAACATTCAAATTATAGGGGTCCCAGATGAAGAAGGAAAAAGTAAGGGACTGAGAATATATTTGAAGAGATTATAGTTGAAAACTTCCCTAATATGGCAAAGGAAATAGTTAATCAAGTCCAGATTAGAGAACAGAGAGTCCCATACAGGATAAATCCAAGGAGAAACACATGAAGACACATATTAGTCAAACTATCAAAAATTAAATACAAAGAAAAAATATTAAAAGCAGCAAGAGAAAAACAACAAATAACACACAAGGGAATCCCCATAAGGTTAACAGCTGATCTTTCAGCAGAAACTCTGCAAGCCAGAAGGGAGTAGCAGGACATATTTAAAGTGATGAAGGAGAAAAACCTACAACCAAGATTACTCTACACAACAAGGATCTCATTCAGATTTGACGGAGAAATTAGAAACTTTACAGACAAGGAAAAGATAAGAGAATTCAGCACCACCAAACCGGCTTTACAACAAATGCTAAAGGAACTTCTCTAGGCAGGAAACACAAGAGAAGGAAAAGGCCTACAATAACAAACCCAAAACAATTAAGAAAATGGTAATAGGAACATACATATCAAAAATTACCTTAAATGTAAATGGATTAAATGCTCCAACTAAAAGACATAGACTGGCTGAATGGATAGAAAAAGAAGACCCGTATATATGCTGTCTACAAGAGACCCACTTCAGACCTAGGAACACATACAGGCTGAAAGTGAGGGGATGGAAAAAGATATTCCATGTAAATGGAAATCAAAAGAAAGCTGGAGTAGCAGTTCTCATATCAGACAAAATAGACTTTAAAATAAAGACTATCACAGGAGACAAAGAAGGACACTACATAATGATGAAGGGATCAATCCAACAAGAAGATATAACAATTGTAAATATTTATGCATCCAACATAGGAGCACCTCAATACATAAGGCAAATACTAATACCCATAAAAGGGGAAATCGACAGTAACACAATCATAGTAGGGGACTTTAACACCCTAGTTTCACCAATGGTCAGGTCATCCAAAATGAAAACAAATAAGGAAACACAAGCTTTAAATGATACATTAAACAAGGTGGACTTAATTGATATATACAGGACATGCCATCCAAAAACAACAGAATAAACCTTCTTCTCAAGTGCTCATGGAACATTGTCCAGGATACATCATATCTTGGGTCACAAATCAAGCGCTGGTAAATTTAAGAAAACTGAAATCGTATCAAGTATCTTTTCCGACCACAACACTACGAAACTACATATCAATTACAGAAAAAAATCTGTAAAAAATACAAACACATGGAGGCTAAACAATACAGTACTTAATAACCAAGAGATCACTGAAGAAGTCAAGGAGGAAATCAAAAAATACCTAGAAACAAATGACAATGAAAACACGATGACCCACAACCTATGGGATGCAACAAAAGCAGTTCTAAGAGGGAAGTTTATAGCAATACAATCCTACCTTAAGAAACAAGAAACATCACAAATAAGCAACCTAACCTTACACCTAAAGCAATTAGAGAAAGAAGAACAAAAAAAATCCAAAGCTAGCAGAAGGAAAGAAATCATAAAGATCAGATCAGAAATAAATGAAAAAGAAATGAAGGAATTGATAGCAAAGATCAATAAAACTAAAACCTGGTTCTTTGAGAAGATAAACAAAATTGATAAACCATTAGCCAGACTCATCAAGAAAAAAAGGGAGAAGCCTCAAATCAATAGAATTAGAAATGAAAAAGGAGAAGTAACAACTGATACTGCAGAAATACAAAGGATCATGAGAGATTACTACAAACAACTCTATGCCAATAAAATGGACAACCTGGAAGAAATGGAGAAATTCTTAGAAATGCACAACCTTGTGAGACTGAACTAGGAAGAAATAGAAAATATTAACAGACCAATCACAAGCACTGAAATTGAAACTGTGATTAAAAATCTTCCAACAAACAAAAGCCCAGGACCACATGGCTTCACAGGCGAATTCTATCAAACACTTAGAGAAGGGCTAAGACCTATCCTTCTGAAACCCTTCCAAAATATATCAGAGGGAGGAACACTCCCAAACTCATTCTACAACACCACCATCACCCTGATACCAAAACCAGACAAAGATGTCACAAAGAAAGAAAACCACAGGCCCATATCTCTGATGAACATAGATGCAAAAATCCTCAACAAAACACTAGCAAACAGTATCCAACAGCACATTATAAGGATCATACACCATGATCAAGTGGGGTTTATCCCAGGAATGCAAGGAATCTTCAATACACCCAAATCAATCAATGTGATACACCATATTAACAAACTGAAAGAGAAAAACCATATGATCATCTCAATAGATGCAGAGAAAGCTTTTGACAAAATTCAACACTCATTTATTATAGAAACCCTACAGAAAGCAGGCATAGAGGGAACTTTCCTCAACATAATAAAGGCCATATATGACAAACTCACAGCCAACGTCGTCCTCAACGGTGAAAAACTGAAACCATATCCACTAAGATCAGGAACAAGACAAGGATCCCCACTCTCACCACTATTATTCAACATAGTTTCTGAAGTTTTAGCCACAGTAATCAGAGAAGAAAAAGAAATAAAAGGAATCCAAATCAGAAGAGAAGAAGTAAAGCTGTCCCTGTTTGCAGATGACATGATACTATACATAGAGAATCCTAAAGATGCTACCAGAAAACTACTAGAGCTAATCAATGCAGGTGGCAAAGTAGCAGGATACAAAATTGGTGCACAGATATCTCTTGCATTCCTATACACTAATGATGAACAATCTGAAAGTAAAATTAAGAAAACACTCCCATTTACCATTGCAGCAAAAGAATAAAATATCTAGGAATAAGCCTGCCTAAGGAGACAAAAGACCTGTATGCAGAAAATTATAAGCCACTGATGAAAGAAATTAAAGATGACAGAAATAGATGGTGAGTTATACCATGTCCTTGGATTGGAAGAATCAACATTGTAAAAATGACTCTACCACCCAAAGCAATCTACAGATTCAATGCAATCCCTATCAAACTACCACTGGCATTTTTCACAGAGCTAGAACAAAAAATTTCACAATGTGTATGGAAACACAAAAGACCCCGAATAGCCAAAGTAATCTTGAGAAAGGACAATGGAGCTGGAGAAATCAGGCTCTCTGACTTCGGACTATACTACAAAGCTACAGTAATCAAGACAGTATGGCACTGGCACAAAAACAGAAATATAGATCAATGGAACAGGATAGAAAGCCCAGCGATATACCCACGCACATATGGTCACCTTCTCTTTGATAAAGGAGTCAAGAAGATACAGGGGAGAAAAGACAGCCTCCTCAATAAGTGGTGCTGGGAAAACTGGACAGCTACATGTAAAAGAATGAAATTAGAACACGCCCTAACACCATACACAAAAATAAACTCAAAATGGATTAAAGACCTAAATGTAAGGCCAGACACTATCAAATGCTTAAAGGAAAACATAGGCAGACATGCTATGACATAAATTACAGCAAGATCCTTTTTGACCCACCTCCAAGAGAAATGGAAATAAAAATAAAAATAAACAAATGGGACCTAATGAAACTTAAAAGCTTTTGCACAGCAAAGGAAACCATAAACAAGACAAAAAGACAGCCCTCAGAATGGGAGAAAATATTTGTAAATGAAGCAACTGACAAAGGATTAATCTCCAAAATTTACAATTAGCTCATGCAGCTCAATATCAAAAAAACAAACAACCCAATCCAAAAATGGGCAAAAGACTTAAATAGACATTTCTCCAAAGAAGATAAACAGATTGCCAACCAACACATGAATGAATGCTCAACATCATTAATCATCAGAGAAATGCAAATCAAAACTACAATGAGATATCATCTCACACCGGCCAGAATAGCCATCATGAAAAAACCTGCACACAATATATGCTGGAGAGGGTGTGGAGAAAAGGGAACCCTCTTGCACTGTTGGTGGGAATGTAAATTGATACAGCCACTATGGAGAACAGTATGGAGGTTCCTTAAAAAACCAAAAATAGAATTACCATACGACCCAGCAATCCCACTACTGGGCATATACCAGGAGAAAACCATAATTCAAAAAGAGTCATGTACCAAAATGTTCATTGCAGCTCTATTTACAATAGCCAGGACATGGAAGCAACCTAAGTGTCCATCAACAGATGAATGGATAAAGAAGATGTGGCACATATATACAATGGAATATTACTCAGCCATAAAAAAAACGAAATTGAGTTATTTGTAGTGAGGTGGATGGTCCTAGAGTCTGTCATACAGAGTGAAGTATGTCAGAAAGAGAAAAACAAATACCGTATGCTAACACACATATATGGAATAAAAAAAAAAAGAAAAAAAAAGTGGTCATGAAGAACCTAGGGGCAAGATGGAAATAAAGATGCAGACCTACTAGAGAATGGACTTGAGGACACGGGGATGGGGAAGGGTAAGCTGGGACAAAGTGAGAGAGTGGCATGGACATATATACACTAGCAAACGTAAAATAGATCACTAGTGGGAAGCAGCTGCATAGCACAGGGAGATCAGCTTGGTGCTTTGTGACCACCTAGAGGGGTGGGATAGGGAGGGTGGGAGGAAGGGAGACGCAAGAGGGAAGAGATATGGGGCCATGTGTATATGTATAACTGAATCGCTTTGTTATAAAGCAGAAACTAACACACCATTGTAAAGCAATTATACTCCAATAAAGATGTTAAAAAAAAACAACAAAATGATAGTACCTAATCATGTATTCTGATATATATATATATATATATATATATATATATATATATATATACACATACATATATATAATATAATATGTAATTCATTGTGAAGTTGATGTGTTTCTTTTGTCCACAAAATTTAGTTACATACCTGTGAATGGACTAAAGTTAAGCACATATTTCTTTGTTAGACATAGAAATGTATCGTATTTAAAAATTTTCAGTATGATTTTCATCTGGAAATCAGAAGCGGAAAAAATTTTAATAGCAAAATTCCTGTAGCCAGCTGGGCCGATTTTTCTCTGTGACACAGTTTTGACTGAATGAGAATTGTCCTTTTAACAATTTGCTGGATATAAAATAGAAATATATGTTGTTTATGTAGGTTTTATTTTTATATTAGTTATTTTATAAGATATTCACTTTGAATAATGATTTAACTGTGTACCATAGATATAAAAAAACGTAAAGTAGAGAAAATTTTATGATCCTGAATCAAATAACTGTTTGTATCAAGTCAGTAAACGAGTGAACTTCACCAAATTTCAGTAAGTATATAGTCGGTTATAGCTAATATTAATGACAATTTTTTTGTTTACTTCATTTCTTTATATTCAAACAAGTTTTGATTAGGTCTGCTGATATTATAACAAGTATATTTGTAATTTAATTGTTTATTTTATAAAGTTATATGGTCTTCAACTGGCATAACTACAATATTGCTTCATTAAATACACAAATGCAGAAATTTTAGAAACCTCTGATCTATAAGAGTAAAAAATATTTCTTAACAGGTTTTTAGAAACCTGGAAAATATTGTACACTGAGGTGCAATTGTAGGTTGTTACACTTAGAGAAAATAAAATGCAGATATATACTAGTCTCAAAAGTGTACGTGTCCTAAGACCCAGCAGTGTGACTTGAGAATCAATCCTACAAAAGTAAATACATTGATATGTAAAGCTGAATATACAATAATGTTTTTACAGCATTGTTTATGGTGGCAAAAGAAAGCAAAACAAAATGGGGATGTCTTTAATAGGGAATTGGTAGAGTAATTTTTGGGCCCATACAATTGGGATTTTGTCATTATTAAAAAGATAAGTTAATCTGCATGTATTAACCTGAAGTTTTATCTACTATACCCTTTTGGACAAAAGAGAAGTTTGCAAAATAATGTATGTGGCATGTTCCCATTTTCATAGAACATTATAGCTAACACTTTCAAACATATCTCATATAGACCCACACTAAGAGATTTATACACATTACCCAATAAATTCTCATGTCAATCATGTGATAAAGGATTTTTACCATTCCCCATTGAATAAACGAGAAAGCTGAGGCACAGATAGGTTGAGTACTTTGCCCGAAGTTACAGTGATACTGAACAGTGAAGCCACTTGAATATTAGGATTTTGAAAACTTTGGAAGGGATCTGGAAGTCATTTAATGATAGCATTTATTATATTCCCTAAGCCTCATGACTGCTTTCTTTTAAAATAATTAAATGCTATTAGCTTTAAGCTTACTGATTTTATAAAATTTGGTAAAGTCTCATGAATTTCTGATACACAAAATTAAAAAAAATAAAATCAAACCAGATAGAAGTATTAGGTGTTTTGTAGTTGGTTAAGTAAATAGACCTACAATGGTTACTTAATGGATATATGGTATTTTAAAAGAAAAAAATAGTATACTTCTGGGTTCTATAACTGGCACTATTGTAAATAAACATTTTATCAATGATATAAACATTAGAGCTGCTCATAAATACTTCAGTTGTTCTCCCTCTTTGGCATTAATAAGATGGCATCATCCTACCCTCCTTATATTTAGATGGGGCTCACTTGTTTGTCCAATGGCACTTGAGCATAAGGGATTTATGCAGGATCCCTAAAGAGGCTTTTAAGAGCTGTGTTAGCATGAGTCATGATGGAGCTTTCATCAGCTGTCTCCAAAGGTGACTAAGCCCCCTTGCTGACCTATATTAGACTGAAGTTTTTTAAGATTTGGAGGTTATTACTGCCGTACAGTATAGCCCATCCTAACTGATATACATGACAGAATGCAATGTTTATTTTAGAAATATATGAAGATCCTTACCAGGGAAAACTAGATAATCCACTAAATGATAAAACCAGGATTTGAGATCAGGGATTTACAGTATACATTTTTAATGAATTTGATTAAGGACTTAAAGAAAGATCTGCATTTGAGGTTAAAACAAAACAAAAAAACAAAAACAAAAAACTTGCTGTTAAGATTTCAGTTGAAAAAGCCATTTTAGGATATATTTAATGACACATCTTGATGGAAAGTCAAATGTAATGTAAATGTTACATAGATCATTTTCTCACGATTGGCTTATCAAATCTAGGTGACCCTCTAATCTTCATTCAAAAACAAACATTTACTTTAGTATAAAATGGGAAGTCGAGGCTTGCTGCTGCCATAAAACTGTGCCAAGCAGATCTCACCTGGTGGGGAAACACAGTTGACTGACAACTCTAGAGGATTCCTCTCTGTATCTACCACTGCATATGCTCCAAAGCCACCTTCCCACAGCTTTTCCTGGCTAATGACTGAGCAGAGCAAGGTGCTACTGAAGCCTGTTCCTGATCATTATAGGAGCGCACATCTGGCTTGGGAATATTGCATTGGCCGGGCCAAAACATGTTCAGAATTGGGCCTCTGTCTGTGACTCTTTTACCCAATCTTCCTTCTCTCCTTTCTTTCATAAGGGTCAGAAGCTTATAGTGACTGAAGCCTCTCCCGGCCTATTCCTGCTTCCTCCCCTCATATTGCAAAAGTGTTTTGTCCTATAAATCTCTTTCACATCTAATCCCATCTTGGCAGATTCAAAGTATCACTAATTTAATTTTTATATTAGCTTCAGGGGAAATATGTTTATATACATATATATATTTCTCATTCTTTTATAGGTAAAATGTATTATTATAATTAATAGATCCAATTTCTAATGCTTAAAAATATGCTTTACAGAATATCATAAGTAAAAAACTTTGAAAGGAAACATATGAATAGTTTATAGAATTCCAATGTGTGAATAACATTTACATCAAAGATTCATGTGGACTTTTTTTCTTCCCTTCTATTTAAGACACAACAATGTCTCTGTAGAGTGAGGGGGTGGGGGGAGAACTCTGCTATTTCTGAAGAAAGAGACATTTTTTATTTTGAAGCAAAGTGGAAAGCAGAACATTTGGAAATATCTGAGCACTGAAAAGATCATTTTCATATTCCCAGTCTGTATATGCAAAGTGAATTCAATTTTGTGTCCATTCAAGCAAAATATTGAATTAACCCAAACTGAAGCAAATAAGATATGATTTTTAAATAAAACTAAGGGAAAATAACACATAATCTATCATTTAGCAAAGCAACCATTTTATCATATTTTATTGGAAGCTTTTGTTTATTACAAACCACTAGTTTTGAGTGTAGGATATGAGGATTTGGGGCTGTATTCATGTTCCTCATTTAGAAAAGCTAAGGGAAAATTCTGTCACTCTGCCCAAAGTTCATTAGATCAACATGTGTACTTTGATCCAAGGGACCACTAACTTATTGGCTGGGTATCGAGTAGTTCCGCAAGAGAGTTCTGCATAGGAGGAAGGAAAGTTTTTACTGAACTAATCAGAGCCCTGATTGCAAATACAGTAGAGGCAGAGACTTTGCTATGTTCAGGGCTGTATCTTTTTGTCTTATAATAATACCTGACAAAGAGTAGTGACTTGTTGAATAACAATGAATTCTAGGTAATTTGGGTGTAAAATATAAGAGAGTGGCAGCAGGGACAGGAGCTAAAAGATGAATTAAGATGATATATTAAGCTTGAAACATGAGGCAGGAGAAGCTCTACTTAAGTTGAAGGCTTGATTGAAAAATATTAAGAATTAGATGAGGGAAGGCTATGGAGAAGGGAGAGAAGTTATATAGTAGTGACTTGTTGCAGAAGCAGAGACTGAGAATAGCCAAGACATGATAATGATGAGAAACTAGCTTGAGGAAGAATGCTTATGATGAGTTAATTGGCCACTTCTAAAAGGTCATTACTTCTATTAAACAAGAATAGGTCCTGATGAAAATGAAACGTTTAAAAATAGAGAAAATGTGGAGAAAATGAAAATTTCCATAGATACCATCAGTGCAGCTCAATTATGTGAATTGTTTCTGAGCACCAAGAGTTACTGTTTTTTCCTTAATAGTGGTTTGGTCTTCATTGGGTTTATCTATGGGGTCTTTGCTGTTCCAGTAATATTCACAGTAGTGAAATCTTCACTAATCTGTGTGACATATACATGTTTCCAAACCTTACACCCCCAAATAACCTAACACAGATATCATTATGTCATTTAAAAGGAATTGCTATCACAAGCCAATTAAATTAGGAAATATCAGTAATGGGGTATAATTTGTTATTAATACTAAGCATAATTAGACAAAGTAGATGGAAATAGCTGAACCATTATTTTGTGGGAAATACATTACTCCTAAAATATGTGTATATAGAAAATATTTGTAATGTGGTTGATTGTCTAATATCTGAAAGAATTGAAGGATGCTGTTTTAAGACCTTCCTTGACTGAGGAAAGGATGCAAACAGATAATGTCACTCCATCTATTGAAGAGTAGAGAAGCTCAGATATTTTTTCTCTATTGCATTGTTCTATAAATCAAGAACTAGAGCTCAGGTATAACTTTTTAATTTTTTCAATTTCCCTGGGAATAGA
This sequence comes from Balaenoptera physalus, assembly GCF_965194825.1. Lineage (NCBI taxonomy): Eukaryota > Metazoa > Chordata > Mammalia > Artiodactyla > Balaenopteridae > Balaenoptera > Balaenoptera physalus. Next base: position 191,215 of record NW_028125718.1, read on the forward strand.
GCAACAGTCTCTAAGGGTCTGAAAAGTCCTTTTTTCTAGTACATCTCACAGCATCATTCAGAAATATGTTGTAATCACTTGCCAAGTTAGGTGCTTGCTTAATGTCAGCAATTTTCTTTCTGAAACCAATTTTGCACTCAGCATCAGGAGGAAATATTGAACGGAGGCTGCGTGCCCTTTGTGCTTGGAAAATTTATATTTCCTGGGATTGAAAAAAAGCAACCACATTTATTGTCATGGGATCTTGAGAAGAAATAAGAAGAAAATGAAATATAGAAACATTGTATTATTTGAATGTTCTAGAACAATTTCTCAACCTGCTTCTTTCTTTACCAAAAAAAAAAAAAAAAAAAAAAAAAAAAAAATCTAGAATTTGAACAGGGAAATCACCTCTTACTCTATTATGTGAAAAATTAAGATATGCTACAGTAAACATCTCAGGAGAATTTATAACAGAAGAAATACTGTCTTTGTATCCTTGCGTTCATGGTTGGAAGATCAATTTTAACTAATCAGTTCTAAAAAATGCACAGCTAAATGTTCATAAAAATGTTGATTACATCTTATATCTTTTTAAAAATAATCAAACTTCAAATTCCCTTTCTTAGATACTCAGTAAAAATTGTTAGGAGCCAAAAAATTTTCTGTGAGCTATACCATTTTAAATATCTGAAGTAATTTGATGTATTATATAAAAAGGCTTTTTCACTTAAAAATCTATCCTTTAAAAATAATTTTACAACAAGTAATGTCATTCATCTTAGAAGAACTATTAATTGAAATAGAAGTATCAATGGCAACAGTTACAGGAACTCAATGATGAATATTTTTTCTGTACCATGTCCTGAGTTCAGTATTGTACATACATTATCCAATTTCATGCTGATAATTGTAAATTGAATTGTAAATTTTATTAATCATACTTTATATATTTGAAGAAATGAGATGCAAAGAAATTAAGTAAATGCCCCACAGTTTTAAAGATATGAAACACAAAAACATGTGTCAAATCCAGATATTTCACTCTAAAGCACATATCTTTTCCAAATTATTATGCTCTATAAAAGAGAAAATCTATTCAATATTTTATCTATACTTATAATTGTGATATAAACACTGACTTGTTGTTAGTAATAATCCGGTAAGATCCATCTAAACCATGTAATAATTACCTGAAGTAACTCCTACATTTAGTCTTTTTCAAATGGCAGAGGGTTTTTTGAGGATAATGGAATGCAGACACTGGGATTAAAACATGGATTTAATATATAGTAATTTAAATATGAATGTAGGTAATTATAAATACTATTTTTAAAAAAAAATATTTATTTAATTTATTTATTTTTGGCTGCTTTGGGTCTTCGTTACTGCACGTGGGCTTTTTCTAGTTGCAGTGAGCTGGGGCTACTCTTTGTTGCGATGCGCGGGCTTCTCATTGTCGTGGCTTCTCTTGCTGCGGAGCACGGGCTCTAGGGGCGCGCGCTTCAGTAGCTGTGGTTCGCAGGCTCTAGAGCGCAGGCTCAGTAGTTGTGGCACACGGGCTTAGCTGCTCCGTGGCATGTGGGATCTTCCTGGACCAGGGCTCGAACCCGTGTTCCCTGCATTGGCAGGCGGATTCTTAACCACCGCGCCACCAGGGAAGCCCATAAATACTAATTTTAATTTAAAAATATAATAGGGACACTGTCAATGTGGCGAAAGCAGTGGTCTATTTCCATCCAGCCTGAGTTGTTCTTTTTTCTTTCTTCCTTGAGCACCCTTTGTTTCCTTACCTACGGTCAGTTTTATGATTAACTATGTACATGTTACTTCTCACTTAAAACTCCTTTCCACATTTGCAGAGTCTTTATCCTGGAAATGTTGTGAGGGTTTCCTTTCTTACAATCTACTCTGCCATACTGGTTTAATTTGTTAAACATGGCAAGTGTTTTGTCTGTTTGCTTCACTGGGCAGCTTTCTCTAAAAACCTGAATTACTGCACTTCTTCAACTCTAGCTGAGACATCATCATTTTCTCCAGGAGCTGAGGTGAAGGATGGCATTTTATTCTACCACTTTTGTAGGAAGAGGCACTTTATTGTCAAGTTCGAGTGGAAAATGTCTCCTATGACTCTTTCTATTTAATATCATTGAACATTTTTCTGGCCACAGATTCTCAGCTACTTCCTAACCACATCATTCTCAGTAACGTGCCGGCTACCCCTACAGCACCCTGGGGTTTGCCATTTTGCCTGAATTTCCTTAACCTCCTGTCAATTCACCGAAGAGCATTTTCCTAGCCCCAGCATCCTATGCCAACCTCCAAATAAGTCCTTTTAAGTGAATGAACTAATTGGTTCTTGTTTTTGTGTATGTGTGACATATTATACTTAAGCTTAATTTTCCATTTAAAAGATAGAAATATGTTAAAACCACACCAAGACTGCTGTGCAAAATCTATATCTGCCTTAAGATTAAAATCAAGTGTTTTTTAAAACAAATTACCATGGGTCAAGGTATTCTAAAGAAAAATAATCAACAGAAATCTCAGTTAAATAGAGTTAGGAGACCAGAATTGGGAGCTCTCACACCCTGTGAACATAGCTGATTCCAACCGGAAGAAGAGATTCTTCTTTCTTCCAGGCAAGGACTCAGCCGGTGAAAAGCCACGGACTCTTTGTTTACTGCAGCCCTCCCTGAACTGCAATTCTCCGCTGATCCTAAATAAACTTTTTTCTTTTCCCCTAGAGGAATAACTGGCAGTCCATTTGTTTTAGATTAACAATTCTCTATACTGGTTCAATACCATCTCTTCATTGTTTAGGTTTGCTGTATAAAGCTAAATTTCAGAATTCCTGCCTAACAATCTCTGCTATAATATATAACTGAAATTTGGGGGAACTTTGTTACTGAAGTATGTAATAAAAATAAAATTATTAAAACTCTCAAATAACCTTAATAGTAAGAACTCAAAAAGAAATATAATAATATAGCAAAAATAAATTAGCATCTTCCTCTAGATTGTTATTTAAGGAAGGAGCACTAACTCTTTAATTTTGGAGCGATAATTTTTTTCTTCTTTTATTTTTGTTTTCTTTCATGTATTTAACTATATAATTTCCCTGGTGATGGATCAGAAATCTGAAATTGCAAGTAAATGTACTCCAAAATGGAAATGCACACAGGTTCATGTCTTCAAAGATAAACATTAAAGACAAAGGGACTGTCAGTAAAATCCATACAGAAATTATTATACTTTTTAATCTGCATACCTCCATGCATGATGGAGTAACCATTGACTAGGAACACTCTCCTCATTTGACTATGCATAACTGATTAAAAGGAGTTGCAAAGAGGCATGTTCTGAAAAAAACAATAGTCCCTCCTGTTCGCCACACTCCATGACACAGAAATTTCAGCCACAAAGAAAAGACCAAGCAAGTCAGAGCAATGTTATTTTCTCCCAATGAAAACAACTTCAAAACCAAGTGAATCCCTCAAAAGAGAGCCAACTTCCCATATTTATAATTGGTTTAAAATTATATTTAGTTATGAATCTCACATTATTAATTTACTGAGAGGTGACCTTAGAATGGGTAACCCTACACAAACAATTATAAACTCTAAACTTCATTAATCGTACAATCTGAAACAAATTTCTGTAATTTTCTGGTCCCTCTTCACTGATACCTAAACAAAATACTTTAAATATATAAAAAGAACATGCACATAAAAGCAATAAAGTATTTTAACATGCTCTACATTTAAAGCATCTGTGGAAATAATTTTCTACCACTTTTGGTAATTCAGAGCTGGGACCAGATAATTTGATTATGTGCTTAATGTGCAAGATGAACAAATTAATACAATATGCATCTCTCAAACTACCTTAGGCTGTAGAGTGTAGTAAGAACCAATCCAAAGGTAAGCTGATTTTCTGTAATGAAGTGGTAAAAAGAAGAAACTAATGAAAATTGGATACATGGCTTAGAAGAAAATCCTGAAAACTTTAAAATGGTTGTACTGAAAAGAGACATATTTTGGTCAGGAAACTTCATTGGCTACAGTCTATAGATTTAACCAATAAAGCAACTAATCCATATATACATTAAGATTTTCAAAAATTATATCTCAAACTTTCTAATTATATATCATTTGCAGAACTCTTCATATATGTTTTTGTTTCATACGTTTTACAGAAATGTTTATCGAAGCCAAGGATCTAACATGAATAATCAACTGAGTAACAGTTCCGGTAGAAAGACAAAAGAATATTGTATAGGTAAAATGATTCCAGATGGCCCATGTGAAAAAGAATAAAATATCCAAATAGATTAATAAATAATTATACTATATCTACTCTTCAAAAAACTCCCAATATGTCCAATTTATAACAAGAATTTAAAAATTTGTTTCACTAGAATTTAATGCCTTTAATTTTAATGGGGAAAAAGGTAATTTTTCTCATACATATTTTTTGAGTTTAATAAATTATTTTTTTTAATGGTTGATATTGAATTTCATTTGAAAACTGAAATTTTCTCTAAGTAGTCTGTTAGTACATTTAAAATTTATTCATAAACCTAATAGGTTTTAGTTTTATTTGTTTTTATTCTTTATTCCAAACTCTGGTGGAAGGTTTGGTTACATAAAATGTATCTCATAGCGTTAGACTCTGGAGCATAAATCAAATTGCACAGTTTTCTCCAGTTCAGTTGAGGGTGGGCAGCTTTATGTACCCCTGGGTATGGTGAACCTAATGCAGGAAGCATGTGGATCTGAGAGTTGAAATGACTGGGTGGTGACCTGCCTAGACATTCTTTACGGGGGCCAGTGAGCCCATCTCCAGCTGCCTAAGTGTTGGCTGACATCAGTTTACTCCAGGGACTTGCCCTAGTCTGTCTGATGACAGCCTGTGTTCAATAAAATGTTTGCATATGAATCCTTGTCTTAAGCTCTGCTTCTTGGAAACTCAAATTAAAGGCTCTTATTATAAAGAATAAGCAGCATTTTTTTCTGAAATTCCTTTTCTTTCTTTTCTCTGTTTTCAATATAAAGTGGGTTGTTGTTTTCTTCTCTGGTACTTCAGATTCTCCCTCTCTCTATCCAACATTTATTGTCAGTCTGTCATATGTTAGGAATTATTGTAACAAATTTTCATAGTGATTTTAGCAGGTAGGTACCATTATCCTGCCTTTTTTTTTTTCGAACTGATGATGTGCCTGGAATTTAGACACTAGAGATATTTGCCCAGGGACATTGTTTAATAAGTGATAGAGTTGAGATTTGAATCTGGGCTGACTTAGAGAGTAGCCAAACCATTAACTGCTGAGTGACCATGCTGCCTCTTATAATTTAGGGAGCCCAATATTGGTGAGTAGCTGGGTATATCCCCAGCTCTCTGATAGTCCATTTAGATGCTGATTGAATCTCCATTTCAAATTTTCAAGCATAGGGCAGTTTGACAAATTATAACTCTATATACGGAGAGAATGTATATGAAAATATTTTAGACTTCTAAGTAATTTAATGAAGTTCAGCCAGGTATGTAATCGTGGGACAATTCCTTTGCAGAGAGATTACAGAAAAGTCATAAAGATTTTTTTAAAAAAAGCAAAAGAAAAATTGGGGGTGGTAGTTCTGTTAGACATTTATTTTGTTCTTTTCACCTACCTACCAAGTTAGTGAATTTCTGCCAATGTGTAGTAGGCTTTGTTTCAGTCTACGTTGCCCTGCTTCCTTGCTTATGGTCTTCTCTCTTTTGTTCTGGGTTTCAACCCTACACATATAAGTGATCAACACAAGTCTGAGGGCAGGTGTTACTTAATGGACTCTGACTCTGCTTTTATTTTTTTCTCTTAATTCATGTTAGCTTTTTTTAATCCAAATATAGGGACTTAACCTCTTGATAATTACTTCTATTTGCCATAATAGTCTTTTGTTTAGAAAGCTTTGTGTACTTACTACTGTTGTTTCTCAATTTATTCATGAGTTATTTCCAATTTCTCTTAAAAAATGCTAGAACTGTTTTTATGCTTATACTTGTGTTTTACTTTTTTTTTCTTGAAACCTCTAAATTTTTAATATTTGAATTATATATGTATTTTTATATATCTGCAGTCTCTTGGCTATTTACTTGCAAAAGTACAGGGACTAACCCAAATATTTTTACTTATAACAGCATATTACCTGGCAAGTCTTCAAATTTCCCAGTGTTATATTTAAAGACCAAGAATTAAGTAATAAAATAGAAAAAAAGATATTCAAAAGATAAATTTTTAAAATTTCATTACTGGACTTTAATTGGAAAGAATACAAGTTTAAATGAAGACTATAAATTGTCCTTGGAATCCTTACATCTTTCTCCTGCCAAATTGTGCTTGGAGCATTTTTACAAAATTAATTGTACAACCTCATTAATGAGTATTCTTGTTTGCAGCTTGTCATAATTGTTAGAGGTCATTATGATTCTGTCATGTTATTTCAATCACTTATTTGGATGTAACAAATCTCTATGTTATTTGTATAATTTGGTGAAAATGAGGACATTAAAATTAAAATGAGTATATTAAAATTAGTTTCTTGGGAAAAAACATATCTCATTACTCTTGAATGAGTTGCATGTCTTTGTTCATGTTTCTAAGTATTTTTATTATAAAACAATTGTTTTCATAATAGGCATTGATAAATATTAAATAAGATTATCAGTTGTTTTTGACATTCAAATGCATAGGTCTCCTTTCTTTAACAGAAATGATCAGATAGTACACATTGATTTGATAACTATAAAGTGAAAAACGTAGTTTTTTGATGTTAAAACCAACAAAACAAAAATTGTGAAGATATACGGAAAGCACAGAATGAATTGATTGGGGTTATTAAGAACAAGTGAGAAAGTGCAGTTAATAAAACTACTGCATATATATTACATATGTGTTATCCATATCCATGTTTATGAATATACATACACATGTGTGTGTGTGAGTGTGTGCATGTGTGTGTCTATATATTTCTTCTATAATTTAGTGTTGGAAGATGAACCTTCATAAAAACCTATTCTTGTGAGTAAAAACTAGGATTATAATTATTCCATACATTATATTTTTGTTTTACATTAGAGTAACCAAAAGAATCTTCAGATAAAATAAATTATTCCCTGACTGTGTCAGAATAACTTATATGAAAATTTTAATAAAAGACATTCTGGGAAAATCAGGTTTTGTGTTTTGTAACTATTAGCATGTGTAGTCCTTTAGTTGTCATCTCAAATTAAATTATTTTGAGAGAAATTATATTGGTTCCAGGAAACTATACAATAATTATTATATTTAAGGATGTAAATTATGAATAAATGGTCAACTAGTAAGTAAAAACAATTTACAGGAAACAATTTTTTCTTAAATTAGACACCAATTTCATGGGGGTAAGTTTTGTATGCTTGTAAAAATAAGATAAATCACATTATATTTCAAAATGATTTTGACTGCATGACAAAGAGCAGGCTTTCCCCAGATTGAGTTTGCTCTTAGACTAGGCCCCATACTTTCTTTCATCTGAACCATATATAAGGAGGTAAGAGAGGGTGATGATGATAAGGTCCCTGGGAACCAGACCTGAAAGGTAATAATGAATTAAAATGTAGATACAAAGAATTTTAAATCGTTAAGTATTTGGGGCATGCCTTATTTTTTACATTTCCGCAGAAAGTTGCCGCTAAAAACAACACAAATTTACTACCTTAACAGTTCTATAGCTTAGGAGCCTAACATGGATCTCACTGGATTAAAACTGAGGTGTTGACAGAGCTGTGTTTCTCTCTGGAGACTATAAAGGAGAATTTGCTTCATCGATTTTTCCAGTTTCTGGAGGCCACCTGCATTCCTTAGCTCTTGGCCCCATTCCTCCATGAAAGACAACAAAATTGCATCTCTCTGGCCATTCTTGCATAGTCACATCTCTCTTTCTGACCACGGCCAGGAAAGGTTCTCTGCTTTTAAGGACGCATATGATTAGACTAGATCCATCTGAATAATCCAGGATAATCTCCCCATCTCAAGGTACTCAATCACATTCGCAGAGTCCCTTTGGACATATAAGGTCCATATAAAGTAACATATACATATAAGGTAACATACATAAATCCTAGGGATAGCAACATAGACATCTGTGGGGGTCATCCTTCTGCCTACCACAGTGTGCAATTTCAGATTCATAATGAGGTCTTTCTCAATAATGATTTTTTAAAGTATTACATTCTCTAAAAGAAGAAAGTCATGAAATTTAATTATTTAATCACAGTCAGGGAAACTGGGTATGGGCTTTAACATGGTCGTCATACAGTATATACAGCTGTGGCAAATGTTAAACAGGAAGCTCACCAGCAGCCATTGGGAGGGTGCATCCCTTTGCCATGGGCAGTTCTAGTGAATTCCTGAGACTATATTTCAGTGATGCAAAATAGAAAACGTCTATATAAAATATGTCAAAAAGCCTATTCCTGGGCATTAAATAATTATCTATAGTAAATGTAACTCACACTCCAATGGACACAAACATTATGTACTAATATAGCCAAACTTTCAAGTTTTGACTTAAGTAAGGCAACAGTAGGATTATAGCTGAAAAAGGTTTGAAAAGGGAGCAAAAAAATTGGAACATGCTTTTAAATTTTTATAATCATGACTATGAGTCGATCATTTAGCCACCTTATTCAGAGCTGACTCACAGAATGTGTTGCCCAGGCTAGAAATGTTACTATTTCACTCAAACAATTAGGGGAAAAAAATGGTATAAAAAGTGACTCAGATGCAGACAGTATCTCATATTTCTTTTGTTCCCTCTCAATTTCTTCTTCATCAACTTCTGTTAACTGTTTTGCTTTGGTTTTTTACTTATTATCAAGCACTTTCCTACACAACATATGATTTATAGTAACATTTATATGTGAAAAATATATATTAAGCTGCTATTAGTATTTCGAATCCAATTAGTTCTAAATGTGTAAATAAAGTATTTAGGTTTCCAAAGTCTTTAAAATTTATCATATTGACTTCTTTTACATAATTTAATTACATATGGGGTAGGGAAGAGATCAATTGATTGTATTAGATGTATGATGGCATTTCTTTTCTTTTTATTTTAATTAATTAATTTATTTTTTGGCTGCATTGGGTCTTCATTTCTGTGCACGGGCTTTCTCTAGTTGCGGCGAGCGGGGGCTATTCTTTGTTGCAGTGCATGGGCTTCTCATTGCAGTGGCTTCTCTTGTTGCAGAGCACAGGTTTTAGGCACACAGGCTTCAGTAGTTGCGACATGTGGGCTCAGTAGTTGTGGCACACAGGCTTAGTTGCTCTGCAGCATGTGGGATCTTCCCAGACCAGGGATCGAACCCGTGTCCCCTGCATTGGGAGGGGGATACTTAACCACTGCGCCACCAGGGAAGTCCCTATGATGACATTAATTTGCCTTTTTTCTGCATTTGAGAATTCAGAGCAATTAAAAGATTAATCATAATATAAATACTAAAGTTTATTCTTCAGATTTATTATGAAAGACTATTATAATCATGTAAGAATTGGAGAAATCAAATTTCTTATAGTATAATAAAGTCATCAGAGTAGGCAGATGGAGAGCCAAGATAACCTTATGGAAGAATTCAAATGCTATAGAAATTAAAAGGTTTTTTGCAATATCAAAAGGCAAAGAGTAGCTTACATCTTTTAAAATTTATTATCATATATTTAACAGTAATTTAATATATAGGTCTATTCATCCCTTATTTTATTTATTCCTAATGGTCATTTAAGAGCCATATTTGTTATTATGATTTAATATTTAGCCTACTCTGCCATATCAATCGAAAAAGACAGAATGAGGACTTAAAAAATTCCTTAATGATTTGATGATTAAATGAAAACCTACCACTTTCTTATATTTAGCAGATTTGGAGGAGAATGTTTTTTAATCCTCTTATAAATAATTCACAATTTCTCTCTCTCCCCACCCCTCTCTCTCTCTTTTCCAATCCAGGTACAGTGATGTAGTTATTGCTCTGTTGTCTTGTTATTTTGAACTAACTTTTCTACTGGGAAATTATACCTGTCAGTAGAGTTCTTAAAGGGATTTGTATTAAGCCTTCCACAGATACTCTGATATTAAAATCATGTCTGAGTAAACAGGTGCATTCTGTGTAGTTAAGATCAAATGCTGCTATAAATATGCCCAGCCGTGTAATCCAATTTACTATTCACTTCGGAGCTGATATGAAGGTCAAAGGTGCCTGGCAATATGTTTGGGATTAGGATTATTTGTAGGTTATTTATTCTCCAGAAGTAGTGTAATATCTTCAGATAGAATGTATTATTTCTTACAAACTCCACCAATCAAAAAAGGACTGCTTTACATATTGATTTCTGTTGCCTTTTATTGTGTACACACAGAATCAATCCTTTGTTATTATAGAGCCAATTATAGGATCAAACCATAATTTGTTTTTATTTATTCCTTTTTAGTCAATACCTTGACCATTATAGCCAGGCTATGTTTTGTAATTTTTAAAGAAATGCCCTAATTGTAACTCATAAGTAATTTCCATTATTCTCATGATATCTGTATTATATAGATAAAAACAGTCACTAACAGTTATAAAGGATAACCAGGAAATATATGGTCATAAAAATGTGCTAGATGACATGCAGTTACAGAATATTCATTTAAATTGATCAGCATTGTTTTATCCACATACCAGTGGTTCTCAACTGTCAGTCAGAGTAACCTGGCAAGATTTTTTAAAATACATATACCCAATACACACCTGGAGATTCCTCTCTCTCTCTCTCTCTTTCATTACACAGATGATACAAATGTGCAACCAAGTTTAAGAACTACTGATTTCGGTGAGAATACACCAGAGAGATGGAACAAATTATCAGTGTCCACAAAATGCAAGTGGTTGGCTGATTGGACTGAAAACTAGTTCCTAGCATTTTAATAGATTTTTGTCTCGAGTTGTAAGACAGAGTTAACATTTTCAGACAAGAACTAAGAGGGAGCATTTAATTAATCCAATGAACTGCAAGAGGAATGAATGAGTATTGCCCACTAGACTATGCTCTTCATGGAAGGAGGAATAACCCCTAATTTAAAATCTTTAGAAATATTTTGAGTGATGGAATAAATGAATAAACAAATACTTGTTTTCATTCATCCCTTCAATATGTTGTCATTAATGAGAAAGAGAAAAAAGTTTGTTATGCTTTCTATTTCCAAAAATATGTTTAAAAGTGTTAATAATTAGCAAATTATTATCAAATAATTATCAAATAGTTAGCAAATTCCAATTTCATATGATTACTTTGTCACAATAAATGAAGAAAGAATTTCATAATACTTTGTCATTATGGCAAAAACTCTGTAAGTTAATAGAAAACTATTACCATCAGTGTTATATATATGGTGCATTTATGGCAAATGACATTTTCATAATTCAATAAAAATAAAAGTAAATTATTTCACAGCTCAGATGTGCAGTAGAACTTATAATAACCCAAATCTATAAAGTGTATATATTTGTGATATACTTCCTTATCAAAAATTTCATAAATAACAGTAGAAATTATATAAAATAGGGAAGGATTTGTTGAAAGCATTTAAACCTTGAACTAAGAAAACTGATTTCTAATACTTTGTTGTAAATGATGAGTTGGATTACATATATTTCATAAGCTCTCTAGACTTCAATTGCCTATATGGCTGTGTTTACAAGGAACTAAAAATCATAAAATAAAACAAAAAGTTGATTTAAAAAAACAAAACTAAGTTTGTGATCCTAAGCGTCTTTTTGGAAAGGCCATTTAGAAACCTTTGTGATAGATTAGGAGATGCATTATGAAGGCCTGGATTGCTGGGGCAGATGGCGAGAACGGATTTCAAAAGTATTTAGAAAGGGGGGAAAATGAAGAACTGAGATATGTTTGCTTTAGCATTTGTGAATTTAGTAGGGCTCTACTATCTAAAATTTATTTCATTTCTCGGAAATTCCTAAGGGAAAAACAAATGATTCTCACATTTTCTCATCTCTCATCAGTAAGATTTTACATAAAAATGTATGGATGAGGTAATACTTTAGTGTGTTTAATGTTTATTCATTTTTCTATTAAAATATGTCACATCGCTTCTATGCTGTACTCTGGCGAGAGAATTAAACGCCTAGGACTATATTAAGCACTTGAGAGAGAGGCTTGTTAGTATGGAAAGGGAAAGGGAATTTGAATCCATGCCTGGTCGCAGAGAGGCCACATTCACATCTGAACTATCTGGGTTTTGAGAAATGTGGCACCACATGGAAAAGGGACAGTGGTTAGTTTGTCACCTTCTCCCTAACATTCACCACCACCACTACTGCCACAAGGACAGCACAAGGGCAACCATGCAGAGCACACAAATCCGTAACAGCCAGATATTCAGGAAGCACTTGTCTCTGCCCTGGGGGTAGGAGTCTTTCCTGGAGCCTGTCGCATACATTGCCCCAGGGTCCCTATCAGCTATTCAGTTAAGACCAAGGTCACTCTTCAGTGACATCTACAGGGAGTTTGCATTGGATCTTCAGGTTAGAATCCTTAATCCTTCACTAGTTCAATAAAGAAATGATGGTTTATTTTTCATCCAAAACTTATCTCCTTCAAAATTATAATCTCTAAAATGCATTCTTGATCATCTCCACAATGGGAGTATGGGTGTCTTGACTATGACTTGCCAGATCCCACAAAAGGTCTTCGGTCTCCTATTCCTCCTCTTCCCCTAATGATCCTCTTGCATTTCCTACTAGAGGAAACTGAGAAATCTTGAAAGCCTTATTTGAAGCACAGTTGTTAACTGTAATATGGATTCCAAGCCTGAGCTATCTCTTTTCTGTTAGCTACCCAAAAGGTAGAACCATAAATTCCCTGGGCCTTTTCTCTGATTTTACTTTATAAAGCAATATGGTTTATTTTCCCATTATGAGCCAAAATATGACATACCACAACGTCTAAATCCTCTAAAGGGATTGGGTCGCCCATGTTTTTATCCTGGTACCACACTCTGCTGACATAGTATTTTTCCTATCTATTTTTATTATGCTGCCCCCTACCCCCGGTAAACAGACAACATGACATTTATTGCTTGTTTAGGAGCATAATAGTTTTCATGGGTTGAACTGTGTTCTTCAAAAATTCATACGTTGAATTCCTAACACCCTGTACCCCAGAATGTGACATCAGTTGGAGATAGGGTCTTTATAGAGGTAATCCTGTAAAATGAGGTCTTTAGGGCAGGCTCTAATCCAACAAGATGTCCTAAAAAAAAAAGAGGAGAAACTTATAACAGACATACACATAGTGAGATGCAATGAGAAGATGAAGGTAGAGATTATGGCAATGTTTCTGCAGGCCAAGGAACAACAAAGACTGCCAGCAAACCATAAGAATCTAGGAGAGAGGCATGAAAAAATTCTTCCTCACAGGCTTCAGAGGGAACCAACCCTGCTGACACCTTGATGGCGTACTTCTAGTCTCCAGAACTGTGGGACAAGAAATTTGTTTTTTAAGCCACTCAGTTTGTGGTACTTTGTTGTGGCAGTCCTAGCAAACTAATGTTCTTGGTGATATAATTCCTTTATGGTCCTTTATCCTTTAGTCAAAGGTAGAGATTTGTGGAGATATGTATTATACTGATTTGTTTGTATTTTTCTTTTTGGGGTACAGCCTTGCTGAAATATTATTAGAGTTCGACAAATTTTCAGTTTGTAAAATTCTGTGAATGTCTTTAACTCTAAGCATATATATTAAACTTTTTATATATATATACACATATACATATGTACATATACGTATGTATATAACTTTAAATATAAGTATACATATTATTACAGTCTTTCCAGTGTAAAGCATTTCTACTAATAGCCTGCATTCAAAGACTCACTTCTGATTTTTGTATATCCAAGTGGGAAATTCATCATTAAAAAAGCAATTTTTCCTTCTTTTTCTTTTAACCATCCATTCAAAATGAAGACTGTCTAATCCCCATAGGGAAATTACTGAGAACACCAAATAAAATTGTCCATCATGACAAGTATTTGATAAGATTTTGACTAACAAACATTAAAATCCACATATATCATCTCTAATGGTCTGACATATTTCATATCTGAATACTCTCAATAATTAATTATCTTGAACAAGTTCTATTCTTAATGTGTTGGCTGAGTTCATAAATTTAGAATTAACATTTCTACATTCTTGAATAAAAAACATATTATCCTAATATTTTTTAATCTTCCTTGCTTCTCTAAGGACTTGAAGTCCTCATGATTCACCCTCAGGATAACGGGACAGTATTCCTTAGAAAAACCCAAATGATTTCCCAGCTGGCTCATAATTGAAGCATACTACTTTCCCAAACAATATTCACGAATCACTGATACATTCTACCAGTCCCAGAGTGAGGATTCTACTCCTTCCTTCTACAGAGACATTTTTGTTCCTTCTTCCATTTCATCCAGCTCTGTGTCTCCCAAATAAACTTTCCTTAAATCTTCAACTCTCATCTGGGTCATAGCAATTGGCTCACAATTTCTTTGGGTATAGCTTTCAAGGAGATAGTGTGCCCTCAATTTTTTGCTGAGGACGTGCTGGTGTACTAAGAGTAAAATCGTGTAGCAGGGAGTCAGTACTTCTGTTATGCTACATCCAATAATGGATGTTGACATTCTGTTCTACTAGATTTATGTCCCAGCTTTGCTCTGTGGCATCCAGTTCAGCACCTGTAGGTACCTATGTGATTTGTCTATTTTTTGACGACAAATAAAAGGGTACTTCAGATAAATATATCCTTTGTATGTATTCATGACAACCCAGATCAACAAAATCTAATATATAAATTGGTTATCGTATCTTGCTAATTCCTTTTAATTTTTGGTTCTTCAGGCCTCCCAGAAAACTTTGCAAAAACTAGTAATATTAGGTAAGTTTACTGTATTATTTAACTTCATGGAAGTATTTCTATCATTTCTCTTGTAAGGTGTAGGTTTTAGTGGATGCCATTTGTCAAGTTAAAATTATTTTCTTCTATTTTTTGCAACCTAGGAATTTTTACATCATAATCTATGTGGAATTTTATCAAAAGTTTTCTACGTCAATTGAACTGATCATTTTTTCCCATTTTCATTGGTTGAAGTGGTAAAGTACATTATTTCCTGGGCTATCCAGGGAGATCTTAAGAATAATTTAAGGGTTCTACTAATTTTGAGAGTGAAGGAAGATTTATATAATGTTACATTATTTTAGGAATTATCATCTAAGGTACTTCAAGGAACGCAAGTGAAATATTTGAATTGACTTTTAATTTTTTAAAAAAATTTTCTAGTAACTTTCCTTTTGAATATATCCTAAGACTCCAAAATATATCATGCTTACATAGAAAAGTAAGCCCATTAATGCATGTGTAAGCACAACTAAATGCATATATATACATATATATGTACTCATATATACATATACATACACACATTTTCATAGATGTGTATATATATGTTATGTACATAGTATATATACATATAAATATGCACAATGTGTATGTATGTAAATATTTATATGTAAACAATATGTCTAAGATTTATCATCTGGGAATCACATTCAGGCAAATACATCTAAAAAAAATATTTTGTACTACTTAGAAGCATAGGTTCAGAATTTGACAGCTCCTGATTTTGGCTTTGAAATTACTAGTTATGTAATATTAGGCAAATAATTTAATCTTCTGAACCTCTTTTGCCACATCTATAATTTGGGAGACCTATATGTATAGCACAAATTTGTTGTGATGTTTAAATACAATGATATTTGTAGAGTGGCTAGCACAGGACCTTATACACAGCAAGTGCTCAAAATGCTATTATTATTTTCTTTGAAAAAATATATATTGTGCACATTTAGAATAAAAGTCACTCTACGAGGTAAGATCAAATTGACTAGAGCACCTCAAAAATTGAGTTGTGTAGATATTTTTCTCAGTTTCAACTTGCGGTAGTTTTAGTTATTTACTTGTTTAACATTTATTAAAATTTGTATAATGGGAAAATTAAAATCATCCTTGCCAACACTGTAGATATCAACTGAGAAATTAATTATGTCATGTCTAAAGCATCACTTTGAAATCCAGGATGCCAATTAAATTTTAAAATATTTAAAATGCAAATATGCAAACCTTTCTGGGTTTCAAATTTCTATCAAACCAGAGGAAAAAGTTCTGGTATAACTACTCATTCAGATTTTTAAGTATATGAGTTTATGATAATGGTATTAATTTTTCTTTAATTTAGAGAATAATTTTATATATCCTCATATATCATTATCTGGACATAGGGTAATAAGGTACTAGCTGGAAACAGAATAGTGCTAACACTAGTATTATTATTCTTGTTATTTCACAACAGGCTCGCAATTCAAAATCTATTAAACGTGCATCAATTTGCTAGGCTTTCCATAACAAAATACCACAGACGAGGTGGCTTAAACAACAGAATTTCTTTATCCTTACAATATGGAGTCCAGGAGTCTGAGATTAAGGTGTTGGCAGGGTTGGTTTCTCCTAGGCCTCTCTCCTTGGCTTGCCGATGGCCGTCTTTTCCTTGCTTTGTCTTCACATGGTTGTCTCTGTGCGCACACACGTCTGCTGTCTCTCCCTGTGTCCTAATCTCTTTTTATAACAACACCAGATATATTAGACTAAGGCCTACTTTAATGACCCCATTTAACTTATTTACCTCTTTAAAGACTTCAAATATTGTCACACTCTGAGGCACTGGGAGTCAGGGATTCAACATATGAATTTTATGAGGATACAAATCAGCCCATAACACATTGTTTATTATGCTACCAAATAAAGTATCAATTCAACTTGGAGCCTTCATTTATTTTATGGAAAATCAGCAGAATGGTACTGTATTTATAGAAATGTAAAACAAGTCACCTATTTCTGTCTGTGAGTATTGGTGGACACCTATGCACATGCATATGTGAAAACAAAAGCTATAAAGCCAGCGTATATCTCAACACGTGTGCTCTTGTGTACTTGTATTTTTAAGAGGATTGCCTTTCAAAGAGTTAGAGCAGAGTTTCATTGCTTTAATATGGAGTTAGACTAGATGTCTGGTGGCCCACATATAGTGTTATTTAGGATTAATTATTTCAGCCTATGTTCAGTGCTATGATATTGTCTCCCAGACACAGAGGTCTGATAACCCCTGGCAGATAGGAGAGGGGGTGTGACACTGAAATAAATGGATATTTGTGCTGTCACCCACATTTAGAGTAATGAAGAAGCTTTGAATTTGAGGAAGAGCATATGCTCCCCCATTATTCTTTAAAGAGTTTACTGAGATATAATTGGTATAAAAGAAAAAGTGAACATACTTAATATATACAATTTGATAAGTCTGGAATTATGCATACCCTTGTGAAACCATTACCACAAGCACGGTAATACACAAGATCTTCATTTTAGATATGAGGACATAGATAACTGAAACTGAAGGGATGAATAAAGATATCCCACGCAAATGATAAATAAGAAAACAGGGGTAGCTATGTTTATATCAGACAAAATAGACTTTAAGTCAAAATCTGTCACTAACGACAAAGAAGGTCCTTACAGAATAATAAAAGGATCTCCCTCATTATTTTTTTTATTGAAGTATAGTTGATTTACAGTGTTGTGTTAGTTTTCCCCCTTATTGTTTAAGCTTTGGGAATCAGGACACAGAAATTAAGAATCTGGTGAATGGAGGACTCAGAGTTCAGTTCAAACCAAAAAGAAATGGATGGATTGTAACTGAGCAGACCTTGAACATATGAAACCTTCCAGGGATCCTGATATTTGTCTTGGACCTTTGGGCCCTGAGAGTAATCACTTTTTTACCGTGGGGAAGCCACTTTCTGTATTGCACTTCACTTCTATCTTAAGCCTCTAGAAAAGTTTTGTTTAAAATTGCAGCCAAGTAAAGGCTAAGTTCTGATCAGTGGCAGAAGTGACTTATGTCCAATTTTGGTGAAAAGTTGGTATGGGGAAACGCAACACAATCTGTGACTCTATGGAAATATGTATTGACCCCCAATGTGTTAAAGCAGCAATCAAATAAGACTTTCTGGGAGAGGAAACAAACACCTGGATAGACGTTATGACTGTGCAAATATCATGCAGGGATTCTCAGAAATGCCTTGCAGAAGAGAATTTAGTTTAAAAAACTGCTAATTGATTATTAGGACTCACATTTGTTGTAATTTGGATACTACAGTAAATAGATATACACAGAAACGTGAGATTTTCAGACATACCAATACCTGACCAATAACTCCCGAACTACACCCTATAATAATAGCTCTTTTATAAGTGTTTTTACTGCAATAATCAAAAACAATAACACCTCTTTTTATATGTACTTTTAATGTTTCCCCAATGAAGATAAGGGTAAGAGAAAAGAGGAAAGAATCTAGCATGTGTAATTTTATTTCCTGTATGAAATCTACTAGCTGATCACATTTACATATGTATGTCTACCAGATCTTTCTCTCTGCGTGTCTCTCTGTGTGTCTCTCTGTCTCTTTCTGTCTTTGTCTCTCTGACACTATGAACACAGAACACCTAATTTTAGAAATGTATTTTATTTTTATCATCATGCCCTAAAAGTAAACATACCATTGGTTACCCAGTCCAGCTCCTATCCATCTCCAAGATCAGAATCTTCTCCCACCTCAAACAAAAAATAACAAAACAAAAATAAACACATCAATTGTAGCAAATTTCTAGCACTATGTAAAATATGAGCATGTCCCAGAAATAGAACTAGTCCATGCTTTACTAAAAATATATTTCTTCATTAAAAGTGAAATATCAAATGTTACTAGGTCACATTCAAACAAGGCATATTTATATTGCTTCAGTTATAATTATAGTCATTCACAGCTAAAATATCTGGGATTGGTTTATGCAGATATTTATATTAGTCACCAGTTTTTCATTCAGCTTATATTGTTGACTACATTAATGAAAAATATATCAAAAATACTTAATTCTGGCAGGACTCTGAACTTCACTGTTTTCCTGAAAATATACTTTTGTGGGACAAATTGCCAATAAAAGTTTTCTGGATTTTGGAAGGCATGGCATGGTATCATAGTCAATGGAGAAATGAGGCCTGTGACATTTCCTTCACTATTACAAATATTTTGCATTACAATTATTCTTTTAGTAAATCATTAAATAGGTGTTTCAAATTTTTCTATTATGGTAGAATTGATTTGCACATTGTTTTGATATCCTGTGGACATTACCTCAGAAGTGTAAATGTGACCTTGAGATGCCTCTTCATTTTTATTTAATAAATCGAGACAAAAGCCCCCAGACGCATGCATGAACCCAACACTCTACATTTCAAATGTGTTAGAAGCTCTATTAAGAAGTAATAAGATTTTAGCCACATTCCCCGCAGCACTTTGGGGTACTGCTGCTTCATGAGATTTTCTCTAAAGTAACCTTTCAAAGTCAGCCACAAAAGCTCTTATTCTAGATCATACTGGCATCTGACCTTTGTAAACTTACACACAAGAAAAAAATAGGAAAAAGGAAGATGCTAAGGGAGACATGGTTATCTATTTCAGACTGCAGTTATACCCACAAGCTACAGAGATATCGTGACCTATAAAGTTCAGAGTTGTGTTGATTCTTCCTAACAATTACCCACAGCTATTATGATTTTTCTCCCATTACTAAATATGTCATTACTGAGATAACTGCTCCAGTTTGAGACGGTAGAAGATTTAACCAGTAACTCATATGTAAAAGATAGGGGGAGGAGGAGAAGTGGTTGATTTGATTACTGCCATTTTAAACTGCTAATAGGCCAGTGATAAGATGTCTCATTCTCTCTGAAACTTTATCGTTATTCAGGCACTACTCACAGTGTTTTATTCTCATATATTTCCTTGAGATATAGTATTTTTTTTCTTCTTTTAAATTGGCTCTGAGATGGCCAATGTCCAATCTAATTATGTGATAATGACAGTATTATCAGACCGTAACTGGGCTTCATTAATGTGTCTCATGATGATTTTCAGTCTCTGGTGGCAGGTTATGAAGGAAGGAACTTGGGTGTTCCAGATTACATCTGAATGTAACAGTTACGATCCACAGCCAGGGGAAAAGAAGGTATCAGAGACACCCTTAAGCTTTTTCTACAGACTTTGCTTCCCCAAACCTAGGCATCCATCAATTCCTTCATAAAATGCACCATAGACCTTCAACATAATGAAAAAAACAAGGTCCTGACTTGACAAAAAAATGTGTAAGATCATTTGAACTGCCAACGTTGATATACTTTGGTAGAAGTATACAGAAGTCCATGTACAGAACACCGCCAGCTTGATTATCCATAAACAGGTTCAAACTGTTTAGACAGAAGAAACACTTAAAAGGTTTGCACATTTTTAACTGTGTTCACCTACACAAGTAGTAATACTCAAATGGGTATTATCAAGTTAGCACAGATTACAATTGCCCTGATGTGTCCTGCTTACTTCTTATAGTTTCTATTTAAAATAACTGTGTGTGTGTGTGCGTGTGTGTGTGTTTATGTGAAGCATGTATTAGGTTAACAACTAAATTGCTGTAAGTGAGAATCAACTAAAACTTTAAGATTTACTTATGACCAAAAATTGGTCTTATTAATATGACCTAGATTAAAAAATATGGGTAAGACATATCTGTCCCACACTTTTACAATTTAGGAGTTTTGAGAAATAAAGCTTTGTTATGTAAACAAAACACTTTTTTTTTTTTTTTCCTGAGGGAAAATGAGCCTTGTTGAATAGGCAATTGTAACTGAATCACCAGGGATGTCACAAGGGCTCCACTCTAAATAGGATGTTAAATGGAATATGTTATTATATTTTCAAAGTAG
The DNA here is from genome assembly GCF_965194825.1 of Balaenoptera physalus. NCBI lineage: Eukaryota > Metazoa > Chordata > Mammalia > Artiodactyla > Balaenopteridae > Balaenoptera > Balaenoptera physalus. Next base: position 212,185 of record NW_028125718.1, read on the forward strand.
AGACTAGGTTGAGGTTTATATTTGTATTTTTGAGTATATGTGATTGCTTTCTTATATCTAATAAAATAAATAAGGCTTGAGCATTCTTAGGGCCCAGGGCAAGAATAATAATCAAGACCCATATAATATATGTTTCAATATTTAAAAGTTATAAATCAAGTTAAACTGTTAAATAAAATATGCTTTGTTCTCCCACTTTGACAAATATGCTGTCTTAATAAAAGCCAGATTTGAACTACAATTCTTGGATCCTCAAAGTTCAACCCCAGATTGTGAGGGCATGAGGCAAGCTGGCCCCCAGACCTTGTCCCATAAGAGGCCTTGTGGGCAGGAGTTCAGCTGACCTGTCCAAGCTCAGTCTACCACCATTCCTCCTGCAGAAAGCTTCTTATTGGCCACTATGGTCTCTAGTTTTGTACACTGTACATGTAGCTCACACAAAAGACAGAGCTGAAGGAGAGGAACGTGGGTCCTGGAAGCAGCCTCAGAGCCCTCTGGGGACAGAATTCTAAGTCTCAGTGTACCACAGCATGATCTAAAAGGTGGGGGTAAAGTGGATGTCATCGGCTCCAATTAGCCCCATCCCCTTAGCCTTGTTAAGTTCCTTTTCCTATGGGGAGGAAGATGGCCAGAGCAACAGCCATGGTGAAGCCCTCTAAAGCCCAGGGCCCAAGGCAGGGTATTCTCTGGCTCAAGCTTACAGTATTAGTTTCTTAATATATATCGGTACTTGCGTGTTACCATAGAGTGATTTCAATTTAATACTGCGATAATAGAAAGATAGTGGTCTGCATAATGGAGGGGTCATTTGTTAGCTTATTCAGTAGGAAGACTAACTCTTTTTATAGAAAGTATCTAAAGCCCCCCAAAACCCCCTCTCTAGTCACAAAAGAATACTGAATTTCTTCCATGCTAGAAAACAAGAAATATTGTGTAGTGATTAGAAAGAAGACAAATAAAGAAAAATAGCAATAAGGAAGAAAACAGAGAACCCAAACTTCACATACTTCCAGAGACCATTCTAGAGGGAAATGAAGATTTTTATAGAAATAGAAGCTAAGGAACAGATATTTAAGAATGCGCTTGGAACAAGTGTGTGTAAAATAAAGTTTAGTACAAAAGTCCAGGGAAAAATATTTTGTATGAAAATAAGACCTCATTGAATATACGAAAATTGGATGCCAAAAAAAATATTTATTGGACTAATGTCATTTCCTTAGGCACTCTGATGAATACCAGTTCTTTAACTAAAGAAAGCTAGAGATTAACATCAGAAGGCTCAGTATAGCCTTTTTATTTTATTACATATAATTATTTTGGCCAGCTGTATAGCTTTTATTCAGAATACAGGTTCATTTAAATCTCAGTAGATGCATTTTATATGTTTATAACTTTCTGGGTTGAAAAAACAAAACCTCTTCCATCTAGTGCAGTAATTGAATATTTGGACCAGATGATCATTACATGTCTATTGCCAGTAAGATTCTCATGCAAGATTCATCACAAGAAGGCAAGTTGCATAGTTGATAATAAAGTTCTCAATGAACACTACTTTTGACTGAGTGTGTTTCTTGTTAACCCAGCAACGCACCATAGAGGTAAGTATTGGGACTTCATATGGACAACTTATAGAAATGTAAATTTGCTACTTCTATATCCAATCCATTTCTAAACATGATATATTTTAGATAAACATTTACTTTCTGTCTGAATAAAACATTTCTCCCAGGCAAGTGAGATGACTTTATATCATTATTAGCATGCACCAAAGAACATTTTTATGTTTTCCTTATCAATGTATTCTTAATTCCCTGTAAAACATTTTAAGAAAAATAAAAGAGAAATTAAGCTTAGACTATTCCCATGTATAGGCCTGAAGTCCCTTAAGATTCAATAATCACCACATAATTCTGTCCTCTTTTTGCATATAAAGCGTACAATAAAAGTAAATAAATTGAGAGTTAATTATTGGTCTCAAGAAAGTCACACAAATATCACTGCTCACCTTTCTCAAAAAGATATATTTTACTTATTATTGTATGGAATATGTAATGCTTAGAACTCTCTTGTGAGATATTTATAAAACTTATCTGTTTAATGTTTCAAGTTATTATTAAGGCAGAAGCCATTTCAAAAGGTATAAAAAGATGTCATTACTGCCCATGATTTCTGATCCAGGAACGGTTAGAAACGTGTAGACTGTAGTACTTCTGCAGCATACTGCAGGTAGTAGACAAAACCAGGCGTCACCTGCCCCCCCGCCTTAGGTAGGTATCCGAAATTTCACATGGTTACATAAAAAATGTCTCACCTTCCCAAAAAAGACTAAAGTCAGTGTGTTAAAATTACATAATACGAGTATTTTGAATACAGAATAAGCATTTCAATTTTTTTTTTTAATCTCTCGGTTCCCTAAAATGTATAATTTGTTAATTATTTTCAAAGAACAACAAAAAATAGAAGCTACCTGTGCTTTTGGGAGGTACCTAATATAAATTGTTGAAAAATATAGGGGAAGTCAATGGAGAAAGATTATAAAATTCCATCAACTTGTGGGCACAGAGCACAGGGTCATATTCTTGAGAGCAGGCTGGAGCTCTGGAGGTTATAGGTACAACATTCAGTGAGAGATATACTTACCATTTCTCCAATAGTCAACTCCTATCCATCTCATTTTGCTGATGAAGAGGGTTGAGTTTCATCTCCTCGGGTTCCAAAATGACTTACAGGTAGAGAAATCTTGTCATGCTTGCCTGCTAGCCCATTCTTCTCCCTCTCCATCACCTCCTGGAGCAAGAAAGAACAGCCTGTGAGACTGAAAAGTTTTGCGTCCTCCCCCTCCTTGCCTTGTAATGGAGCGCAGCACCTCATGGGGGCTTACAGGTAGAGCTGACCCACATTTAAAATTAACAGGACTATGACAGTTTAGTGAAATCAATCAACTTCACTGAAAAGAATTTCTCATGTTGTTCCCTAACAGATTTCTTAGAGCAAAAATTAATTGAGGGACTCCTCATTTTATCTTAAAAATGAAGACTGCTTAAGATAAAAGAAAAATCCTTATTCAACAGTGTTTTAGGATGTGATGATAGATGAAAAGGGATCTAAAAATTTCACCAACTGTCCAGGGATCTGGCCATCTCTGTACAGAAGTCTTCAAAAATAAACTCATGGGCTTCCCTGGTGGCGCAGTGGTTGAGAGTCTGCCTGCCAATGCAGGGGACACGGGTTCGAGCCCTGGTTTGGGAAGATCCCACGTGCTGCGGAGCAGCTGGGCCCGTGAGCCACAATTACTGAGCCTGCGCGTCTGGAGCCTGTGCTCCGCAAGGAGAGGCCGCGATAGTGAGAGGCCCGCGCACCGCGATGAGGAGTGGTCCCCGCTTGCCACGGCTGGAGAAAGCCCTCGCGCAGAAACGAAGACCCAACACAGCCATAAATAAATAAATAAATAAATACTTTAAAAAAATAAAAATAAAAAATAAACTCATTAATTAAAGGATGGATGATCATAAGGATAACATTTCAAGGCCTGTGCGGGACTTATTTTACCTGTTAGTAACTCTTTTTTAATGTGGGAGAGTGCCTCTTTCTGACTTGACATTAAAGTGTCCATATTTCTGTAAAAGTGCTTTGACCTTTAGCAGTGTGGTATGATCAAAGGTATTATAAACTGATTTGGGTTTTTAAAAAAAAAAAGACACATGGGCTTTTCAGAGATTTAGAACTAGGTATCTGTTTGCAAAAACTGCATTCCTATACTTCAAGCACAAAATTTAAAACAATTAATTGAGACATAAGCCTACCCTTTGGAAAGAAATGTAAATGCGCGCACACAAACACACACACACACCTGTATACACACACATCACACACACACTCCTGATTTTCTGAAGCTTTTCTTTCAAACATGAATGCTTCAGGAGTAAAGTTGTAGGCAGAAAGAGACATGTTTTCAGTACGAAAAAACTCAAAAGTTGTGGCATTTATCAATTTGAAGCTGCTCACTAATTTGACAAAGCCAAAATGTGATTACTGTTTTAAACCAGTAATTTTAATTTTTAGCACTTAAAAGAAAGAAAAAAACAAACATGTCTATTCTACTGTCCTGGAAATTGGCAGTACAACAACATAATCACAGAAAATATGCCAAGAATATAGATCAGGTTTTGGGTATTTAAAACAGATTTTTTTCTGAGAATAAAAAGTTGAAGAGGAAAAAGAACCAGGTTTTAAACTATTTGCATGGTCCCAATTTCTGAGCTGAGATGCAAAAAACTAAAAGACCTTACATATTACGTTTCATATATATGTATGAAATATGTATATGTATGCATTATGCATGTATGTATATGCATTTATGTGTATGTACTTATACTTTTATAAGTATATATATATGCATACATACAGATATATACATATACATGTACATACGATTGTGTATTTGGGAAATTTTGGTTTTCTTAATTTAAAAGAGAAAAAAATGTGAGTTATAGAAGCAGACATTTCAGTATTTTGCTTTATGGTAAATTTCTGCTTGGAATGTTGAAATGTGTTTTTGTAAGATTAAATTACTTAAAATTGCTTATTATTTTCATCAGGGTAATCTTATGGTTACCACAAAAACAAAATAGAGACAACAGTAAGGATACACTTTAATCCTTGCAAAAATTCAAATATTTTCATTACAGGTAAAAATGACCAAAACTTTCATTACTTCAATTCTTAAAATATTATACAGAATAAAATATGTAGTGTAATAAGGTGCATACTATAAGATAACTACCCAGACTGGGAAAGGAGAAAGTATGGCAACATGGACAAATGGAAATTATTTCAGTCTTTCCTATGCGTGTAGTAAAAAATTTGGCCTTTCTCAAAGAGAGATCTGGCCTTTGCCCTCAGCTTCTGGGAGGTAATCTATGTCATACTTGATAGGAGTTTTATATAGTATCTGAGCATGTCTTAAATCTCAGCAAGAATAGCAATTAACACTGGACGCATGTAAGTGGCCATCCAAACTCATCTCCTACTTAGGGTTTTAAAGCACCTTTTAAAAATAATACAGATTTCTTCACATTTCAGAAATGTCGTTTTAACACTCACTGTTACCAATTAAATAGCTCAAAAGTACTCACTAAATATATGTCAGGAATTTCTACCACTTAAAACTTTTGACATATTTGATATAATTTAACTAAATAATCTGAAAAAAATATCAGGAATGTATATAATATCCCATGCTTTCATCTGGCAACTAGTAGAAGATGATGGAGTTGAGAACCCTGTCATTTTTGCAAAGTTTTATTATGTTCTAAAAGGGTTATATCGTGCAACAGTTAATATCTTGAACTGTAGAATTCAACTATCTGCATCTGAAACCATGCTATGTCACTTTCCAGTGGGGAAACTCCAAAAAATTACTTAATTCCCATGCGCTTAAGTTTTGCCATTATAACACATACATTTGCTGTGAAGCACACAAAAGCTAACATGCAATGCTCTTAGAAGAGTGCCTGGCACATATTAAACAATAAATAAATATCATCTATTTTAATAAAAATATTGAATTACAAAATTAATATTATTATAAATGTGAATATCTGATATGGAAAAATGAAAAATGGATAAAACAAAACAAAAAAAAGCAAAATAATAGTTTTTCTTGAAATATATTTGACCTGTGTACTATACCTAAAGTGCAAGACGTTTTAAAAAAAAACCTTTTGAATGATTACATTACACATGGAGATGTATCAAGTAGCTCTCACATTAAACAAAAGGCACGCCTGCATATTTCCAGAGTTAATTTTTCAAGCAATAATCTATATCTATTCCTCACTGGACTGATGGCCAGGTACATTTGGGAGGGGAATTATCATAAGATATTCCATTATATTCTACTTTTCCTTCCCTTCTTCTCTACACAAATAAGAGAGAGAACAACAGAACAGAATAAAAAGTATATAACTCACAAAGCAGAAATAATATATTGTGGAAATATTTTAGGTAAAATATTTTAAAATATTATTGTAAATATTCAGCCATCAATGAAGACATGGATTTATATTTCAGCACTAATATATAATAACTGGGTATCACTGGGCAAGTAAATATATAAGCCTCAGAATCTATATCTTATGGAGAATACCTAAGGTCATTAAAGAGGTTAAATTTCACAACCAATCTGAAGCACTTAATAAATTACTTGATATACAGAAATTGCTCAATGATTTTCCATAGTTATTATTATCCTCCCACAAAAATTATTTTGAAAACCAGATGTGTCTTTTTAAGGAATACTAAATCTGACTGGCAGCTGTCATCAATAGAAGTATCTCTCAATGAAACATTTTGTTTTTGACTATATAGTAATAATTCAATCATCACCAAATTCTTTATCTGTGGTAGTAAAGAGAAAAAATGAAATTGGGTTATAATAAATTATTGGCTGCAATTTTTTATTCTTTTCTCTATGCATGTTCTTTGCCATGAAACTTTGCAGTTCCTTTAGTAATTCAGAAGTAGTGAACTTGCTCTCTCTTGATTTGGGGGCCAGCCATGTGACTTGCTTTGACCAATAAAATGTTAGCAACTGATTCAAGTAGAGACTTGAAATGCGCTTGTGAAGTTTACTGTGCCCACTCCATCTTCTATCATTGCCCTTAGAAAAGCATGCCCACCCTGACTAGCCCCAGCTCATTGGAAAGGGAAAAGATACATAAAGCAGAACAATGCTTGTCAAAATGGAGGCAGAAGAAGAGCTACACCAGCTGACCTACTGACTAATATAGTAGTTAACAACAGCATTTACCATGACATACATACATATACATATATATAAAATATATTTCAGGCACATTATCATCTTCCTCCTTCTACCTATGCAAATCTTTACAAGTGCAAATCTATTTGTTAAAAAAAAAAAGCAAGGAAGATTATGAAATTAGAGCAGTTGCCTGACATTTATTCCTTTGGACATGTCAATATTAAAATTTAAAATGACAAAAAATTTTCAAATCATCTCCTGAATATGCCTATCTGAAATACACACACACACACAAACAGTTATCTCTAAAGCCTGCCTAAAGCATTTATCAGACATTTATTAGAACACAAATAATCACTTAAGGAGATATGGAAGGAGTTCTTGATTTTAATTAATTTTGCCTGAGATTGATTCAAAGATTTGTAGAATTATTGCCTTTAGTAAAAATTGGGTATATATGGGGATTTAATGAGATTTCCTGAGGCAAGAAATAGAAACAACATGATCATTCATTTTTCTTTCTCTGTCACATAATCTAAGGATATAAATATTTGAGAAAAAAGAATGTGTTATATATATGACTCACCAGCATTTTCCCATCTAAATGCATCCAGTGTTAACTTTCTATGTCACCTTTTTTTCACATTTTCTTTTCTAATATTTACATTTGGCTTTCCACTCTGAAAAAGGTAATTTATAAAAATTTCATCCGACTATAGATGACTATAATTAAAGCAAAGTATCATCAACTAAAATTGACATTCTCTAGTATAAAAATATCAATTCTTGAAATATTATTCTTGAAATATTAATCAAGACTAGAAAAATTTGAATTCCTGAATACTGTAGTTCTGAAACATACATGAGTGTTAATGTAAATATCTAAAGGTGATATGTTGTACCACTTGGCTGCCCACCCTTTATCGTAAAAGTACTGATTTTTTGGGACTTCCCTGGTGGTCCAGTGGTTAATACTCCACGCTTCCATTGCAGGGGGCATGGGTTCAATCCCTGGTTGGGGAACTAAGATCCCACATGCCGCAGGGCACGGCCAATAAGAAAAAAAAAGAAAAGGTACTGATTTTTTAATAGGACCCTCACCTAGGTGGTATGAAAACTAGGACTTATCCATTCCCCAATTTTAATTCAATCCTAATGTTTAGCTTCAGGAAATTATGTGAAAAATGAAAGTACTATGGTAGGCAGAGTAATGCCCTCCTCAAAGGATTCCACCTCAATTCCTAGAACCTGTGAATATGTTACGTTACATGGCATGAGGGGATTAAAGTTGAAAATGAAATTAAGGTTGTAAACCAACTGGCCTTAAAATAGGAGGATTACCTTGGATTATCTGATTGAATACAATGTGATCACAAGAGTTCTCAAAAGATGGACCAGGGAAGCAGGAGAATCAGTATCAGAGTAATTCAATGAGAGAGAGACTTGACCAGCCATTGCTGGCTTTCAAGATGGGAGGGGAGCATGATTCATAGATTCCGGGCAGCCTCTAGAAGCTGGAAAAGGTAAGAGAATGGATTCTCTCCTAGAGCCTCCAAAAATGAATGCAGATTTGAGGACACCTTGGTTTTAGCCAAATAAGACACATTTTGGACATCTGACCTCCAGACCTGTATGGTAATAAATTTGTGTTGTTTTAAGCCATACATTTTATAATAATTTCTTACAGCAGCAATAGAAAATTAAAACAGGTACTGATATAAGGGAGATCTCCCCAAGCACAGTATAAAATAGAGAGTGGCCTGTGTAGGGTTAGAGGAGCAGGCATGGAGGAATTTCTGCGGCACAGTCTCCCTGACATCTCATCTTCAAAACAGTACAGGGTCTGACAAAAAGGGAAAATATTGTCAAATCATTGGGATCATTCTATGCTTTAGAAAGATGTGGCAGCTTTCAATATAGAAGATCAGTGACATTCTAGCATTATAAGGTAGATTAAGATTTCTCCCCTAGGAGAGTAACACTAGGAGACTTTACTCATCAATCAAGTTCTCAGAGCTTGAATTGATTTTTTTTAAAAAGCATATTCTCAATTTAACAATTCTGATGGCATTTAATGTAGGAGATCAAAAGAAGACATATTATTTCAATTTTTTAAAAAGAGAACATAATAGTGATAAAACTAACACTTTTCTAGGTTTTTTTTTAAAGTTTTTTTGTGAGTCAGTGGATTTCACTGTGTGTATTCAAGCGTGTTTGAATGTGTATGTGTGTGGGGGTGAGTGGGCATTGGGGCAGGGGTGCAAACAGGATGATTACAGCCAGAAGTTGTAAATGCCACCAAATGTTAAGAACAGTTCCCCAGTGACAGAGATTAAACAAATCCTTTCAAGAACTGGGAGGCCTGAAAGCATTTACAGAGGAGAATAGAAGAGGCTGAAGATATAAAAGATAATTTCGAACCAGATTGGAACATTTCCCACATTAATGGTAAAAGAACTCCTGGGAAAAAATTAGGGGACTAAAAACATGAGGGTAGTCATTACTTTTTATCTTGCTCTCTAGAAGAAGATGGCTTTCCTGAGGACTTTCAACGACATAGTCCAGCTGCAAGTAGAATCAGCACCAGCTACATAATTTGTGAGGCCCAGTTCAAAATAAAAATGTAAGGCTCCTTATTCAAAAATCATAAAGGATTTCAAGATGGAGACAACAGAACACTAGACCAAGTGAGAGGCTCTTCTGAGCCTGGGACCCCGGGCAACTGCACAGGTGGTACACCCATGAAGCCAGCCTTGAGTGGAATGGTGTGTTAAGAAGGTCTAAGCTGAGGCTGAGAAAGGACTTGAAATAACTGCTTTTTACACCCCTGTTGAGTTTCTTTCTTTCTCCTGTGGGCCCTGGGGGCGAATCCATACGTTCCTGCACACTAGACTGCAGTTTGGAAGGGACTGAGAATGGACAGGTGTCTGTTTTGCTTTCCGAGGGGGTGATAACAGTGTAAAGTGGTTGAAGACATAGCTAATTCGCTGGTATTGAGAGCCCAAGCCACATAAAGGTGTGGGCTGAGTCTCAGCGTGAAAGCGTCAGCAGTGAGCCTGAAGCAGCTGGAGAACAGACTGCCCATCTCAGCCCCTCCCAGTCTCTCTATCCCAGTACAACATCACAGACATCAACAGTGAAGACAGTAGAGAGCCAACCAGGGCCCAGCTGACCTTTTCTGAATACCATAAAATAATGCCTAAGGCCCCGGAATACGGATCTTTTCTAATAGGAAGAGGAAATGAAGAGCAAGTGGGTATGTATGGGCGGGTGTATTAAAAGGTAAACTTGAGGGTGTACACCTCATTGAGGGTGTACTAAAAGGTAAACTTAATTTAAAACCAGAATTGCCTATGTACTTATACATGGAGAAATTGAGTTTTTTGCTACTCTGATACATGGGTAAAAGAATTTTGGTAAAAGAAAATTAAAATTGTATTTTTTTTTCATGAAACTTATAAACCGTAAAATGTATGTTTATGCTGTTTAAAATATAAAATGGAGACTTATAATTACTCTAATACACTTATGAATTAAGTAAATGTTACAGATTTTTTAGTTTTACTACTTTACTAAAATAAAATACCAAAAACTAATCATTGACTTAATCATTAATTATTGAAAAGAGAATAACTGGGTAAATATATTTTTTCACATTTTCGAGTATAATATAATCATATAATGACTTACCACACACTATATATTTTAACTATATAACTGCTTTGTTATGCTGATTAATGGAGGATTATATAATTTGAATAAAGCATTGGATAATAAGAAAATCCTCAGACAACAAAACATAAAATGATGGACGTATTACAATAAACATCCTTTTTAAATCAATACTTGGAATTTCAGGAAAGTAATGGAAAAGAGGAGACTGAAAATGAAAGTTGTATGAAGGTTTGATGCTTTATTTGGAATAGAGTGATCTCCCAGAAATCAACGAATATGGTATTTGTTGCTGTACAGCATGGGAAAGTAGGTACTGAGTTCATACCAACTGGAGCAAATTAGTGTTGAGAATCCCACATAAAGATGGGAACCTTGAGAAGTCATTTCAAAGGTAAACTGGAACACAGACCTAATAAAAAAGGGGATTCCAAGAAAGTATGAGTATCTTATTTTTGATGCTTCAGAATTTAAAATCACTCACATAGGCTTGTAGAGAAATATATTCTCCAGCAAGGATGTGGTGTCGTCAAGGTGGAATATTTACATTAAAAGACAGATACTGAGGCAGGATTTCTGGAACGATAGAGTAAGAAGCCTGGTAGACTTTCTCCCCAGCAAAACAACTATTTAGCTAGTTAAAAAATATATTTTTATTACAATGATTTAACTTTCAGGAAACTGACATAAGGGCATGTAGCATATGGAGAAACATTCATTTAAAAAAATCTACTACATCTTGGTAAGTACAGCCAGTCAGTTGCAACCTGCTTCCTCTCTACTTCCCCATGTCATCCAGCCTCTCCTCCAGGTTCTCTACTGGAGGAGAGTCTGGGTGGCAATGGCCAAGAAGAAGGGGACTCTCTTCCTCTAGTTTCCAGTCTAAGACTAGAGTTTTACCCTTGGAGTGACAGACTGCTCGCACTTCTTAACCCCATCGAATGCCACCCCTCCACTCCAGCCCCTTGTTACAGAAAATCTATCCTGGGTGGACTGGGCTAAAAGATGGAGGCTCCCTTTCCCACTCAGCCCATATTAGCAGAGGAGAAGCTCCATTTCCAAGCACCAAAGGCCAAGAATCCTGGTGACCATGGATCCTACCTCAGCTCACTTACAGGGAGGAGATTTGACGCTGAGAAGGGCAAGCTAAGGAGATGATGGTCTACCCTCCCCCACTCCGATAGTGCCTGCTCGTTAAGCACGGGTGTCTCTCAGGAGAAGTGAGCTGCTGCCCACACTCCCAGCTCCTTTGTTTTGGTGCAGTTTCTTTCCAGGGGAAGAGGCAAGTTAGGAGTACAAAAGTTAGGAGTACAAAGATATCCACTGCTCCGCCAGAGGGGAGTTTGTTTGGAACAGAGCATGAAGAACGTTATGCCCAAAGACATTGTCAAAAAGAAACGAGAGCCTGGTGGAGAACAAGTATGAGGATCCTGATAGGTTCATGATGCCAGTGGCAACAAGTGAAAAAACAAAGCAGCTAGAAATTCATCAGAGAGAACCAAGTTGGCCAAGAAAAATAATACTGGGATCCAAGGAGCCTCTGATCCCTGCGGGCTGGGGAAAGCCACACAGCATGGGCTAACCCGCTGAGCAGCAAACAGAGTAGGGCATGAGTTAGTTCAAAAGCATTTCCCAGCCGACACACAGATCCATCGATGCAGGGAAGAGGCCTCGCAGGCACAAGGACCTTAAGCACAACCTCTAATGAAAACTGGCTGAAGCATGAACTTCTCTTACTCAGGGGCAACAATTACGAAGCCAGAAAAAAATCAAATTGCACACATCCTTGACAGTCTGTAGGACTGTACATGTTCAAGGATTCACCTTCTCAGGAGTGATCAAAGAGCAAACCTCCAAGCAACAGTCATTGTCTGAATATGAAGCAAAAATATAAACTCCCTGTAGCAGCTTCTAAGTCACACAAATAACCAACAAAGAGGAAAAATCTAACTGGCTAAAGGGGCTTAAGCACAACCTGTGACCAATAAGAGGCATACGCCAACCCAGTGGTGACACCCTAAGTAGCCAGTTTAAAAGATGACAACAGGAAAAATAAATTATCTGAACTGGGACATCAAAGGCAGCACAAAGCAAGGGAATTAGACTTCACAGAGACAGTTTAACCAAGTCACTAAAAAAATAAATAAAACAACCAAATAAACAACAACAACATCAAGCAGGGATGTTGTTACTTGAAGCTGACTCTGGAAATAAATGCGTGCTCTGCCAGAGCCTGCAGGTCTGTTTCTTTGTGACCTGGAATGGTCAGAGCAGCCCTCACTACCCCCACCCCACACCATTCACAGCACTTTTCCTCATTTAGCAAAAAAAATGTATTTCATGGAAGATATGAGGAGAGAATTGACTTAAAAATATTGTAGATAATTTCAGTGTTTTCTGTAACCACCCCCCAAAACAGCTGTGTCGCTAAAAATGGCTTAATGGCTCCAATTCTGCCATTTGCTCTTCCAAACATTTATACTGTCCATTATTTATAAAGGTGTGTTTGGAGAATTGGAAGAAAAAAAAAAAACAGATTTACCAAAAATAAAAATAAATGCAATTATTACCAAAATAAGAAAACTGTATTGAAGAAATTAGACAGTAACTGGAGTCCACATGAAGAATGAAGAGAAACAGAAATGGATAAGAAGAAGGTTAATAAACAACTATAAATTCTCTCTCTCTTTCTACATACACACACACACACACACACACACACACACACACACATATATTTAGCTTTCCTCTTAGCTTCTGTAAAAGGCATAAGATTATATGAGTGTGAATTATAACAATATGTTGGTGGGTTTGTAACATATATAGATCTAATACTTATGAGAATATTAGGACACAAGAGGCGGGAGGGAGTGGAGCTGTATAGAAATGAAGTTTCCGTATTTCACTGCATTCAAGTCAGTACAAATGTGAAGCAGATTTTGATGATGTTAATAGCCATTTTTAAGCCATAGAACAACCACTAAAAAAAACTAAACAATAGAATTACACATCACTAAATACTGTACTAGAATATGTTTAAGAAAAAGGGACACAGTATAAAAGGAACAGAGCTACAAAAAGACATGAGCCATATAGAAACAAAAATAAAAATGGTAGCTATAAATCCAACCATATCAATAATAACATTAAATGTGAATGGATTGTATAAAACAATTGAAAGTCAAAGATTGTGAGATTTTATAAAGAAAATCAAGATCCAACTATATGCTGTTTAGAGGGAGACACTTTAGATTCATATATAAAAACATATTGAAAACAAAATACTAGAAAAAGATATGTGAAGAGCAATCATGAGAGCTCAAGTGGCTTTATTAGTATCAGAAAAAATAAACTTTAAAACAAAAAAATGTTACTAGAGATAAAGAGTGACAGTATACAATGTTGAGTCAATTGATCAGGAATATACACAAAAATTAAATATATGTGTTATTCAACAAAGTCCCAAAATGCATTAGGATGAAACTGACAGAATCGAAGGAAAAATAGATAATTCAACAATTATAGTTTTGAGTTTTTAATATTCCTCTTTTAATAAGGATGGAACAACTAGGCAGATTAACAGGGAAACAGGAGGCTATAACAACACTAATAAACCAACTAAACCAAACAGACATCTACAGAACACTCCACTCAGCAAAAGCAGAGTACATATTCTTTTCAAGTGCACAGGGAACATTCTCCATGATAAATCGTATGTGAGGCCATAAAAAAAGCCTCAATAAAATCAGAAGCATTGAAATCATACGAAGTATATTCCCCAACCTCTACAAAATTAGAAGTCTTTATCAGGAGGAAACTTATAAATATATGGAAATTAAACAACATACTCTTAAATGCCAGTGGATCAAATAAGAAATTAAAATGCAAATTTGAAAATATTTAAAGATGAATGAAAATGAAAAAGTTATAGCAAAATTTACATGATGTAACAAAAGCAGTTCTCTGATGGAAATTTATAGCTCTAAATAACGGTATTAAAAAAAAGAAGAGATGTCTAAAGTTAACATTATAAAAGAATATTTCAGGTTCAGCCTGAGAGAAAATTCATAGCAGCAAAAAGGCGTACTTAAGGATTACCACAGAGAGGCAAGGCAAGGGAGAATCTGAAAGAGAGTTTGAGAGATGTGTATGCAGAATGAGAATGTCTAACACATATCTAGCAAAAGGCTAGGAAGCCATGGAGTGTGAAAGAGGGAATCCTACTTAAGGGATACCAACTGAGATTTTTCCAGAATTGATGAAGGACATGATGTCTTTCCCCAGATTGAGGCAGCATGATTCCAAAACTGTTGCATCCTACAGTCCTAGACGAGTGAGTGACTGGCACTTAGCAGACACTCAATAAACATTTGTTGAATAAATCTAAACACATTCAGGTAAAACTACGAAGAATGAAATATAAAGAAGAGATTTGAAAATGTAACATTCATTCAGATTTCCTAAGAAATAGCAATTAAATGACAACAGAATTTTCAACAACAAAAATTGAAGCTAGACAACTTCCTAGAAAGAAGGCTGGAAGAAAATAATTCTCAGCTTAGAACTGTACACACAACTAACCATAGATCAAACCTGAGGGAAAAATAAAAATATTATTAAATAAACAAGAGCAGAGAACTTAACATTAACAGACTTTCACTGAAGTTGTTGTATTTTTTTTTAAGTGATAGCTTTCAGAAAGTACGCATAGATCCTATTGTGATATCAGAAATGGTAAAAAAGGGTGGTGAATCTAAAGTGTTAACAATAAACAAATATTTGATGCTGGATATTTGGGGGTTAGAAAAGATGTAATTAAAATACAGACAATGTCATTTTAGAAGAAAAATGTCTCAGAAGGCATGAAATATTAATAATATTTTATATTGCTCACAAGGAGAACAGAGATCTATTTTTATGGAATTTGATCAGTCAAATGTACACGTAAAATTGTTAACTAAGAAACTGAACATTTAAAATAGAATGTGCAATTTCAAACTGATAAAGAGTAAAAGAGAAATGGAAAACCAAAAGTAATTGATAATCTCAATCAAAATAAGAAAAGTTCAACACTGTAATAATATAACTATACGAAATACAGGTTTTATGCACATATCATGGGACATTTGAAAGGTCAAAGATATTTCAATGGCTTGATTATTTTAATTATGTATCCTTGTTCTAAGTCCAGGTATGGAACTAAATCAAAAAGGAACTGAATTTAGCAATAAATTATGTCAGGCATTAGTAACTAGATTTTTTATTTGCTATAGACACTGAATACCTATGGCTATTGTTCAGTTACCTATTTTTCAATATTTCTTGAGGGCTAGTTTTTCACCTTCACTTCAGTGAAGAAATATACATTGATTCTGACTCTTTCAAAGATGAATTGCAATTCGTATCTGATGATACATTGACCCCCTGCAAAGAATTCATTAAGCAGATGATACCGAGAAACTTAGGTATAATTTAGTTCACATCATTCCAATTTGACACAGCCTATTTAAAACCATGACCCATTTAAAGATGATTGAGAAACATGTAACAGAGCCATTCACTTTCCTTATTTGTTCTCTAAAGAATTTAGAATGACACAGAAAAAAAAGTGTGCAATTTTTCAATGGCCCTGAAAATTTCCATTGAAGATGACAAAGCCTAATCAAAAGAAATTCCTTTAATGAATGTGACTGTAATGGAGACGATATTTTCTCAGAAGCTGGTGAATGTTACTGTCTTCATGATTTGTGCTCTGATTTTAATAAATTGTTCTAGACTTCACAAACTTTATGAAATATACTCTCAAGCAAAATATTTTATAATTAAGAAACAAAATATCATGGCCCATATTATCTGTATAATAAACAAAACAGTGTTTTGGGGGTTATGTTCTAATTTCCTAGATATTTTGAAATTGAATTATTTGCTCACAATATTTTCTTTTCTGCTATTAAGCAAAGCTGCAATGTGAAAAATTTTAGATTCTGAGAAATTGTTTTTAGTTTTCCTTAGGTAATAAGGTCATATCTTAATTTTTCTCATATTTAACTGGAACTCTTTTGGTACTGCTGAACTTTTAAAATTCTTTTGGATATACACTGCTGGTAAATGCAGTACAATGACAGTAGAAGGTTAAAAATAAATGAAATGAAAGGAGAAACAATATTGTTCTGGCTTAATTTCCACTTAAAGAAAAGAAGAATGACTAGTCCCAGAAGCTCCTAATAGCTCCTTATAGGTTCTAACATAATATTTTGGTATGCTTGTTCACCAAATCTGCTTAGAGACCAAAAGGCATTTTCATACTCTTTTGCTCTAGTAGTTAATGTTTCAAAAGATAACTTATTAACCCAATGCTATGATTGTTATTTTACTATCCTGTTCTTGGAATCTGTTTTTGAAGTAGGTTATGCAGCGTATATTCACAGGCATATAACTTAATGCTCACCAATAGCAGAAACTTTAAATATAGCATAAGCATAGGCACATTTTATTAGGAAGGAGTGTGATCTACTACAAATTGACTTAACATGCCTTCAAGGAAAAGGAGTTTCTCTCATATAATAAGTCCAGAGAAAGACAGCATAGAACTGGGGTAGGGTCTCCATGACAACATCACAGAGCCGGGTTCTCTCTCGCTTGTCCTCCTCTAATTCTCATCATGTGGACCTTTATCCTCACTCCTGCGGCCTCCTAGCTACCACAAGGCTGTTGTACCACCAGGTATCATGCCCAGGCTCCAGAGAGAAAAGGATGAAAGGGACAAGATATCCTGATTATCTACTGCTGCATAATAAATTAACTCAAATTTAATACCTGAATAAAAAGAGTTTTTATATTTTGATTATTATTAAAAATAATGGCTTATTTCACAGATGCTGAAATCTGTGCTATGCTCACCTGAAATGATCTATTGATCTTGAAAGCTGGAGGATTAGCTGGAGACTTACCCAGATGATCTTTCTCTCTTTCTCTCTCTCTCAATCTATTGACCCAACTACTTTATCTCTTCTGTCTGCCAGAAAAAAACGCTTATGTGGTCACGTCCTCCAAGAGCCCAAATGCTATAATAGCTAGGCCTTCTAAGAGATTTGGCTTGGTATCATTTTGGCCACCTTCTACTCCTAAAAGTAACCCTTAGGCCCATCCCAGATTCAAAAGGAGAAGACTATGCAAGAATCTGATACCTGAAAGCATAGTTCATTTGGAGCTATCATTTAACAGATAACTGTAGTACGTCATCTGGCTCCTAAGGATTCACATTTCTCCCCCATTTAAAATACACTCATCTTCCCTAGTCCCCACCCCAGAACAGCAGATGTCTCTTTGCATCACAGAGTCAGGAAGTCAGGCTTGAGATGTGGAATATCATGAGGTCCACCTGTGCATAAGGATTTTCAGCTGTCAGAACACTTATCTGAAATCCTTTAAACTAAGTAGACAAGTAAACTTGCGCACACACACACACACACACACACACACACACACACACACACACACACACAGAGTATGCAATGTTGAGACTAGGACAGGAAAACAAAACTTTCACAAAGAGAGAAAGTAAGAGGCACAGAGCAGGAAGTAGTAGTTTATAATTCTGAAATCCAATCAGGTTCATGTTGCCAGTTACTTGATTAGGGCCCAGTTCTGCTCCATGTTTCTTGAGCACTCTCTGAGTCATCTTTCCTTTTCCATAAGAAAAGTTCTTCTTCTTCATCTAAGTGTCTTTTTGGCCTGTTTCTTGCCTGAGAAATTTGTGAATACTGAAGACTCTTTTAATTTGTTGTTTCATGTTACTATTTTTTTTTTTCTTAAGCTTATATAATTCTTTTGCAAAACTGTGTATCTCTCAGGTCTCAATAATCACTCCATTACACAAAGGCAAGATCACATAACATCTCTTTCTGAGTCATGCCCTTCTTCTTTGGACTGAGAATTAGGGTGCTGTGGTACAATGCCATCAGGATTCTTAGAATAACGATGATCTAGCAGGGACTGTCTAGGAGGAATGCATATAAGATTTTCAAAAGTCATTTTTTTCTCATTGAGTGTGAGGCATCCATTTTACATTTTCCGAGTGTCATCAAAGACTCTAAGAACCACACCCTGACTTAAGGCTGCTTTTAATGGTAGGACCCTGTATTTAGTATTTGTCTTAATAACATTTCTTACTTTGAGACTTTTGCCAAGAGGGACTGGGAATTAGAACCAGTTTATTTTTGAACCCAGTAACCACTGGCTTTTTCATATTTCCTCTAAATTATGCTTTAAACGTGAACAACTCCTTCTGTAGCTCATCTCACTCTTACACTATTTTATTCTAGGCAGCTAATAGAAGCCAACTGGTACTTTCAACATTCTGTCTGGAAATTTCATAACCATATCCACTAGTTCAATATGAGGACTTTCTATCTTCCACATTAACGCAGGCAACAGTTTTGCTGATTATTCTGCACTTACCTCAGGTCTACTTAATTAAGGTTTGTGATAGAAATTTTCTCACTGTCCTTTCAGAATTTATTAGCAGTTACCATGAAGCCCTTCAGATCTTTGTCTACTCTCCAGTTTCAAAACGAATGCCGCTTAATTTTAGGTTTCTGTTACAGAAGCCTCTCCCTCTTGTGTATCAATTTCTATTGTGATTATTTCTTATAATGAAATTCACTATTCAAAATTTGGTGACTTAACATCCATTTTATAATTTTTCACAGTTGTGCAATACTGATTGAGCCCATCTGGACATTTATTCTTCTTGTCTTGCCAGTGGTCACTTGTGTATCTGCATTTCTCTTGCCAGATGCCAGGGATTAGGTTTTCTCTTTCCATGTAATCTCAGGTTGTCTCCATTTCCTCACCAGTGTCCTAACTGATTGCTCCCTGGGGATCTTCCATTAGGGTTGGAGGATCTCTTACACGATGGTTCTGATTCCCAAAAAGCACAAACACAGAAGGTGCCACGCCAGGAACTGGCACAATACCATTTGCATCACATCCTATTGGCTAACACAAGTCTTGGGGCCAGGCCACATTCGGGCAGAAGGAACTAAACAACGCACAAATACCAGGACATGTGGTTAATTTAGGTAAAAATCACAGGCAACAGACTGGCATACTCTAATGTTCACCAGTTCTGGGAGGTTTAAATAGAATACACTACAGCCACATTGTATTGGGAAGGAATGTGATCTACTAAAAATCAAGTAACAGCAGTTAAACTAAAAGAAATTTACCTTACATGACAAGGAAAGGCCAGAGGGAGAGAACGCATGCTTTGTGTAGACTCTCGATGATCATACTATGGGCACTGTTTCTTTCCATCTTTCCATCCTCTGATTCTCAGCAGGCTGACTTTCATCTTCATCCACCCTGCCTAATGATTGCCATGAGGCCGATTTATATCCATGTATCAAGACGTTATTGCAGGTGGAAAAGCTATAAATGGAACAAAATAGTTTTGAGAGTCAAGTTGTCATTAGAAAAGCAAAACTAGGAGATTTCCACTTACTCTTCATTGCACAGAGTTGTATCATCTGGCTGCTCCCAGCAGTATGGGAGATACTACAGGTTAGAAAGGTACTGCGCATTTTCTTTCACTGCAAAAACATCTGATAAGTAGGCCATTTGGCAAAAACCTATAGCTTTAGGGAAAGTAATTTTAATATACAAGAATACTGGTGTGTTTGGATGCTCCTCAGTTCCTTCAGTAAAAGTGTATAAAAGGTTTATAATATGGTTTGGAAGTAGTTTGCAAACAGAGATGAAAAGAAATATAGCTCTGGTAGCAAAAGCTCTGTCTGTCTATAGTCTGTAATCTAAATTGCCTGAGTTTTCAGTAATTTCAGGACTTGTAAGGTTGGAAAATTCAACTATTGCTGTACTCCAAATAATAGGAGAAGCAATGATTATTCAGTGCCCTTTTCAAGAACTTCCCATTAAATGTTCTCAGATAGGTAATGTGATAGAGTTCAGTGGCAAAGATGACATATAATATGTTGAATTCACACCAGTCGCAACCTACTGGCTTTCATCCAAATCAGTTACGTTCATGGCTTAGGTTCATGGCCATCAAGCTTGAGACTGAACTTCTCAATCTCCCTTGTGCCTAGGTGTTCCAAGTGCCTAAATTCTTACTAATGGGACACAACGACATCAAATACATCTTCTTAAATACAACTACCCATAACTCACTCTTTCTTTACCTTGCTCCCAAATGGAAATGGTAATGACCAAGAACAACTTTTATAGCTGTGTGGTGTGGATAACAAAGCCAATTTGTTGAGTGCCTGGACTGTTTCATGGAGCACAGAATTCCTGGACCCATAATCCAAACAGGGAAATACACATGTGTGTGTTTAGACACAGAAATGGTGAGGTTTATTTCTTTAGCAACTTACCCTTTACTCTGGCCAATAAAGAATTGTGTATTGGAAAGCTTGCTGCCTACCACAAAAACCTAAAAAAAAAAATGTGGCCTTGATGGTGTAGTCAGGGTGAAAGCAGTGCATTTATTTAAAATGTCACCTCTGGTAACTGGAAGAGCACAGAGCTTGCCTGAGGAACCTGACGTTCTAAAAGAAGCTATTGGAAAGAGCCAGAATGTTGCCATGTGTTAGCTGTTTATTGCTTCATTTAGCTAGCTTATTTCAAGAATTAATGAGCTCAAGCAAGAAGTAGACAATTTTCAAGCAGAGATCGAAGGGAATAGAAGGAGTTCAGAAATGAGGGATCTGATAGGGCCGGAAAAGCCAATTGTTTTATCATCCCAACAGTAGGAGATAACCCTGCTGCTCAGAGCCTTTCTGACAGTGCCCATTAAGAATTCTCAGCACAGCAAATGAATCCATAGATGATCTGTGCCATGATCAGATTAAGGGAGTTACCTTCCAAACAAGCCTATTGCTTTATACAGTTTTACATTTTCAATAGAGCCATCATTAAAATGATAGCCCATGACACTCACTGGCTGTACAAGAGAACCGTTCCATAAGAGCAGGTTTAATAATTATTTCCAGAAAAGAGCCTTGGAGGTGGTTTCAAGCACATGGAAATAGCTGGAAACAATTGCACCAGAAGCTCAGTGAGTTTTTTTAAGGAATTTTTTACCAAGCAAACCACATAGTTAGCCTTCAAAAATTCTCTAGCTCCCAAATCAGTGGGAGCAGAAGCAGGCCATAAACACTGCTGTGCTCCTGAGAAAAGCAATCTCTTTAATATCTATGCAGATATGGCTAGGGAAGATCTACCACAAGAACACATTTTTTCAAAGGGAACGCCAGGGCCACAAAGGACAGAGCACAAGAACTTTTTTCCAATAAGCAGAAATGAATTCTAAGCAAGAAACTTACTCCAGTGATAGGACAGAGAATCTCTGCAGTTCTTTTCTAGCAAAATATTGATAGTATTGCTCTGACCAGTGACTGCCTGGTCATTCCTTCCTTTTCCAAATGGGAAATTTTATTATAATTTTAATATTCTTACTCCAAGTAAGTTAGGTATTTGGTGTGAATAATAGGTAGATAATTTATCTTACGGTGAAGACTGCTCCCAGATATCCTAGTGTTTGATCTGGACGTAATGAATAGGGTCATAGGTTGTTTTCCTTGTGAAGGGAGTGATACATTTCAGAAAAAGGGTATGCATAGATACTCCTGTAGCAGATCATGGCACATACTGTTCTCTTTTCCTCCCATTAGTAATAACTACCCCTCCACTAGAGTCTTAGCTGGCATGTGTCACCTAGGAGTGGATACTTTACTCAATTTTAGTCAAAGGGATATGCACAGAAGTGATGCATGCAACCTCCATGTCACATCTTTGGGGAAAAAATAAAAGCTGCTTTCTCTTCAAATTCTCTTCTCCCCCTTTATGGTGAAGCTGTTAGATTGCATCTTTTACACATGGCACATAGATATATGTCCCATCCCTCATGTTCTTCTTACAATTAGGCATTCCCAATGTTTGTTGGATTCTATGTTTTCACCTTGTCAGTTTTACTGGAGACTCGTGATCATGCTGACAAATGGAGTATGTTAAAAGTGATGGAATAGGAATTCTGAGTCCAGTTCATAAAAAAAGAAATTGCTTCCATTTGGCTTACTTCTGTTTCTGGATATTCAACTTTGGAATCTAGCCACTATGCTGTAAGGAAGTTCAGGCCACATGGAGAGACCATGCATTGATGTTCTTTTCCATAACCCTAGCCAAGTTGTCAGAGAACAGTCTGTATCAATTGCAAGATACGAAAATGAACCAAACTTCAGATAATTCAAGTCTCTCACAAGGCAATGTCGGAATATGAAAGAAGGGAATCTGAACACTGGATGACTGTGGAGCAGAGATGCCTATTTTGGATTAGTTTCCCTGCTCTTGATAATTAGGAGTGAGAAACAAGTATTTATCTTATTGAAAACATTGAATTTTGAGGGCTCAAACGTAGTGGTAGAATAAGATTGAAGCTTTTATAGCCTGCCTCCTGCTATCAGAGGTTTGGGAAACACAGAGCTTTGCCCATATACTAGTCTATACCCCATGCCTTACCATGACCATTTAATTAGTTAATTATTACAACTATTCACTCATAAATTCATTCATTCACCAAGTATATATGGACCCCCTATTATATTCCAAGTAATGTTCTTGCTGCTGGGAAAACCACAGAGAGCAAGTCAGTTAAAAGTCTCTCCTTGTATTAGTTTCCTGTTGCTGCTATAACAAACCACGAACTTAGTGGCTTAAAATAACAGAGATTTATTTTCTTACAACTCTGGAGGTCAGAATTCAAAAATCAGGATGTTGGAAGGAGCTGGATTCCTTCTGGAGGCTTAGGGAGTAACCCATTTCCGTGCCTTTTCCAGCTTTCAGAGGCTGCCTGCCTTCCCTGGCTCATCCTGCTCATAGCAGAACATAAATGCATATGCTGCCTGCCTTACTGAAACAATTAGTATTTTTCAAAATGAGGCAAGGAAGTGGTACCCAAAAGATAACAAGCACATTTTCTTCTGTACAAAATGATAAGTAAATTTACTGAGAACATTACATAAATAAGGACATGGCAAGGCATATACTCCTCAGATTCCCAAAGCTCCTTATTGGAACTGTCACCTGTGTGTGACTTCATCCAGCCTGAGTAAGGATTTCACTGGAGAGGAAAAGCTCCCTTCCCTTGATTGTGAGAGTTTTCTATCCTTACCCAGCTCTGCCTCACTTTTCTGGAGACTCTGACTTTGTGCTTTACTCCCCTTATAAGGTAAAAGTAACATTTGTGGTACAATTGAACAAAATTCTCAGCACATTTGACATAAATGTCCAGTTTTCGGGAGCATCCTTTGACAGGCTCAGTCTTTAGTTCTGTCTGTGGTTCAGTTTTGTCCATCACACATTAATGTCAATGGAGACTAGCCAAGTTGAACAGTAGGGAAGGATTTAAATGACTAGCTCTGCTCAAATCATATGAAGTTGTCCTTTCATTACGTAACAAGTGAAGCTTTGAATAGTCTTCAAGATGAGTCTCGCGCAGTGTCAACCGTTCTAATTCAATTTTAAGTTCTCTAAAATACGAGGAAATTATCTATGAAATAAAAATTCTCTGTCCTGTCTACTTTAATAAAAAATATTAGAAATAAGTTATTCACAGTTCCTGTATTAATGCATTGTTTTCTCTTTACACCATTGAATATATGTTTTTCCTCCACATCTCACACCCTAAGTTTATAAAATATATAATGAAACTCATGGAATTAAAATTCTAAATTGATTTTAACCCTTCCTCAATAACTACTAAGTTTCCATATTCTTCCTTACCTTCTAAAATTGCTTATTATTGGCAGCATTTCCAAGATGTACACAAATAACTCTCCAGTAGGAGAGCTCAGGAACTGTGGGGTCTATCATATATATTCGTTTCCTTAAATTTCCTTTCTCTTGCATGCACTTTTTTAGTAAA
This sequence comes from Balaenoptera physalus, assembly GCF_965194825.1. Taxonomy (NCBI): domain Eukaryota; kingdom Metazoa; phylum Chordata; class Mammalia; order Artiodactyla; family Balaenopteridae; genus Balaenoptera; species Balaenoptera physalus. Next base: position 236,565 of record NW_028125718.1, read on the forward strand.
TTAATGGCAGGGTACAGCTGGATGCTTCTGGAGATGTTAATCTTTGATATCATTGAAGTGTGGACCTAATAAGAAATTAGACCTCTTGACCCAAAATGGGCTTAAGATGTGCATAATTGTAAACATTTGGATGTAATGAGCGGCTGGATTTGGGAGGTGAGCAATAGACCAGAAAGCAGTAAGTATGGCCTTCTGTGGCGAAATAACTGACAAATGACAGATTGGTCTATATTGTGTAACCTAGAGAAAGAGAGCAGAGCAGAGTAACTAGAGCACAGGCTCTGCCTGGAACCAGACAGACTGGATTCAGAGCAAGCTCTAGCATTTATTCAAATTCTGCCCCATAATTTCCTACTGTCTCAGCCTCTGGAGCTGTAATCTCTTCCTCCTTAACTCAGTAAAGTGAGTGGGGTCTGCTCACATTCTTCTCCTTCTGAAAATTGTTCCAGCCAGAAAGTTTAGGTGATTGTAGAGCTAATAATGTTTATTTCCTTTCTGCCAAGGAGTATCACATCACGTTCCCAATGTTTTGGAGTCAATAGTTTGATTTTGCCCAGTTCTCCTGTTGTTTGAAGTCAAAAGTTAAGTCTATTCTTTGTTATTTTATCATGGCTTGAAGAGGAATTCTCTTATTTACTTAAATTTCTATATCACCATTTACAATCTAGCCTACCTAGGCTTACAAGAAAAACCTTACTTCTCTCCTCCACTTATGCTACCCTCTTTTATAATCCTGGTAAGGTTGCCTTTGTCAATCCACAAGATTGATGAATTTGAAATGATAAATAATTAAATCCCAATTTTTAAACCATATTTTCTGTTGTAGTGCTCTAATTCATCCAGTCATAATATCTCACCTCTTGATCTCTTACTGATCACTGGTCATAAACTATATTCACCTGAATTTGGCTTGCCTTCCTTCCTTCTCTCTTTCCTTCCTTTATCTTTCTTTTACTAGGGCCGCCTCCCAATGGTTATCATGAAAGCAAGTCATACTCAACAGTCCAAAATAAAATTCATCAAATTTCTTCATTAAATCAACTTATTTTATGGTGGTTTTTACTTCATTAAATGGCACCAACAGCTATCCTAAGCATCTTCATCTCTTCCAACATCCATTCACTTACCAATTCCAGTCAACTCCACCTCCTAGAAAATTTTGGATTCTATATTTACATTCTACCCAAATTGTCACAATTCCAGGTCAGTTAGTCCTCTTAACCTGAATGATTGCAATGACATCTTAATCTGTTTGCCTGTCTACTTCCAATCTATACTGCAGTCAAAATTTAAAATTTATTTTTAAATATAAATCTTAAAAATATAAACCATACTTTATTACCTGTTCAGTGAAAACTCTTAATAGTTTCCCATTTCCCTTAGGGAAGGGAAAGCTACTTAACATTTGGCATTTGAACCCTGTTGACATCTGTAACATTGTATTCTCAGCCTTCCCACTGTTGACAGAAATAATAAAAAATCTATAATAATAATAGAGAAATGTTTTATTCCAGCCAAAATGAGGACTACAGCCTGGAAGACAGCCTCTCAGATAGCTGTGAGGAACTTCTCTATAGAAGCATGGTTTTCAGTATAGTTTTATATCTTGTCAGAACAAAAAAAGCAAGGAAGGTACATTCCTTCCAGGTTTAAGGGGGAAAAAAAAGACAGAATAGTATGTACACAGTGGATCAGTGTGGCCTTGACACCTGGGCAGGGAGTCTTACCATTGAAGGAATAATGGCAATTGCATCCCAGGAATGGAGGCATTTATCTCTATCTTCAAAATAGACGTTCTTTACTTCTGGACAATGCACCCTTTAATGGTTAAAGCCAAAATGACTTCCCTGTACCTTAATAGGTGAAATTTTCTTTCATTTTTTCCATGTTTTGATTGCAAATCTTTTGATATAAAGCTTTGATGATCAAAATATTTGTTCCTCGATGCCAGGGTGGTACTACCTGCCTGCAGTGGGTGCATCGTGTCCCTCAGTGACAGGCTTTTTCATACATATATATATATGTGTTTTTTCCTAGTTATCCATTTTGGGGGGAAAACTAATCAGATACAGTGAACAAGCACAGAGGTATATGCTGACAGGGAAACATTTTATAGGCTACACATATTATCAGTGATGTCAAACTGTTGAACAAACATTGTATTTGTACTTTCAGCAGTAGATTTAAAGCAAGCAGTGATACATGTCATGCGTAGATTTATAACTAGGAAAAGAATAGTGATACCTACTATGACAATGATAAGCATCTGTAAAGCAGAGTGGGAAAAAATTCTTATTTCTGAGATGAGCCAACTGAACAGATCACTTAGAGTCAGTTTGCCTTACATCTTTTTTTTTGTTTGTTTGTTTTAACAACTTTATTGAGATATAATTGGCATACAATAAACTTGTGGATACTTTAAATATATTATTTGATAAATGTTGACATATGTATACACCTCAGTGGCATTTCTTAATCTGAGTGACTGCAGCAAAAGTAAACAGATTGACCATAATTGCCCCATGGTATGAGCTAATCCATCGCTTCCTTTATCAGGGCAAAACCACCCTTTAGCTATGCCTTTGGTAGTAAAAATCAAGACCTACGCAAGTGAGCAGTTCTGAGTAGTTTTGGTTTAGAGCTGGGGTAGAAAGCCCGGGCTAGGGAAGACAGAAGGGAATAGGGAGGTACCTGCTCGTTGTGTAGCCAAGAGCTGTCAGCTTTCCAGCCCAGGATTCGAGGCAGAGAAGTTTCCATCTGGAGATGGAGGCCCACCTTAGCTACTGAGTGCACCCTGGAACCTCCCGAGACCTGCAGGCAGGGTGGGCTGGGAGATGACCTAGTGGATAGCTCACTCAGGGGCCTCCTAATCCTGAGATATCTCCAGGGTGTTATCAGAGACCTCTGGAGGTTAAAAACAAGCCTTTCCGCTTATTTACATGCAGTGCCCTTTTAGCCAAATCCTAAACCTTGCCGGACAGTGTGTGCTTATTAGGAGGAGGAGGGCCCAGGTGGATCAGGTCAGGGCCACACACACTGAGCGTGCGGGCTTTGGCCTGTGGTGGATCCTTCTCTCCACTCTCCTCTGTAAGATGGACATCACGAAAGCACCACCTCATGGGGATTTGTGAGGATTAAGTGAGGCAGTGCTTCTAAAGTACTGAGCGCTGAGCCCAAGGCCTGTCCAGTGTCCCCTCCGTGGGTTATCAGCTCAGGTTCCCTCCTGGCAAGGAGAGGGACTGGGCTTGGCCTTGACTCCATGGGCACGTCTCCTATGCGTGAGGGGGCTACGTCCCTTCTTTTCCCCTCCAGGTGGGCTCGGGCACCGCCAGTAGTCCCTGCTTTGCAACTCATTTTTTCTTCTCGCTTGGCTTTTTGTTTTTCCTGTCATTCAAAATAGGCCAGGGTTTTTTTTTGCTTTGTTTTTTTCTTAGCTCTGCAGCCTAAAGTTTCTTGTTCTTCTAATAACAGGATTAGCCTAAACTGGCATCACTACTCCTGGCACGAATAAGGGGGGAAGAAGTGGACAGGGAGGGGCCGGTCAAGGGTGCAGAAATGCCTCTGGGACTTCTCCCCAAGTTCTCTCTCAGGCGTGACGCTGAAAGGAGGCATTTCCTAGGGAGAGTCCAAAAAATCTGGACCCTTTGACCTGATAATCCCGCTCTTGGGAATGTCTATCTTTTTTTTTTTTTTCCACACACACACACACACTGCATTTTATTTTTACAAGAGATAAATAGACTGACACCAAGCATTGTACATGGATGACCACAACAAAAGCAACAATGATTGCAATTACCAAACATGAAACACACTCATACTATGTCATAATATTGACATTCAGTCCAGTAATCCTCCACTGTAACAGCTCCTTTACTTTGCAGTGAAAATTGATTTGTATATTCTTTGCCTCTGAGTCCTTGTGGGATTTTTTTTTTTTTTTTTTAAATTCAGACAGAAAGTCACAAAAATTATACTCATCCTCATCAGTTCACTCAGTCCCATGTAATTAATTGTTTTTTTTCATCTTGATCTTTTGTTAGCACTTTTATGAGTTCATCAGTTTTTCATCAGAGTTCTGAAAATGCTTATTCATTCAGTTCAGCAGTACAGTCAGTTACCAGAAACCTGTACTTGTCAGAGTCTTTACCATGAATTTCTTGAAGATGAAACCCTTTTATAGGAACATATTTGCAAAATCATCAGAGTACACCCAGAACTGTCTGTAAATGACCAAAGACTTAAAAATGACCACGGTAAAAGATTTGATGAAAGTTCATAATAATGCAGTTGACAAGAAAATTAGTTATTTCTGAGATATACATTTTAAAGTAATAACTAGGATTATTACTTATAACATTATACCAGAACATATAAGATTTTTAGAAATTTCATGTAATCTCTGAAACATTTATATTAACATATTTCCATACATATTTCCATACAAAAACAAATATAAGATTTTTAGAAATTTCATGTAATGTCTGAAACATTTATATTAACATATTTCCATACAAATAACCCGATGAAAGTTTAGTATTAGTTGTTTTGTTTGTTTTTTTATACTGCAGGTTCTTATTAGGCATCAATTTTGTACACATCAGTGTATACATGTCAATCCCAATCGCCCAATTCAGCACACCACCATCCCCACCTCACCACAGTTTTCCCCCCTTGGTGTCCATATGTCCATTCTCTACATCTGTGTCTCAACTTCTGCCCTGCAAACTGGCTCATCTGTACCATTTTTCTAGGTTCCACATACATGCATTAATATATGATATTTGTTTTTCTCTTTCTGACTTACTTCACTCTGTATGACAGTCTCTAGATCCATCCACGTCTCAACAAATGACTCAATTTCGTTCCTTTTTATGGCTGAGTAATATTCCATTGTATATATGTACCACAACTTCTTTATCCATTCGTCTGTTGAGGGGCATTTAGGTTGCTTCCATGACCTGGCTATGGTAAATAGTGCTGCAATGAACATTCGGGTGCATGTGTCTTTTTGAATTACAGTTTTCTCTGGGTATATGCCCAGTAGTGGGATTGCTGGGTCATATGGTAATTCTATTTTTAGTTTTTTAAGGAACCTCCATATTGTTCTCCATAGTGGCTGTATCAATTTACATTCCCACCAACAGTGCAAGAGGGTTCCCTTTTCTCCACACCCTCTCCAGCATTTGTTGTTTGTAGATTTTCTGATGATGCCCATTCTAACAGGAGTGAGGTGATACCTCATTGTAGTTTTGATTTGCATTTCTCTAATAATTAGTGATGTTGAGCATCTTTTCATGTGCTTCATGGCCGTCTGTATGTCTTCTATGGAGAAATGTCTATTTAGGTCTTCTGCCCATTTTTGGATTGGGGTGTTTGTTTCTTTGATATTGAGCTGAATGAGCTGTTTATATATTTTCGAGATTAATCCTTTGTCCGTTGATTCATTTGCAAATATTTTCTCCCATTCTGAGGGTTGTCTTTTCGTCTTGTTTATGGTCTCCTTTGCTGTGCAAAAGCTTTGAAGTTTCATTAGGTCCCACTTGTTTATTTTTGTTTTTATTTCCATTACTCTAGGAGGTGGATCAAAAAAGATCTTGCTGTGATTTATGTCAAAGAGTGTTCTTCCTATGTTTTCCTCTAAGAGTTTTAGAGTGTCCAGTCTTACATTTAGGTCTCGAATCCATTTTGAGTTTATTTTTGTGTATGGTGTTAGGGAGTATTCTAATTTCATTCTTTTACATGTAGCTGTCCAGTTTTCCCAGCACCACTTATTGAAGAGACTGTCTTTTCTCCATTGTATATCTTTGCCTCCTTTGTCATAGATTAGTTGACCATAGGTGCGTGGGTTAATCTCTGGGCTTTCTATCTTGTTCCATTGATCTATGTTTCTGTTTTTGTGCCAGTACCATATTGTCTTGATTACTGTAGCTTTGTAGTATAGTCTGAAGTCAGGGAGTCTGATTCCTCCAGCTCCATTTTTTTGCCTCAAGACTGCTTTGGCTATTCGGGGTCTTTTGTGTCTCCATACAAATTTTAAGATGATTTGTTCTAGCTCCGTAAAAAATGCCATTGGTAATTTGATAGGGATTGCATTGAATCTGTAGATTGCTTTGGGTAGTATACTCATTTTCACAATGTTGATTCTTCCAATCCAAGAACATGGTATATCTCTCCATCTGTTGGTATCATCTTTAATTTCTTTCATCAGTGTCTTATAGTTTTCTGCATACAGGTCTTTTGTCTCCCTAGGTAGGTTTATTCCTAGGTATTTTATTCTTTTTGTTGCAATGGTAAATGGGAGTGTTTCCATAATTTCTCTTTCAGATTTGTCATCATTAGTGTATAGGAATGCAAGAGATTTCTGTGCATTAATTTTGTATCCTGCAACTTTACCATATTCATTAATTAGCTCTAGCAGTTTTCTGGTGGCAGTTTTAGGATTCTCTATGTATAGTATCATGTCATCTGCAAACAGTGACAGTTTTACTTCCTCTTTTCCAATTTGTATTCCTTTTATTTCTTTTTCTTCTCTGATTGCCGTGGCTAGGACTTCCAGAACTATGTTGAATAATAGTGGTGAGAGTGGACATCCTTGTCTCGTTCCTGATCTTAGAGGAAATGCTTTCAGTTTTTCACCATTGAGAATGATGTTTGCTGTGGGTTTGTCATATATGGCCTTTATTATGTTGAGGTAGGTTCCCTCTATGCCCACTTTCTGGAGAGTTTTTATCAGAAATGGGTGCTGAATTTTGTCAAAAGCTTTTTCTGCATCTATTGAGATGATCATATGGTTTTTATTCTTCAATTTGTTAATATGGTGTATCACATTGATTGATTTGCGTATATTGAAGAATCCTTGCATCCCTGGGATAAATCCCACTTGATCGTGGTGTATGATCCTTTTGATGTGTTGTTGGATTCTGTTTGCTAGTATTTTGTTGAGGATTTTTGCATCTATATTCATCAGTGATATTGGTCTGTAATTTTCTTTTTTTGTAGTGTCTTTGTCTGGTTTTGGTATCAGGGTGATGGTGGCCTCATAGAATGAGTTTGGGAGTGTTCCTTCCTCTGCAATTTTTTGGAAGAGTTTGAGAAGGATGGGTGTTAGCTCTTCTCTAAATGTTTGATAGAATTCACCTGTGAAGCCATCTGGTCCTGGACTTTTGTTTGTTGGAAGATTTTTAATCACAGTTTCAATTTCATTACTTGTGATTGGTCTGTTCATATTTTCTGTTTCTTCCTGATTCAGTCTTGGAAGGTTATACCTTTCTAAGAATTTGTCCATTTCTTCCAGGTTGTCCATTTTATTGGCATAAAGTTGCTTATAGTAGTCTCTTAGGATGTTTTGTATTTCTGCAGTGTCTGTTGTAACTTCTCCTTTTTCATTTCTGATTTGATTGATTTGAGTCCTCTCCCTCTTTTTCTTGATGAGTCTGGCTAATGGCTTATCAATTTTGTTTATCTTCTCAAAGAACCAACTTTTAGTTTTATTGATCTTTGCTATTGTTTTCTTTGTTTCTATTTCATTTATTTCTGCTCTGATCTTTATGATTTCTTTCCTTCTGCTAACTTTGGGTTTTGTTTGTTCTTCTTTCTCTAGTTTCTTTAGGTGTAAGGTTAGATTGTTTACTTGAGATTTTTCTTGTTTCTTTAGGTAGGCTTGTATAGCTATAAACTTCCCTCTTAGAACCGCTTTTGCTGCATCCCATAGGTTTTGGGTGGTCGTGTTTTCATTGTCATTTGTCTCTAGGTATTTTTTGATTTCCTCTTTGATTTCTTCAGTGATCTCTTGGTTATTTAGTAACGTATTGTTTAGCCTCCATGTGTTTGTCTTTTTTACGTTTTTTTCCCTGTAATTCATTTCTAATCTCATAGCGTTGTGGTCAGAAAAGATGCTTGGTATGATTTCAATTTTCTTAAATTTACTGAGGCTTGATTTGTGACCCAAGATGTGATCTATCCTGGAGAATGTTCCGTGCGCACTTGAGAAGAACGTGTAATCTGCTGATTTTGGATGGAATGTCCTATATATATCAATTAAATCTATCTGGTCTATTGTGTCATTTAAAGCTTCTGTTTCCTTATTTATTTTCATTTTGGATGATCTGTCCATTGGTGTAAGTGAAGTGTTAAAGTCCCCCACTATTATTGTGTTACTGTCGATTTCCTCTTTTATAGCTGTTAGCAGTTGCCTTATGTATTGAGGTGCTCCTATGTTGGGTGCATATATATTTATAATTGTTATATCTTCTTCTTGGATTGATCCCTGGATCATTATGTAGTGTCCTACCTTGTCTCTTGTAACACTCTTTATTTTAAAGTCTATTTTATCTGATATGAGTATAGCTACTCCAGCTTTCTTTTGATTTCCATTTGCATGGAATATCTTTTTCCATCCCCTAACTTTCAGTCTGTATGTGTCCCTAGGTCTGAAGTGGGTCTCTTGTAGACAGCATATATATGGGTCTTGTTTTTGTATCCATTCAGCCAGTCTATGTCTTTTGGTTGGGGCGTTTAATCCATTCACGTTTAAGGTAATTATCGATATGTATGTTCCTATGACCATTTTCTTAATTGTTTTGGGTTTGTTTTTGTAGGTCCTTTTCTTCTCTTGTGTTTCCCACTTAGAGAAGTTCCTTTAGGATTTGTTGTAGAGCTGGTTTGGTGGTGCTGAATTCTCTTAGCTTTTGCTTGTCTGTAAAGCTTTTGATTTCTCCATCAAATCTAAATGAGATCCTTGCCGGGTAGAGTAATCTTGGTTGTAGGTTCTTCCCTTTCATCACTTTAAGTATATCATGCCACTCCCTTCTGGCTTGCAGAGTTTCTGCTGAGAAATCAGCTGTTAACCTTATGGGAGTTCCCTTGTATGTTATTTGTCGTTTTTCCCTTGCTGCTTTCAATAATTTTTGTCTTTAATTTTTGCCACTTTGATTACTATGTGTCTCGGCGTGTTTCTCCTTGGGTTTATTCTGTATGGGACTCTCTGCACTTCCTGGACTTGGGTGGCTATTTCCTTTCCCATGTTAGGGAAGTTTTCGACTATAATCTCTTCAAATATTTTCTCTGGTCCTTTCTCTCTCTCTTCTCCTTCTGGGACCCCTATAATGCGAATGTTGTTGCGTTTAATGTTGTCCCAGAGGTCTCTTAGGCTGTCTTCATTTCTTTTCATTCTTTTTTCTTTAGTCTGTTCCGCAGCAGTGAATTCCACCATTCTGTCTTCCAGGTCACTTATCCGTTCTTCTGCCTCAGTTATTCTGCTATTGGTTCCTTCTAGTGTAGTTTTCATTTCAGTTATTGTATTGGTCATCTCTGTTTGTTTGTTCTTTAATTCTTCTAGGTCTTTGTTAATCATTTCTTGCATCTTCTCAATCTTTGCCTCCATTCTTATTCCGAGGTCCTGGATCATCTTCACTATCATTATTCTGAATTCTTTCTCTGGAAGGTTGCCTATCTCCACTTCATTTAGTTGTTTTTCTGGGGTTTTTTCTTGTTCCTTCATCTGGTACATAGCCCTCTGCCTTTTCATCTTCTCTATCTTTCTGTGACTGTGGTTTTTGGTCCACAGGCTGCAGGATTGTAGTTTTTCTTGCTTCTGTTGTCTGCCCTCTGGTGGTTGAGGCTATCTAAGAGGCTTGATGGGAGGCTCTGGTGGTGGGTAGAGATGACTGTTGCTGTGGCGGTCTGAGCTCAGTACAACCTTAATCCACTTGACTGTTGATGGGTGGGGCTGGGTTCCCTCCCTGTTGCTGTGGCAGTCAGAGCTCAGTAAAACCTTAATCCACTTGACTGTTGGTGGGTGGGGCTGGGTTCCCTCCCTGTTGGTTGTTTTGCCTGAGGCAACCCAACAGTGGAGCCTACCCGTGCTCTTTGGTGGGGTTAATGGCAGACTCTGGGAGGGCTCACGCGAAGGAGAACTTCCCAGAACCTCGGCTGCCAGTGTCCTTATCCCCACAGTGAAACAGAGCCACCACTCGCCTCTGCAGGAGACCCCCCAACACCAGCAGGTAGGTCTGGTTCAGTCTCCCCCAGGGTCACTGCTCCTTCCCCTGGGTCCCGATGCACACATTACTTTGTGTGTGCCCTCCAAGAGTGGCGTCTCTGTTTCCCCCAGTCCTGTCAAAGTCCTGCAATCAATTCCCACTAGGCTTCAAAGTCTGATTCTCTAGGAATTCCTCCTCCCGTAGCCGGACCCCCAGGTTGGGAAGCCTGACGTGGGGCTCAGAACCTTCACTCCAGTGGGTGGACTTCTGTGGTATAAGTGTTCGCCAGTCTGTGAGTCACCCACCCAGCAGTTATGGGATTTGATTTTACTCTGATGGCGCCCCTCCTACCGTCTCACTGTGGCTTCTCCTCTGTCCTTGGACGTGGGGTATCCTCCTTGGTGAAGTCCAGGGTCTTCCTGTCAATGTTTGTCCAGCAGCCAGTTTTGATTCTGGTGCTCTCGCAAGAGGGAGTGAGAGGACGTCCTTCTACTCCGCCATCTTGGTTAATCCTCCTGCCTTACATCTTGTAACCATTTTATCTTTTGGGAATGTTTTTCTAGGTATATCTCTTCTGCAGAGGTATTGATATAAGGGCAACAAGTCGTGTGAGCAGTAGCACAAATACTTCCTTGTTTAGCCAGTAGAAAATCTAAGGCAACCCTTTTATCTTATACTTTTTGTCTGTTCTGAAATGATTTTTATAGAGCCCTCAGCTATTTGATGGTAGCTGATAGATTTCTGATCATATCTCTGTTTACACATACTCTTGCACTAGGAACCAAGATTCCCAAAAGACTTTGCTACCAAGTATCTTGATATCCTGCTAACATGGATTTATTGCCTCTGTAATAAAGAGAGAAAGAAGGTTCTTCTATTTCCATATGTATAGACAATGGGATAACATAATATCCTAATAAACATAAACCTTCTATTTGCCAGCTATTAAGATATTTCTGTGCACATCCTTGAGAAGGTGGGTCAATTCCAATACTAAGACAAAACCTGGGGGAGCACAAGTGATTCCTCCCAGAGTGCTCTCATTGATAGTCTCATTAACTGGAAGTTTAGTTAACACAATGTTAACCCATGAATCATTTTTCCTGCAGGCTTTCCAAAAGCCATCTGTACTGTATTTAACATATGGGAGTTACTGGCATAACTTACTCATGTTTTTTCTCTTTAAGACATTTGTTCATCAAGTAAGAGATGGGGCAAAGGAGCCTTGGGGTAATCTGTGCTCAGTCTCTAAGAACTGAGGATAGTATCAGACAAGGGATGGATCCATTAATATGTTGAAGAATTTGAACCTGAAGGCCAGACAGAGGTTAGTCTAGTTGAGTGGTAATTTTAGGAACATCTGAAAAGTCGGTGACAGGAATTATGAAGGGCTTATATCAGTATTTTTATTGACTGAGGAATTTGATGAGAGATCCAACCAATCGGTTAGATTGCCCCCAGTAGCTATACTTTGTGACAACTTTACCAGATAATTTTCTTTCCATAATGAGCATTGAGGCAAAAGTATAGCTAGAAGTAAAACAATAACTTTCATTAAAAAAAAAATAACTTTCAATTTTCATAGTGAGACAGATGTTTAGAAACCAGTTCATTTGAACTAGTAGGATGGGTCATACAGTCCTGGTTCTGATTCTTGGGTCAGCTGTCTACCACTGCTGTCATCTTCTCCTCCTGGTGTGGGTGTTCTTTCTCCTCTGTTTGAGCACTGATTTAAGTCTGAGGTCAGCATTCCTCTCTACAGACCAGTGCAATGCAAAAACCCTTTTTGAAATGAGGGATGTGAATCCCTCAGTCTATGGCTTTTACTTTGGCAGTGCATGGAGTAGTTAATAATACCTAATAAGGTCCTTTCTGACATGGCTACAAAAAGTCTTTGATTTGATGTGTTTTCTAATTAACAAAATCTCCAGATTGTAATCCATGATCCTCAAGGTCTTTGTTTCTGGGGAGCTCACTGTGAAAGGAATTAGCTACCAACTTTGCATTTCTTTTAAGTGCCTCAATAAGACCCTGACAACAATGTAATATATCTCCCTTGAGTAAGGTTGGTTCACATATTCCCTCATCTAATTACATAGGGTGTCCTGTTATTATTTCAAAAGGAGACAGCTGATGTTTAGCAAAATGTATAGACCTAAGTTTGAGAAGCACTAGCAGAAGAGCTTTTGCTCATGAGAGATGAAATGCTTCTGAAGGTTTTGCCAATTGAGTTTTGATAGTGACATTAATTCTTTCCACCAGTCCCAAAGATTGGGGGTGATAAGTGCAGTGAAAATGCTGCATTATTGGCCATATGTCACAAATAGATTTAATTATTTGTCCAGTAAAATAATTTCCCTGGTAACTGTGTAACTTGGAAGGAATTCCCCAAACAAGAATTATCCTTTCAAATAGCAATGTAACCTTATAGCCATTGCTCTTCTTCAAGGAAAAGCTTCAACTCAGTGTGAAAACATACAGATCATTACCAAGATATATTTATATTCTTGAGACGGTGACATTCAGACCAAGTCCAATTGCTATACCTCGAAGGGACCCTTAGGAAGAGAAAGTGGCCTTGTGACCCATGAAGTGATTTTCTGGGATTATATTTAGGGTAGATACTAAAACAAGCATATACTTTATGAGCCATCATGGGAGAAAGTTTCCAAACATAGTGTTTTCCCCATAAAACCATTTTCTCAGGTGTCCAATGAGTTAAAGAATGTACATGCTGGGGTAATGGCATTTGAGCTCCAACAGGCACTATAGTTTGTTTGTTTAATTATTTCCAAATTATATTTGTGTGACAGGTCCAAAATTCCCCCTTATTGTTGCCCTATTTATTTCTCTTCTTCAATGGCATATTTCTTGAGCCGGCAGATGGAAATCTTTCACTGGGTTGGCAGGGTTAACAGAGAGCGCTGACCATTCTCAAGGCTAGACAGAATGGGTATTTAAAGCTGCTTGTTTGGCTGCCTCATCAATAAACTGATTTCCTTTAGCTTCCATACTGTCAGATTTGGAATGCACTGGTATTTTAATAATTGTCAACTGTTTTGGTAGTTGTATACCACTTAATAGTCCTGCAACCTGTTTTCCATTTTTTAATATTTTTTAATAAGCTTTCCTGATTATAGCATCAAGCTTTAATAAACTCTTGATGTTTCCATAGCATTCCAAAGTCATGTGCCACTTCAAAGGCATAATGACTGTCAGCATAAACATTTGCTACCTGACCTTTAGCTCACTGATGAGTTGATGAGCTCAAGTTAAAGCAATTAATTCTGCTTGTGCTGACTTTGTTTTTTGGTAAAAAGGAACTTTCAGTTATGTCCATTGTGGATGTTTCTGCATATCCATCTTGGTAATGCCCTCAGTCATTTTTTAAGTAGGACCCATCTGTAAACCAAAGTAGACCAGCATTATCAATAGAATTTTCTTGTAAATTATTCCTAGGAGTAAGAAGATAATCTGTTTCTAAAATGCAGCTGTGGTCATTTTCTTCTTGTGGTTCTGGAAGCAAAGTTGCAGGGTTAAGGTTATTTTTGTGACATACAACAATTGTAGAATAATAACTAAAATTATGACTAATAACATTAAACCAGAATATATCCAAATTTTAGCAATTTCATATAATCTCTACAACATATGTTTATATCATTTACCCATACTATATAACCTAAGAAGATTTACCATCACTCATTTGACAATGTTTCCCATGTGATTTAACATACCAAATAAGCCTAACTAAGTTTATTTTTTTAACTTTGTATTTTATATTGGAGTATAGTTGATTAATAATGTTGTGATAGTTTCAGGTGTACAGCAAAGTGATTCAGTTATACATATACATGTATCTATCCTTTTTCAAATTCTTTTCCCATTTAGTTTGTTACATAATATTGAGCAGAGTTCCCTGTGCTATACAGTAGGTCCTTGTTGGTTACTAATATTGGAATGGATTTAATTAAGTTTAATTTCTATCTTTGAGATGCTTCAGGTGCCTTCTGAAGCATCCCAAAGTTACCTAAAGGTCAAAAAAACTTCATTTAGAATTTGATTTGAGGAAGTTTGTCAAAGACATCAAAAGGTTTTAAAAACACTTGGCTAAGTAGGATCATAAGTCAGTATGAAACAATACTTATGCACTCAACCAAAGTGACAATAAATGATTTCAAGGGCAAATACAGAAAGTTACAACAGACTGCTTAAAAAGTAAAGAAACTTTACAATTTGTTATCAAAAGCAGATCAATACCTCAAGAAAACTCTGTCACCTAACAGAGAGAAAATCTAATTCAAATTTTGCACCAACTGACTTTTAATATCAAAATTCACTTAATTAAATCCATTCCAATATTAGTCAGTCCCGAGAACTCTTTTCTCAGGGTTCCTTTTCCACAGACCTTCTACAACTTTCTATATCCGCATTAGTTTGTCACTTATTTTCTTTTGAATTTGGAAATAACCAGCTTTGGGACAAAATTACTTTATTTTCCCTCACCAAAAATACATTTCCATTCCTCATACCATCTTTTATGGAAAACACACACCCTACTTTCCTTTCATGGAAATATTTCTCTTATTATCTTTAGTAGTTCCAATCACATTCATTAGTCAGAATTCTTAACCCTTGAAACCCCAATCTCTAGCACAAACCAAGAAGCAAGCAATTGTGAACTGTCTGTCATACCAGCATTTCCTGATTGGTAAATTTATAAGTATATTCCATAACCTCTAGAAACATACATTTTCTAACAACATAATTACTTTCCTCAATGTGGTACAAGATGTGTGTCCAATAAACCAAAGCATCTTTAGTTTTTCTTTAATAAGACAAAATAGGTAAACTTTGACTTACTTAGCAATTAATGTTTCAATATTTCATCTAATTTGAAAATGATCTGGATATTCAATGAATCCCTATCATTTAACTTAACATAGCAAAGCTAAAATTTCAAGTTATCAAAAAGATTTGGAGAAACTAATTGAAGTAGACATACCACAAAACATAATTATTCTTAGAGTTCATCTGAAAGCTTTTATCTCATTTATATTACTTAATTTACAAATAAATCATTATACCAAATTTTGGCTTTCTTGCTGACAAATCTGTAACAGAGATAATGTGAACTTATTTGATGTTTAGTAAACTTAGGCACAATAAAAGTTCTATACTTCAGGTTGTTAACTGTGAAGATAGACCTATTTAATTAAACCAGTAAATGTAAACTTGTTTTCATTCATTAAAGAATAATCTTAGATCACCTGATCCTTTAAAAAATTCAGTTTGGTTTCCATTACATTTAGAAATACTTAATTTTTAAGCACTTATTTTAAGTCAATTAAATAGAGCTCTTTTACAAACTAATTTTGATAAGATCATTTGAAGGTAATGATATATCATGTCTCTAATGTACGCACAGACATGTAAACAGACACAAGCAGAGATCTCATAGCTTCATTTTAAAACTTAGTCGTGAATCAGGTATTACAATGTAAACTCACTAGTTTGTAAATAAAAGTTGGAATAAGTTAAATTTACTTGCTTGAGGTTAAAAATGCCTCTTTCCCACCCCCCACCCCCGGTTTTTTTTTTTTCAGTTTTGGGTTCTACTGATTGAGCAAAGGATGTAGTCTCAGGCAATGTGGTCTGTGTTTACGTTTCAAGGACATAATAAGAGTTATAACCTTAAGCTTTCTCCTAGGAGTACTTTTGTTCCCTTAGGGTCAGAATTTTGAAAAGATATTTCATCAAGCCAGCTTTTTTTTTTCCCTAGCTGTGTATGCAAAAAAAAAAAACAGTTTAGGAATGTCAAAAGAGCCCCATCTTGGCCAATTAAGAGTTAAGTTGGGCCCCCGGCGTCCAGAGCGCGCACGCAGGGCACGCACGGCCGGCGGGGCCGGCGCTCCAGGCCATTGGTCTCCCCGCCCGGATCGCGCAGTATCTCGAGCGTTGGGAGTAAACACCCCGCATGGAGCTCCGAGGCGTGTTCGCCGTGGAGGCGCCGTTATCCCGGGCCGGGCGGACCCAAGCGTGAGGCCGCCGCAGGTACGTCAGGCGGCCGGCTCCCCGGAGCCGCCGCCTCTCCATACCCACGCGGCTGTCCGCGCTCTCCGGCGTGCCCGGCGTGCTCGAGGCCCCGAGGGCGGGGGTCTGCGCTGGCGGGGGCGGCGGGCGGCGGCTTGGCCTCGTTGCGCCCCGGGAACCGCGGGGCGCTGACTGGGCGGTGCGAGGGCGACGGTGCGGGGCGCGGGGAGGACGGGCGGCTTGACGCTCCGGTGCACTGCATGCCTGCCCGTGGGAGCCTCGCGGTCCCCTCCGCTCGCCCCAGACCGGCCCGGCTCCCGGCTGGTGTCCCCGCGTGGCCCTCTTTGCGTGTTGACACGCTTCGGTAGCTTGCTCCATTTCACCGTTTTCTTTATCTGAAATACACTTTAACGGAGTCAAACCATATGCCTGGCCCTGGCCCTGGCCCTGGCCCTCCGCCTCCGAACAGACCGCAGTTCTCGGTCTGCTCCCAGAGGGAGCTGGTATCAGATCTTAAGGGACCTTGGTTCTCTGCCCCGTCTCGGTCTGTACGCACTGCTCCACTGATTTTTCAAAAATGCGGGGTAAGAAGCTCGTCGGCAAGTTGGGTCCGGGAGGCTCTGGTTGACTCTCAGAACCAGAATGCCTTTCAGACCTGTAGGATCTTAAAATCTTGCCTTGCCCTGTCCTGAATGTGCTGCCTGAGACTGTTATACACCGTCTACATATGTTCATTAAGATGTGTACCCCTTGTTTGGGTTAGATCTCCTGAGACTTTTGGCCTGTTTGCCTATGCAGATTAAGTTAAATATTTACAAGTTACCTTAGATTCTGAAGGACACTTCCAAGTGTCCTTTGAGAGTGGCTTAAGATTTGAGTTGAACTGGAGAATTTCGTTTCCTGTGGCCCTTTAGTCTTGATTGTGCTGGTAAGTAGCGCTCTCACGTAAAGGTCTCAGTCTGCCTGAGTATAAAAATGAGGGGTTTGGAGAACAGTGACTCTTCCCACCCTTTAATCTGCAGCACCCATTTTATATACATATTTTTTTAACGTGAGAGCTTTGTTAAGGTAAAGTTACATACCATAAAATTCACCTGCTTTAAGTGTACTTATTCAGTATTTGTTGGTAGTTGTTGTTTTAGTAAATTTGCAGAGTTCTGCAACCACCATAACCCATTTTAAGATGACATCCCCAAAAGCTGGCTGGTGCCCATCTGCAGTAACTGCCTGTTTCTGACCCCAGCTCCAGGCAACCACTAATCTGTTTTCTGTCTCCTTCGATTTGTCTTTTCTGAATATTTCGTGTATTCAGGTGAGATCGTATGTGGCCATTGTGTCTGGCTTCTTTTGTTTCGCATACTCTTTTCAAAGTTCATGTACATTGTACCCTGTATCAGTAAGTCATTCCTTTTTTTTTTAATTGAAGTAGAGTTGATTTACAATGTTGTATTGGTTTCAGGAGCACAGCAGAGTGATTCATTTATACATATATATTCTTTTTCAGGTTCTTTTCCATTACAGGTTATTCCAGGATATTGAGTATAGTTCCCTGTGCTATACAATGGGTCCTTGTTTATCTATTTTATATATAGTAGAGTGTATCTGATAATCCTAATCTCCTAGTTTGTGCCTTCCCCCAATACTTCATTCCTTCTTATGGCCCAGTAATATCCCAGTGTATGGATATAACACATTTTGTTTATCCATTCATGCAGGACACTTTTTTTTGGGGGGGTGGGGCTGTGTGGCATGTGGGATCTTAGTTCCCCGACCAGGGATCTTACCTGAGCCCCGTGCAGTGGAAGTGTGGAGTCTTAACCACTGGACGGCCAGGGCAGTCCCCTGGACACTTTTCTCAAATAAAATGTTACGTTTCCATGTATGATGCAGATGGCCAGAGCCCTTTTTGTTAGAGGTGGCGGCAGGGGTGGCGGGTGGGACCCTTGCCCATAAGCTGTCTCCGTTGTGCTCCCCAAGTATCCCTAAAAAAAAAAAAAAAAAAAAAGAGTTAAGTTATCTTTTGTTGTATCTTCCTGTTTTGTCAAATACTTGCAATTATCAGCTCCGTATTGTACATGAGGCTACCTGGAGTTCCAGTGGGTGGCTGCCCGCCCAGAAGCTGGTCAGATTTAGAAGCACAATTTCCCATTATCTTTTAGTTTCATTTTATTTTAAAGTCTGAACAATTTCTATCTAAGGACAATGTAGTGGGTCAGAAGTATGCTGCTTGCCAGCTTAGCTCCTCAAGGGGTCACCCTTGTCTCAGTTCAGCTCTTTTGTGTCTCAGTTTCTCCTGCCAGGAGTCTAAAACCACCCTGGCGGTTCAGAGCAGTGGATGGCCAGTCCTTGTGCGTGTGTGTCCCAGGACAGGCCATAAATTACTTAAAGTGTCATGATGAGGTTCCCTGTGGAACTACTACACATCACTAGGATCAAGCCTCAGGCACTTCTGCTAGGTTCCTAGTTATCTTAGAATGCCTTGTGGCTGGAAGGAGCTAGTGTCCCTTTTCTTTAGAACTAAAGAGATTTAGTCTCTCATTTTGCTATCAAACAGTTTTTTCAGACCCTAAATATACAAATTTTTTCCAATTTTAAGCCAGATTTTAAAGGTCAGCCAACCCAGTTTACTCCAAAGTTCCTTTTAGGCTTTTCCTGCCTAGAAATTCTCCTAAGTCCCAGCCTAGGAACTTCCTCTTCGATCTCTTTTACCTAGGAAAGGTAACGGTATACCCTTAAGACTCCAAGTCTTAAGATAACAGCTCAAATAAAAATTATGGACCATCTGCTTAAGATAATGAGGTCCTGATATCAGAAAGAATTTACCAAAGCACCTGAAGAGTGCTGTGAAGCTGGGGGGCGGGAGTGGTGTAGTGCTCAAGGGACCCATGCTTAGTACAGGGTGCCCGTCCAAAGTAGACCCCAAGTGACCTCAGGTAGGTTTTTTTGACATCCTGCTGACTACATCGAGCAATGTTGATAAAAACAATCAATAAAAAAATTCTAATAAGAATAGAGAAGAATTTTATTAGAGCCAAACTGAGGAGTATAGTCTGGGAGACAGCCACTCAGATAGCTCTGAGGAACTACTTTGGAGAATTATGGTTTTCAGCACAGTTTTATAGTGTAGCCATGGCACCTGGGAAGGGAGCCTTATCATTGAAGGAGTAAATATTGGGATCCCAGGAATGGAAGTGTTTATCCCTATCTTCAAAACATATATTCTTTACTTCTGGACAATGTACCATCTTCTTTCATGATTAAAGCAAATGTATAATGTGTGTTTGATAGACCATGAGACAGACTGTTCTAGTTAGCATAAAGTTCAAGCCAAATCATGTATAAGCCAGAATTACCCTAACATGTGAAAATTTCTTCCATCACAACTAATCCTATTTTTCTCTGATTAGTCTAGTATACGTTAAGCTTTGGCATCTATGGACTAACTTATAATTAGCTTATAGTGCACACATAGACAGGCAGTATTGTGAATAAGGAACAGACTACTTAAGAAGTGCCAAAACATGAGACTTATTTGGTCAACAACTGACATTTTTTTAAGTTGGAATTTATGGCTCTTTATCTTCTATTCCTTGGATCTGTTCACTCAAATTGTTGTGGAATTATTCTTGGTTTTTGTGACAAAGGACCCTTCAAATACAGATGTTATCTGCGCTCTTTTCTTGATTTCTTGGCTACATATGGTTAATTAAGCTTCCACTTTAGCTTTGAGACATTAATTTTCTTTAATCTCCATGCTTATCCGTATTTATCTTATGGGCCAAGAGACAATTTGACTTCTTCTGCAACTCCCAAAACTAATGAAAATGTGCAAATTTTATTCATGTCTGTCACTACTGCAGTTTGCTCATTCATTCAGTAAATGTTGATTGGGTGTTTTCTATCTACCAAACATTATTACAGGTGCTGGGAAGAGAACAATAAATGATTCTAACTTTCTAATGTCTTTGAGTATGCACTGGAAGAGTGAGATATGCAATGAACAAATAAGCAGAAATATATTTTTTCAGATAATAAAAAATACAATGAAAAAAAAATAAGACTAATACAAATTTAGATAAGATGGCCTGTCTGGGGGAGTCTCTGAAGATTTGAGATATGAGTGAAAACCACCCACTACACATCATGCATTTAACTAACATGTCAACATGAATCTCTTTTTTCTCTATTTCTTTCCACTTAAATCTCTCTCTACAACTCTTAGATACAACCTGCACATGACTGTAATCCTTTCCATTTTCCTTTTAAGAACTTCTTTGATTAATAATTCTGAAAAAAATAACATAATGAGATTTCTGCTAGATTAAGAATTTTCTATGTACTACCCATTTCTGGAGAACTGCCCTAATTGGCTTTTAATTCATTAAGCTCTGCCGTGAAGAAAATTTCTGCAAATACCTGTTCATCAGCATAATTCTTTATATCTTTTCTTTACCTAACTCTCATATACATATATACATATATATATATATGTTTTAGACAAAAAAAAAAGAAAAACATATTGTAATATCTCTAATATCCTAAGATACAACAACATCTAACATTCATTTACACATGATCTGTGTAATCTGTTGAACCAACATTTTTCAAAAGTCACAGAAGGTAGGAATTAGGAAAAAAAAAAAGCTACTGGAAATCACAAATGCAAGCAGAAAATTAACATTTATATTATCTCTGTGTTCCAAAAAGCATTCATAAGACTTGTCCTATTTTAATTATTTTTCTTAGTGTTTTGCTGTTCTCCACATGGGTACAAAGACATTCTATTCAGTTTATCTTTCACAAAACACAAAGGGATTCTAGGTGTTAAATAATTCCCAGTGAAGCCTGGAGCTCACAGCTGTACTACCAGAAGCCTTGCCAAAAACAGATATGGTCATTTTTGAAATCAGAAATCAATCTTATTGGGTTTTCTCCAGCAGATAGTAGTCACAGCATTTAGATGTGTTCCTGTGGCACAGATTAGTATGTTAAAATATATATTTTACCGTTGGATGGCTCCATCCTATCGCAGCAGAACTGGTGCTAAGCAAAATTGAAAAATAGGAGAGGCTGTACCTCGTGATTACATCTAATGGCCTTTTGGGGGCTCTCTTTTGAAAACCACAGTCTTTTGGAAGGAGGCTTTCTCAGCATCTTTGTTGGTAGATTGCTGCCTCCTTGATTAATAATGTTAACTACTTCATGAGGCCAAGACAGGTAAGGACCAAATATGGCCATTAAATTTGAAAATAAAGATATCTCTGGTGATATTTTCCAAAGTATATTTGATGAAATGAGGGAAATAAAATTAACCTGAGGAAAATTAAGATGAGAATATGTACAGAGAAGTATTGCATGGAAGTAAGGCTATGATTATATTAAGTTTTTTAAAGCAAGAACAGATCTTAATGGTGAGATTTATAAGCAAGCTAAGAGGGATGTGGTCACTGTGAATAGGTGGTAAATGAGATACTTCGGGAAGTTGGGACACTAAAACATTTCAAAAGTTAGATTGCAGCTGTGGCTGGCCACAGTAACAATTTCCACAGTAACCTGAGTAAAACAATTATTTCATAGTGCAAGAATATAAAAAATAATTACATTCAGCTAATGTTTCAAATTAATTTTCCTGATAAATGAATATTGGTGTAACTATGTGTTCAAATAATATTTGCATATAGCACAGAGACTAATAATGCCAGTATATCAGAAAAACTTACAAATAAGAATTTCTAAAACTTGAATATATGATAGTCTACATAATTTTTTCCTCAAATGTAGTTTAACTAACAGATTGGTGACTAAACATATTGTTTTCATTTATGTCCAAGGCTCAGTGAAAAACAACAAAAACAAAAGGTCTCATTCTGAGGAAATCAGTGGGAAAAAGTGTTAGCATGCAAGCAAATGAGACATAGTATTTTTAGTAGAGTTTTACTACCATATCCCTGAGGAGACACTCTTGAAACAGTAGTAAACTGATAAAACTAATATGTTACTTGCTGAATTCCTGCTTTCAGACCTGAAATAGGTAAACCTTGCTGTAGGCCCCAGTAGTCACTCTACTAACACAAAAAAGTCAAATTTTGTAAAAATACAGCACTCCAGGTCAGTGAGAACTAACACAATTCGCAAATTTGATAAGATTGGGCTGAGTTATATGATTTCATAGGCTGGAGATTTTGAGAATCACAGGTTATGGGAGAAAGTGATTAGTGAGCATAACTTAGAATTAATTTTCTCCCGAAGAAGGGTGAAATATATTGGAAAAATACTTGTACAAGTTGTTAAATATTTTGTAAGTTATATATCAAAGGGCGTAGTTAGAGAAGCAGATGAATATATTAATAAACTTAAGATTTGACGAGCATGCATTTTTCCCGTGTCTCATATGGTACCACGAATATGGTATTTAATTTTTCTCTACAACAATGCAACTATTTGGGAAATTGCTCTAACTATATCAGATATCCTCAAAGAGATATGTTAAACTTGTTTCTAAAGTTTTCCCTGAATAATCTGAAGAAGAAAATCTAAAAGACAGATGCAAATATGGTGATTTAAAATCAAAGCAAATATTGAGTAGTGATTATGATTTATGGCAAAAGCCATTGTCCATGGGACTATAAGTAATTTGTTTCTGTCCTCAAGGATTTTACTAACTACTAGTCTTAGATTATCAGGCTGTTGATCACCTATGTCCCTCATCTTTTTTTGTGCATCTTGTATTCCTAATGTTTTCAGTTGAATAAAGTTTCGAAAGCATAATTCTTCAGGTCAAGAAGATAGATTGAGATTAAATATTGAGTGATGATCTTCCCGTAGTATAAAGTACACAAGAAATGACTACAAAATCTAATCCTATGGATGCATTTGTCAATTGAACCAGGGTTATTCATTTATATTCAACACATTATAAATTTTTATGAATAAAAAATGCTATGCTCCTAAAATGGGACATTGTGCCTTTAAATTAATGTTACAGAATAAAGTTCCCTGTCATCTTAAAAGAAACAGAAGTTTCCAAATCAGTTTATGTAGTAGGAACTAATTTTACTATCAGATGCATCAACTAAAGATTAAGTGGTAATTTAGTGATAGGAGGTACAACACAAAAGATTGAACGTGATGAAGCACTTGGTAAATGTGGCACACAGAGGGCACTCAGTAAATGTCAGCTGCCATCACTAATGTAAGATGAGATGCACACAGTCTTCTGAGTTAAAGAGAAAATGAAACATCCCATTACAGACTCTTGATAAATTTGATAATGAGGGCACTACATGTCAAAAAACGTGAATGCAACCAAAGCAGCTCCCTAAGGACAATGGATAGCCTTAAGGAATTCTGATAGAAGGCAAGAAAGAATGAAACTGTGCTTTCCTTTAAGAAGCTCTTGTGTGTAAGGCTTCCTTTACTCAGCATGTTTTTGAGATTCATCCATGATGTTGCACATATAGGTGCATTGACATTTTGAAAATAAGTGTTGGATTGGTCTTTTAAATATAGCCTACAAAATCTAAATATGGTGATTTAAAACCCACCATCATCGATGATTTTTAAAACGGCAATTCTTTAATAGGCATAAATATTTTTCTAATTTACCTGTAGTTTCATTCCACTTTGCCCTCTGAATTTTATCCTAATGTAATGTACTTTGTGCTCATCTGTGTTAAAAATAAGGAAGGGGGGCTTCCCTGGTGGTGCAGTGGTTAAGAATCCACCTGTCAATGCAGAGGACATGGGTTCAAGCCCTGGTCCGGGAAGATCCCACATGCCGTGGAGCAGCGAAGCCCGTGTGCCACAGCTACTGAGCCTGTGCTCTAGAGCCCGTGAGCCACAACTACTGAGCCCACGTGCCACAACTACTGAAGCCCACGTGCTTAGAGCACATGCTCTGCAACAAAAGAAGCCACTGCAATGAGAAGACCGTGCACTGCAATGAAGAGTAGCCCCCGCTCACTGCAACTAGAGAAAGCCCATGCGCAGCAACAGAGACCCAACGCAGCCAAAAATAAAATAAATAATAAAAATAAAATAAATTAAAAAAAAAAAAAAAAAAAAAGAACCAAGACCTGGAGAGTGTTAAGGTTTGCCATGAGGGTCTGATCTCTTTACCTCTGGGGCAGGTATTAAATCCCAGAGGTTAAGGACACAGGCTTTGGGACCATACCATTGGAATTCCAGTCATGACACTGCCACTTCTCACGGGTTAAAAACCCTATATCTCAGCTTCTTTTTCAAGGACCTTATTGCTCCCTCCCCAGTGTTGTTATGAGGATTAAATGAGACAATATCCATAAAGTTCTTGGCATAATCCTGGTGCATAAATGGTAACTATTCTTATTCCAAATGACCCAAGATGACTCAAGTTCCAAGCCAGATCAAGTATACCCTTTAAGATCCTTTACTTGCAGTTTTCCTGATACAATGATGGGTACATCCAGGATGCATCCTTACTTGTCAGAATCTTAAAAGAATGGCTCTAGGAAGAACACATGTGTGGGCCAAAAGGCTGCTGCATTCAGAAGTGCTGATATCCACTGGAGTAGCAGGATAGTCTGAGGCAGTCAGGTTCACATTTCTCTTATGAAATGTAATCATTGGAAACCCAATCCAACATTAAAAAAAATTTTTTTAACTGGAAATAATTTCAAACTTAAAGAAAAATCATAAGAATAAGAATAGTACAAGGATAGCCATATGTCCTTTACCTGGATTCTTCTATTACCAACATTCTGCTCCATTTGTTTTCTCATTTCCTCTCTCTTTCTGTCCTGTACACACACACACACATACACACACACACAATATTTTTTTCTGAACCATTTGAGAGTAAGTTGCATATATTATAGACTTTACCCTAAATACTGCAGTGTCTATTTTCTAGGAAAAATGATATTCCTTTACATAACCACAATGTAGTTATCAACTTCAGTAAACACTGAAAAAATACTTTGATATAATCTACTGTCCTTATTCCAGCTTTGTCAATTTACGCAATAATATCCTGTACAGCTTTTTTAAAAATTGAAGCTTAGTTGATTTACAATGTTGTGTTAGTGCCAGATGTACAGCAAAGTGATTCATATATATATATATTCTTTTTCATATTCTTTTCCATTATAGGTAATTACAAGATAGTGATCCTTTACAGCATTTTAAAACCTTCATTATAGAATCCAAAAGTCAAAACTATATAAAAAGTTACACTCAGAGGAGTGTCACTCCCTCACCTCCCTTTCTCCCTGTTTCTTTACCCCAGTAGGTATCCAACTTAATTGTTTTTTTGTTTACCCTTTTTTGAGTAAAGATAAACAGAGATTTGTATGTTTTCTTATTTCCCCTTTTGTTTTACATAAAAACTAGCATACTGTAAAAAAAAAAAAAAAAAACATGATTTCTCATAGAAATATTTATTAAGTGGCATCTATATGCCAAAGTAATGTAACAAACTAAAAGTAGTTTTAACTTTCATAGTTAATTTCAGTGGCAAACTGTTTTCCACACATTTATATCTCAACATTACCTCTTGAAAGGAAAATTTGAGTTACTAAATACTGACTCCATATCTCCCAAGTTTACCTAATAGTATTCTACACCTACTCTGGAAAATAAACAAATGACTCTAAAAGATAACATTATATTTATTTTTAAAGATGATGAGATAGCAGATTTTAGTAAATTGGCCATGATCATATGGCTAGTACTGGGTATTGAATGTTTTAACAGTAAAGTAGCAAAACTTCCAAGCATAAATAAAGAAATTATTTCTACTTAAATGTTTTAGATAGGTAATTGCATCATTAAGAATTCTTTCTTTGTAAAAATAGTCTTTTGTAAGAGCTCAAAGTTTTGGATTGCTGATATTCTATGACCTGTTTGTTGGCTTATGTAATTCACAAATAGCTTGTAATGCGTCCATAATACTAATTATATCCTAGTTCAGGATAAAAAATACTTTCCCACATCCTTCTATGATTCTTATATTTTTACGTGTACTTATGCCTTAGATTCCAAAAAAAAAAAAAATCACAATTTTTCTGAAAGTTAATTGAAGTTCTAAAGCTCTGGGTGGAAATGTCATGGTAATTTGTTTTTGAAATAATATGGAACTCTACAGCTAAAAACAAAGCATTCAAGACAAAACAAACCATGGTTACTGTGGAAATAAAAAATTTTAACTTCTATTTAGGCTTTCTTTAATGCTTTAATGGGTCTTCTTTGTATTCTAACATTCATGTTATCTTCTCCACAAATAGATTCAACGTCTCTAAAATGTCTAAGGAGAATACTAGAATGTTGTTTCCATATGCAAACTGCAAAAGTCTTTTTCTGTATGCTCAAACTTATCTGAGAGAACTTTAAATAAGTAGCGACGCAATAATTACTTCCTGCTAAAGACTGATAGATTGATATTTTTGATACATAATAATTTGGACTCATAATATGCAAACATCCTCCCAAGCTATTTTTTATGATCAAAAGACTACAAATTAATAGCAATCATTATGGTATATCACTTCTAGAAATCATAGCACGTTCATGGACCTCAATGGTAATGAATTTTAACTATTTCCTTTTTCTTATAGGTCACAGCCAAAGAGATTACATATGTGAATTTCCAGAATGAGAGACCCAGAAAATGCCATGATTTAGTTCTCCAACTCCAGGTACAGATTTATTTCAGTTTCACTATTCAACTTTAGTGTAAAGAGTTGAGAACACTTTAGGTAAATAATCAAGGAATGAAGAAAAAGAGAAAATGGAGATATGATAACAAAATACCTTAAAGTCCAAGTAGATGGAGTAAGGCTATCATGAACAAGCTGTATAGAAGTCTAAATATTAGTTCAAGAGGAAGGTAAGTAAGAGCATAGATGCAGACTGCAAGTTACTTAGTGATTGACAGTCTGGAGTTTGAGGTCAAATTCTAAACCTGCAATTCAGTAGCTGCCTGATTCTGGGCAAATTGCTTTACTGTCTATGCTGTGCTCTTCCATATTCATAAAATCATTTAACATTTCTAACTTCATAGAATTCCTGTAAGTGAGGAATGAGAGCATGAAAAAGGCACAGCTCAACACCTTGTACATACTGAGCACTCAATACATTTCAGCTCTTCTATAATTCAGCTCTTCTCAAAATAAGAATACTTTGGGGACCATAAAATGTTAAGTTATGAGGTACCCTTAACATTTTGAGGTATTTTAATGGAAAGTAAGTAGATCCTTTCACAAAATTATCAAAGGACTTCAAAGTAATATTTATTTTATTTATATGGCATAACTCTTTGTAAATTTAAGTATATACGCAGGTTTAATGTAGACCCAAGGTATGCACAATATTTTCATTTTTTCAATACTTCCTGCTGGCTTGGGTTCTACAGAGAATTAACATTATAAAACCTGTCTAATTTTTTCTTATAATACTTAGGTATACTCTGTGCTTTATTTTTAGTCTAAAAAGGTTTTGGTAAACTGAGTATTATTTTAAATTTTCACCATTTTTCATGTATTGATTTCCTGAGCACCAGGAAACTGAAATATGCACGTGATAAGTTTAGTACTTCTAACTTTCACACAGGAAAATTTTAGGTAAGGGGATTCATCTTTGTAACAACTAAAGATGGCTTTTTACTTAAATTTTGGACTCCAGTTATCATAATGTCCAATCTCCCTATTCTTCCTAACTTAATTTCTGCCTAGTTAATCATGTATTTATTTTATTTTATATAATACAATAGTGTCTTATTTTCATACTATTCCAGGTTGGATTTCTTCCTGCTTCGTAGAAAAACCTGAGCATGTTTAGCAAATATTTTTGATAAACAGATCATTTGTATATTCTGAGAGACATACAGCACCCCCCTTTGGGGATTTAGTCTCATGAGTCATAGTAAAGAGTAGCCTTAATATTTGCCTAAATAAAACTGTAATAAAATGTAGTGATATATATTACACAATAATATACTCTCCAAAATTGCATTATAAGTGATTATCTGATTATAGGCGGCTTTGGTTTTTCAGTGTCACCTTGACCTTTCTTAGGAAAGATAATTGAAAATTGACTGAATACAGACAAGTTTAGCATTCAAAATTAGCAGCAATTTTAATTGTCTAACTATTGTAAATTAACACATTGTACCACATATTTTGTATTTCTTGAATTTCTCCTAGAAAAATTGTGGAAAGGTTACAAGAAAAACAGAAATGAAGTGTATACATGAAAAAATATAGTTTTTTGCTTCATGACATTGTAAATGTTATACATGTAAAATACCATTTGTAAAGTTTCATTTTTAGGTTTATGTGGGAATAACTTTGTCTTTAAATTTGACAAGAAAGGTTGCTCTTGGCAAAGTTCTATGTAAATAAGTAAACGGTATAACCACAGAAAAAATGTATAAGTTGTATTTATGTAAGATGCTTCAAGTGCTTGTAGTTGTACAAATAATCACACATGAACAATATTAGAATATATAAAATAATGTTAAATTAAATTATAAAATACATTAAATATCTTGATCTCTCATTTTTCTTAGAAATATCGTTAAACAGTTTTACAGTAGTATTTTGATAGCTCAGACATGCCTCAGTGAGTCTTTTTGTGCTCATTGCTGAGTACCATTTATTTAGAAGACTAAAGTTGGAAAAGGATAGATGTATACTGACAGCCTCTAAGAAGATAAATCAGCATATGATCAAAGAAAGTTGAAACACACTTAAGTAGGTAATAAAGAATTAAAAACAACTATTTGTGTCATGTACTTGGAGAAGTTCTTCAGTGTCAAGAAACTGTGCAAAACATAGGTTTGCTTTGTTTTTCATTCTCCCTGTTTTCTATTTGTGGAAATAAACAAAGACTACCCCCATGAGAACAAGCAAAGGCTCTTTATTCAGAGCTTGCAACAGAAAGAGAGTCAGCAACCGTCACCTGCTTTTGGCTGGCAGGAGGGTTTGAGAGCTTTACAGTGAGGACAGGAAAAGGCTTTGATATGCTCTGAATGGAAGGGGTTGGGAGGGAGAAGCTGGAGGCAGGGTAAATAGAAGTGAGGTATCTTACATGATTGGTCTGGAAGCAGATTTGACCCTCTCTGGTTGGTCCTGAGTTATAAGCAAGGGTAAAAATTGGGAATCTGGCAGTCACTGATCAGGTTCTGACTCTTCTGGGTGAACTGCTGCAAAGATTGTGGGTTGGCTTGTTGGCTGGTGCTGCAGACACTGTAGGTCAGAGTTCTACTGTCATATCTGGTCCAGCCATTATCTGTGTGCATTTTCAGTCTCTCATATTACACCTGACTGGAGACTAGTTATAGATACTATTATTTTTCCCAAATACAATAGCTTCCTCAGAGCTAGATAAATAATTCTAAATCATTTCCAACTTGAAGTGAATGAAATAGATCATCAAATGAAAACAAACAAAACACTATCATGACACAAAATGTGAAATACTGCAAACTGAGGACAGCTATTAGAAGTACGATGGAAGAGGGTGGAAGTGGAAGAGGAATCAGAGCGGTAGCAGAAGCGGCCATTATCACAGAGAATACTCAGTGTTACTCAAATTTAAAGTTATAAAGGGTGGTCGTAAGAGGTAAGATGAAAGAATTGGGAAGGAGACCTTATATAATTTTACAAGAATTCAGTTTCAAGATGGCAGTATACATTTTTCCCCTTATTCGTTTTTCTTAAAATTGTCTGAGAAAATATAATCACATTGAAAACTAGAGATCAATTTCAATGAAAAAGCAAACTGGTTGTAATACCAAACCACACCATTGAAGCATGCCAGTCAAATATCATCTAGTCTTTGTCAAACCTGGGGAGGGATCCTAAGCTCTTAGATCTCCCCTCATTTAAACTACAGTTTAAATTCTAGACGGCCTTTCCATGACCTCTTTGGTTAGAGCAATGAAGTCCAGGAGGCTGGGTGGGTCTGGAGAAGGAGAATGTTCCTATAGAAAACCAAATCATCACCAAGGAATGACCAACGCAAGAAGCAGAAGGGGAAGCAGGATGACTGGCTATGTTAATGAATCCATAGCCCTGAATCCTGCCCAAAGGAGCCCACAGGGATGCAGTGAGGGGCAGGGAAGGAGGATGCATTTCCACATGTCATTTAGTTTCTGTTACGTGCCACCCAACTGCTGAGTGCAGATAAGAGAAAATGTGAAAACAGGGCAAAGGTGTAAACATTACAGGTCAAAAGCCTCATGAATATACAACTGTAATCTTCTTTACTTCTCTATAACTTAACATAACTTGACCATCAGATTCACCATGTTTTCTCCATCATGTGCCTATCTGGCCATTCAAAAACTCTAGTAACTCAGTCTGTTCCAGTTTGGAAATCTCTTTTGGGTAAATCTTCAGATCAGGGTTCTCTCCCACTCTCCTCCTCTTCTCTCATATACTCAGGAGATTATTTGATATTCAGTTATATTGGGTAAATTTTAAACTCCTTTTGACTGTTTCAAACATTTTCTGAGGCAACAAATGCTGATGGTCCAGAGGAGTAGGAGGAAGGAGTGAAAACAATAAAGAATGCTTAAAGGAATACCTGGGTCAGGATTATCCTAACGTCTGCCACAAAAATAAAATGATAATATCGATGAAGTCACACTATTCAATCCAGCTGAGGATGATGACTAATTGTTCACTTTCCCCATTTCTCTCTGATTGTACAGTGTTTAACTGTGAGGACCTTCTGCTCATAACACCTACCCACAGAAACAGGAAGAAGTAATAACGCAGAAAACATTATCCAGGAAACAAAGAAAATATTTACACTAACAGTGCACCAGAGTGGTCACAAATCACGATGGATATAATTTCCATTTAATAAAGGAGATTGCAGAAAAAATATACTGAAGTGTCTAAAAGAAAGATTATGAGACAGATGCAATTTAAAAATTGAGCTTGCAGAACTTAGAAAATAAAATAATGGGAAAATACAATAAAAATAAGGCATATTAGAAACAATAGTCCAGGGCTTCCCTGGTGGCGCAGTGGTTGAGAATCTGCCTGCCAATGCAGTGGACACGGGTTCGAGCCCTGGTCTGGGAAGAACCCACGTGCCGCTGAGCAACTGGGCCCGTGAGCCACAATTACTGAGCCTGCGCGTCTGGAGCCTGCGCTCGCAACAAGAGAGGCCGCGATAGTGAGAGGCCTGCACACCGCGAAGAAGAGTGGCCCCCGCTCGCCGCAACTGGAGAAAGCCCTCGCACAGAAACGAAGACCCAACACAGCCATAAATAAAATAAAATAATAAACAAACAAACAAACAAACAAAACATACAGAAGTCCTACTGCATCTCCATCAAACATTCCTTAAAAAAAAAAAAAAAAAAGAAATAGCAGCTCCTCAAAGGTAAGTTTATGAACAAACTAAACAATATATTTATAAAAACTAACCGTTTGCTCATCAGGACTTGCTTTAGGGACCTCATCTCATAGTTCCCGCTACTACAGTTACTACATTGTAACATCTACCCAATCCCAACCTGCCCCCTGACTTAAAGGATTCACCTTCGAATTCTGCAGACCCTAAAACTATAAAACTATACTGCCGGGACTTCCCTGGTGGTGCAGTGGTTAAGAATCCGCCTGCCAATGCAGGGGACACGGGTTCGAGGCCTGGGCCGGGAAGATCCCACATGTCGCAGAGCAACTGAGCCCGTGAGCCACAACAACTGAAGCCCACGTGCCTAGAGCCGGTGCTCCGCAACAAGAGAAGCCACCGCAATGAGAAGCCCACGCACCAAAAAGAAGAGTAGCCCCTGCTCACCGCAGCTAGAGAAAGCCCCTGAGCAGCAACAAAGACCCAACGCAGCCAAAAATAAATTAAATAATTTAAAAAAAAAAACTTTACTGCCTTAATGCCTCATTTGAAGCAGTACTCAGACTCTGTCACAGTGTCTGACATTCTTCCTTACAGAGTAAATCTAAGAAATTAGCTTTGCCTGATCAACAGGTTTTATAGTGGGCTTCTAGATGTCAATAGCCACCAAATGCGAAGACAGTTTGGTAAATGAATGCATGAGGTATCTTACGCATGTAGCAAATGAATAATTTAAATTTTCTGTACATTAACAAATTGCCATCTCAGAATATATAAATTTATACTTAATACGAGCCATGCCTAATTCGAATAATATATGAGCATGCCTATTCCCCTTGTGCTCACCAAAAATAATATCATAAATTATTTCAACTGTCACTCCTGTGAGGATATGTAGATTTTCAAGTTGTCACACACACTTATAGATATAAATTGATATGTATGTTTTGAGACTTATACCTGCTTTATGCCCATGTGTCATCGTACATTTTTATAAAAAATTTAAAAAATAATTCCTGTGACTTTGTTATGCAGAATATAAACATCTTAATATCAAAGGCTAGAAAATGCCTATAAATATTTTATACAGTGTTATATTCACTCTTAAACAATTAAATTTCAGACGATATTTTTAAAATACATTTAAATAACTTTTTAAAAATACAGTTCATGTATCATTATTCTTATTGAACTGCTTTGGAATCTTAGAAATGTGGTAGCCTCCATTAAGTAGATTATGGTATGAGTTTTCAGAAAATAGAAATAGATTTTTGATGCTCACGTGCAAATGGTTGGCTAACAACGGCCCAGCTCTTCTACTTGCTCGTTCTCCTAACAAATGCTGCGTTTCAAGGAAACAAATTCTAAATGTCAATATACCCACACTGCTGGGCTCAAACAGTAATTATTGGAGTGAATGGGCTAGGGGCACCTGGGGAATTGGGCAACTCATCTCACCTCTAAATTACCTTGAACACCTGGGAAAAAATATAATGGTCTGCAGCTGGTCTGTAGAGGAAACTTGTGATTCATTATCAAAGGAACGGAGAGGTTTACATATGTTTTGAACATGTGCTGCCCCTTCAGAAGGCACAATGTAAATGGATTTAAAGCATCATTAGGTAAATATTTTAGCACAGTTAGGAAAATTGACTACACAGCAACAACTGCCATGAGTTGGGAAAGCATACTGTTGTGCAGTGTCAAAATATGGGCATGGGTGAGGTTACAGATGAAGTGTGGACACAAAATTCCAGTGGCATTCATAAGACAAGTGCCTAAAACATAAACCCAAATTACCATTATGGAGTTTCACTGAGTACAATTTAAATATTAATGCTGACATTACAAAGGAATATTTGATATTTAATCAGTTAGATCTAGGCTAAGATATAGTTTATATTTTTAATCTTTTTGTTTGAACTTAAGAAGAATGATTCTGCAGTCCAAATCTAATATCACTAAACTCAAATTGGCCCTGGAGTAATAACTCAACCGCAAGGACACAGAAATTCTAAAGGCTTTGGGCAATTTTAGTCATTCTTTCTCAAATGTGAGTATGACATTATAGAGGAAACTGAAATGTCAACTCTGCCAATACCTAGCTAAGTGACCTTGAGTCATTCCTCTAATATGTTTCTTTATATCTTAAATATAGAATTAAATATCCCAAAATACTCTCCAGCATTACAGACAAGTATAATTCTTAAATGTAAATAATCGAGAGACTGTTGAAAGCAAATATTCACATGTATTTATACTGCCTGATAGATCAATGGAAAACTGTGATACTGTACAAACAGCGCTCTGAAGCTTTTGACCTATATCACTAAACAATCAGTTATTTCTATAACTTATCCTGAAGTGTTACCAAAACCTACAAATTTAACAATTTATATACATATATATAACTCCTTAGAGATTAAATAAGAGGCTAGAAGCACTTGTGCCTATTTACAAAGGAGTACAAACACAAGTTGAATATTTCTTGTTAGTCCATTATGAAGTTGAACTTCTTTTAAAAATGCATCTCTAAACATACAGATACCATGTCTTATTATTTTAAACAACAAAAAGACTGGATTAAATCATAATGTTAAATAACAAATAATAGTTTGCCGTTAGAAAGTCATACAAACTTATCGGAAAAAAGAAAACAGAAGGTATATTCCCAAAAGGAAAAGCCTCTTTGACACTGTTGTTCAGAAATGAACCTGTCGGGCTATCCCAGATATTACTAAATGTAGTTTTAGAGTAGACCGCTCATCTGGCAAAAACAGAATGTTTAAACAATGACGTTTTGCTTTCTGTATTTCACGTCATCCTTCTTAGCACTATTCCAAGGATGACTAGTTTCATTGTCCGTGGACTGTTTTCTAAATCCAGAAGACGGATGCTTTAGGTGAATGTGCATGACACACTCAAACTGTAAACACACGAGTAAGGGAAAGTGTAACACACTGGTAGAGGTCAAGGTATATTAGCAGCAACTCAAAACCACCTCAAACTTTGACTTATTTGTTCATTAGTTAACGCCTAAAGAAACCCTGTGCTGTCAAGGATGACAGAGCTGCAATCGTTGTCCATGATTCTTCAAGCAGTTAGTGACAATGGGCAGATTAATGAAGTGGGCAAGGAATAACCAGCTGGGGGATTGGTAGAAATGTTTGCCTCCTATGGACATCTTTTTTTTTTTAAAGTGTAGATGAACCTGCTTCGTAAATGTATTCATTCAAGTACTGGCTTAAAAAACAAATAATGGTGATGTGTTTGAATTTCAATGATACATATGGTCCTGAGTTTGACCTGAGGACAGACAAGGGATATGATAAGGTGAGGAGGTCCTTGGAACAATCTTGGGAAATGACCAAAGCAGATCTGTGAAACAGGTTTCACAACTACCTAAAAGAAACAGGAGAATCAGTCGGGTCTAGTACATCTATAAACTGGAATTGGGCATTTTGATGGGTTGACATTTTTCCTTGACAAGCTCAGAACCTTAAGTGATCTTAGAAATGTCAGAGAGGAGCTTAATAGGCACCTCAAAGAAAACATTAACTATACAATTAAACTTAATGAGAATAAATTCTCCGTTTATGAGAGAAAGGTCAATGCTAGCCTGATCTTGGACAAAAAAGAAAAAGGAGTTCACACACACATGAAGAAAGCCAATTAGAGAACTAAAGTTAATATAGTGCTGCAAAGAGAGAGGTTTTTATCAGCTTTCTCAACTATTACTTTCATATTAATTCAAATTTGTGTTATGAGAAAATACAGTTTAATAATATCTGTAATCTCATAGACAAGCCACAAGGAACTCCAAGGAACTTCAGAATTCTAAACATGTAATAACCTTCTCTTCATATCGTTTTTTGCACATATTCCCCACCAATGGCACAATGAAATTTTTAAAACTTTGAAATTTTATATAAGTGAAAACCAAGCCCAAAACTAAGTGATTGAGGCTCTTACTTGTTTATTTCAAAGTTTACTCCATTATTCATTGACCTTCAAAATAATAAAGGCTAACATTTATTGAGCTCCAACTATGTAATAAACTTTAAATCCTTACAGCAATATTACTGGATGTGTAATATGATTATTTCATTTTATATACAGGAGATGTGCTTAGTCAATATACTGGTTCACTCAGATAACAAGAAGCAAAAACCAGATTCAATTTATTTCCTGGAATTCCCACAAAATAATTTCAGCTTTTTATTTCTTGTTCATTTCTGTGATTTTTTTTGACAGCTAAAGACCTGTCATATGAAACTCATATAGATATTATAATGTTTAAGTCACATTTCATAAAGTCATATGTGTGTGTATAAAATAATATTGAATAACACAGTTAACAAAAAACTGTGATAAATAAATGAAATTATACAAATATTTTGAGTATCTAGAATAAGAGTTTTGCAAAATACTACATTGAAATCAATTTTTTTCTCTCACAAGCAGCTTATGATCTGGAAATATAGAAACTATATCATATAATACACAACATAATACAAGAAAGATTGATGTAACTATTATGAGACTAATACTTTACAGTGAAAGGAAGCTCTACCAGAAGTAGAGATCAAAATGATTTTAGGGAAAGCAAGAAACTTTAATGGAAAAGATGAACAGGTACATTAAATTTGAAAGACAGAGACTTAGGAAAAATGGACAGGAAAGGGGATTTTAAGCAAAGATACCAGTAAAAATATAAATCCAGAATATGAGAGGACTATCAGACTGCCTAAGGAAAAGGTACACGTAGGTAAAGAATAGTAGAATAAAGAGAAACATAAAGTAGAGAATATAATATGAAGATTCTAAACAGAAACAGTGCCCTTTAGGACAGACTGAAGAAATACTAGAGAGATTTATATGAAGAATATTCATGAGAGAGTTAGAGATCACTATATTGTCCAATTTAACATTTTCTATACATCAGACTAAGATGATACATATTTCAGTAAAGGTGAGAAAGTAACCTCATTCGTTTTGTGGCATTATTTTCCTAAGATAGTATAATGGTATACTGAATTACAAATATTTCATAATTTCAAATTTTCACACACAAAACTACTAACACATTTTCATCCATTTGGTGTAGTGCCCGCCATCTTATATGTTGTATTCACAAGTTATTTAAAATTAATAATTTTCTTTCATATATATATTTTACTAAGGTACAATATAAAGACATACAAAGGAGTAAGTCTGAGAGATATTTTTGATTTGAGGTCAAAAACTGGTGGACTGTAACGTACATGTGACTTAGAGATGCATTTTCTGTACAGTGTTGCCGAAACACTTCAAAATTTCCCATGAAACTAAACAAGTTCAGCTTCTCTTTAAAAACAACAGGTTATCTGGAACACCAAGCCCCAACTTCTGAAAGGAGGCAGTCAGCAAATCTGCAGATAGATTGTACTCTCTCTCCACACTGGGAATACACTCTTCCATTGGCATGTCCCCACCGTTCCTGGAGACCTAACATGTAGGCCACTGCACTCACGTATGTCCCCTGCCTGACATATGTCCCCTGTTGGCCTTTGAATTGCAACCTATGATTTAGAGAAATAATCATCAGGACATCGCAACTGACTAGACAAGGAGAGTGAAAAGGTGATAAAGGAGTCCAAAAAATATGATTTTAATTTAGTTTGGCACAAATAGGGTCACCAAATTAAAGAGCTTATTGAGGCACTGGGGTTCTCACCTAAATCCTACTTGCTGTGGACATACTCTTAAAGTGACCCTCATGATCCCTGTACGTGGTATTCATTCCCTTGTGGGAACTCTCATGCTGAGTGTGTGTGAGAACTCTGACTTGACTTTAAGCTACAGGATACAAAAAAGGTGGTGGGATATATGTGATCATGTGTCCATAATTATGTGGTTCAGTTACATAAGAGCTTAGGGCCCACTGGCCTTCCTGGTCTAAGAATGCAAATAGCTATGCTGTGGAACCCTGCCTGGCTAAGAACTGCAGGTGGCCTGTAGAAGCTGAAGACAAACTTGTAACTGACAGACAGCAAGGAACTGGAGCCCTCAGTCCTACAACCACAAGAAATTGAATCCTGCCAACAGCCCATGAGTGGGGATGCAAATCTACCAGATGAGAACCCAATCCTGACCAACAACTGGATGGTTACCTTGTGAGACCCTAAAAAAAAGGACCTAGGAAAGCCATGCTCAAACTCTGGACCTATGAAAGCCGTGAGCTACTAAATGTATATTGCTGTAAGCTGCTAAGTTTGTGGTAATATTCTTACACAGCGATCAATAACTAATGCAATACAAATTTTCATTTCTTACTTTAAAAAATAATTACTCAGAGATGCCTTCCCATATCTCTAAAACTGTTAGGGTCCCCCTAGTTAATATTTACAAAGATACCAATGTTCCTTATTTACAGAAACCTGCAAACTTGTGAGGATCTGTTTATCACTATTTATAATTATTTACTTGAATCTTCTTGTAATTATTGGCCAGATCCCTACCTCTTCCACATACCAGGAATGATGGATTAAAGATATCACAAAATTTTTGTTACTTCTGCCACCAAAAGTTAAGTTTTGTTTTGGATTTTTGTTTTTTGTTTTCCCATTGCCTGGAATCTGGCTGGGCCTGAGACTGCTTAAACTAATAGAATAGGACTGAAGTGATACAGTATGAAGACAGACCCAGCTCTGAACAGATTGCTATCTTTTGATTCCTCCCTTTGGTAGTCCCTCTGTCTTGCTGTAAGGAAGCCCAGACCGCTTTGTGAAGTGTCTCTTATAGGGAAAAATGTGAACCATGACAACAGCTTTAGCTGAGCCAGCAAGAGTTTTGCCAGCCAAGTAAAAGAGAAATCTTGAGAATGGCTCCTCCAACCCAATGTTGAGATAGATGACAATGCATAGAACAGAGATGAGCTATCTAAACAGCTACAACCAGATAGGAAACTCATAAACAAGCATACCTTTGCTGAGTTAAGCCTCTACATCTTGTGGTGTTGATTACACAACAACAGACAATCAAAATATCAGGAACAATGTGTACATTCTCAGTGCTAAAAGTGTAATTGGCATACAGAAGCTCTATCTTTTTGGCAGGGATTAATGTTATATTAAGTCTCTTAAAGGAGATTTACAAAAAGCAATTTAATATGAGGATCTGAAATTTATTAAAAACACTTTGGAATGGAGATGTATTTTTAGATAAAGATTTTCATGAGAAAATATCTGGATTTGGAGATGCAGATCTGCAAAGAGGAAAAAATTTAAATTGTGGGAAGCTTAGATATCACCAAAGTAAAAGAAAATAGCAAAAAAAAGAGGCTTAACAAGATAACTGGTGTTGGCAGAAAGGCAAAGATAATTCTATATCTTAGGTTTATCTTTATTTTTAAAGGACATGTTTTTATTACTGTACTTTCAGTCTCTGAGAAAGATATAACATTCTTTGGAAAGGAAAAACATATTACTCACCTAGTACATTAATGTTATTTCTTTATAAAGGCATTTGAGCATACTCGTTTACGTAACTCTCCTCAACTATATAATTTTAAATAATTAGTAAACCTAAACATTTTATTTCTCTCTTTAGACAATACCTAGACATGTCGGTAATTTTGTTACTCACATTTGACAATAGTATACAGCCTCATTATTTATAGTAAGTTCCCTACGTACGAACCTTCAAGTTGTGAACTTTCAAAGAAGCTAACGTGCATTCACATGTCCAATCATGTAAGTCAGTTCACGTGTCTGGCGTACATTGTCACGTGCATGCATCCTCTACAAGTGGTTGTGCTTTTGTGTACTTTACTGTATAGTTCTGTATAGAGTACAGTACAGACATCACTGGATCGTTTTTTCAAGAGGGTAGATAGAATTGAATCCAGCAAGGAATCAGAAGCTGTGCCATCAATGTCAAGTGTGAGTGAAATTGCAGCTTGCCCTCCATCTCCTATTCCTGACGATCATTCAGCTCTACCATCTCCCACCTCCTCTCCCTCCTCCAGTCAGTAACACTTCTTGCCTGTTTGCTCAATGCCAGCCCCTGCATACCAGCTATTGTACTGTATTACTGTACTTTTCACGGTACTGTACTATAAGATTTTAAATGTTTTATTTTTTTTTTTAATGTATTATTTGTGTGAAAAGTGTTATAAACCTATTACAGCACAGTACTATATAGCCAATTGTGTTAGCTGGGTACCTAGGCTAACTGCGTTGGACATACAAACAAATTGGACTTATGAAATCACTCTTGGAATGGAACTCATTCGTATGTAGGGGACTTACTGTACTAGGAAACTTCCTCTTGCCATGTGTCTTAATGTTTAAATGCTTTTGATTTATCAAAGAATAAAGCATTAAATGAAATAATGTCACTATGATGAGCATCCTTAGGTTTAGTGAATAGTGGGGAGATTGGAGAGAAATAGAGGGTATCACAAAATTTTGTAAACCTCCTCTGCAAAAGTGATTATGTAGTCCACTTACATATATCTCCATCTCTGTGAAGATAATAAAACTGTTCCGAAACACTCTACCACTTTAGAATCCAAGGCTCAGAAATTCAACACATGCTAATTAGCTTGATACATGGGGTCTTTCTCTAAATTTGGTATCTAAACCTTATAAAGTTTTAGGAATACGATTATATTTACTTTATCTGGGGAAGTTTTGCTATTAAATTATATTAGTATAATATATCTTTGGGGAAGTCCTGTGGTAATAAAACTGGTTTAATCCAGCATGTCTCAAATATATTTCACTACAGTTGACTTTATTTTAATGGAAGGGCACATTAATCACACAAGGAAATAATGATCTATGATACCACTTTGGGAAATAATATTTTAGGTAAGAGGGACTTCAAAATTCAAAATGAATTGATTGGCATGATCCTCTGGGAAGGAAGTGAGGTTTGTAGGTACAGCTGGCCCTCCATGGTCTCAGGTTCCCACATCCACAGATTCAACCAACCACTGATCACAAATTAAAACAACAAAAAAAATTCAGAACGTTTCAAAAAGCAAAACTGTAATTCTTTACATAGCATTAAAAGAATGTATGTATATATATAACTGAATCATTTTGCTGTGCAGCAGAAATTAACACAACATTGTAAATCAACTATACTTCAATAAAATAAATTGAAAAAATAAGTAACTTGGAGATGATTTAGACTATATGGGAGGATGCACATAGGTGGTATGAAAATACTAAGCCATTTTATCCAAGGGACTTGAGCATAGGATTTTGGTGTCCATGGGGGTCCTGGAACCAATCCCCCATGGATACTGAGGGATGTCTGTATAAAAAAGCTAGTTTTATATAAAACTCATCTATTGTGATCCTAGGGGAAACTGTTAGTTTCTAGAAGCTCCAGATCCTTTGTTAGTAAGATCATATTACTTTGACAATTCAAAAAGATCATCCTAAAGAAATTTTTTTATGAACTAAAACACAGTATATGAATTTTCATAAGTATCATCTCAGTTATCACATTATACAATCTCTGCCTGAATAACAGAAATATAACTATGTAAAAAATGTCAGCTGAGGTGAAGCGATTTCCTGCCTTATCTAAGGGTTGGAGGCAGAAGCTCTGGCTGGCTCTTTTCTGCTGCCCTAATAAATAAGAGGTAGCGGTTCATATGGGCACCAAGTCCGTGGTTTCCCACTAGGTTTTTAAAGGAAGTTAGGCACTGTTAAGAAAAGCAGAACAAGCAAGACAGGAACACAAAACCACCCATCAGCACACAGACTACCTAAAGTCATACTAAGATCACAGACACCCCAAAACACACCACCTGGCACTGCTCTGCTCATCAGAGGGAAAAGACTCAGCTCTACCCAACAGAATGCAGGCACCAGTCCCTCCCATCAGGAAGCCTACACAAGCCACTGGACCAACCTCACCACTGGAGGCAGAGATCAGAAGCAAGAAGAACTAAGACCCTGCAGTCTAGGGAAAGGAGACCTCAAATACTGTAAATTAGACAAAATGAGAAGACAGAGAAATATCTTGCACACAAAGGAGCAAGATAAAAAACCCACCAGACCAAATAAATGAAGAGGAAACCAGCAAACTACCTGAAGAAGAATTCAGAGTAATGATAGTAAAGATGTCCAAAATCTCAGAAATAGAATGGAGAAAATACAAGAAACGTTTAACAAGGACCTTGAAGAACTAAAGAGCAAACAAACAGTAATGAACAACACGATAACTGAAATTAAAAATAATCTAGAAGGATTCATAGCAGAATAACTGAGGCAGAAAAACAGATAAGTGAGCTGGAAGACAGAATGGTGGAAATAACAGCCACAGAGTAGAATAAAGAAAAAAGAATGAAAAGAATTGAGGACAGTCTCAGAGACATCTGCAGCAACATTAAGTGCACCAACATTTGAATTATAGGCGTCCCGGAAGAAGAAGAAAAAAAGAAAGGGTCTGAGAAAATATTTGAAGAGATTATAGTCAAAAACTTTCCCAGCATGGGAAAGGAAATAGTCAGTCAAGCCCAGGAAGCACAGAGAGTCCCATACAGGCTAAACCCAAGGAGAAACATGCCAAGACACATATTAATCAAATTAACAAAATTTAAATAGAAAGAAAAAAGATTAAAAGCAGCAAGGGAAAAGCAACAAATAACATACAGGGGAATCCCCATAAGCTTAACAGCTGAACTTTCAGCAGAAACTCTGCAGACCAGAAGGGAGTGGGAGAATATATTTAAAGTGATGAAAGGGAAAAACCTACAACCAAGATTACTCTACCCAGCAAGGATCTCATTCATACTTGATGGGGAAATTAAAACCTTTACAGACAAGCAAAAGCTAAGAGCAACTACATGCCAATAAAATGGACAACCTGGAAGAAAAGGACAAATTCCTAGAAAAGTACAACCTCCCAGGACTGAACCAGGAAGAAATAGAAAACATGAACAGACTTATAACAAGCACCAAAATTGAAACTGTAATTAAAAAACTTCCAACAAACAGAAGTCGAGGACCAGATGGCTTCACAGGTGAATTCTATCAAACATTTAGAGAAGAGCTAACACCTATCCTTCTCAAACTCTTCCAAAATATAGCAGAGGGAGGAACACTCCCAAACTCATTCTATGAGGCTACCATCACCCTGATTCCAAAACCAGACAAAGATGTCACAAAAAAAATTACAGGCCAATATCACTGATGAACATAGATGCAAAAATCCTCAACACAATACTAGCAAACAGAATCCAACAGCACATTTAAAGGATCATACACCATGATCAAGTGGGGTTTACCCCAGGAATGCAAGGATTCTTCAATATACACAAATCAATCAACGTGATACACCATATTAACAAACTGAAAGATAAAAACCATATGATAGTCTCAATAGATGCAGGAAAAGCTTTCAACAAAATTCCAAACCCATTTATGATCAAAACTCTCCAGCAAGTAGGCATAGGGGGAACCTACCTCAACCTAATAAAGGCCATATATGACAAACCTACAGCCAACATCGTTCTCAATGGTGAAAAACTGAAAGTATTTCCTCTAAGATCAGGAATAAAACAAGGGTGCCCACTCTCACTACTATTATTCAAGATAGTTTTGGAAGTTTTAGCCACAGCAATCAGAGAAGAAAAAGAAATAAAAGAATCCAAATCGGAGATGAAGAAGTAAAACTGTCACTGTTTGAAGATGACATGATACTATACATAGAGAATCCTAAAGATGCCACCAGAAAACTACTAGAGCTAATCAATGAATTTGGTAAAGTAGCAGGATACAAAGTTAATGCACAGAAATCTCTTGCATTCCTATATACTAATGATGAAAAATCTGAAAGTGAAATTTAAGAAACACTCCCATTTACCATTGCAACAAGAATAATATACCTTGGAATAAACCTACCTAAGTAGGCAAAAGACCTGTATGCAGAAAGCTATAAGACACTAATGAAAGAAATTAAAGATGATACAATCAGATGGAGAGATATACCACATTCTTTGATTGAAGGAATCAACATTGTGAAAATGACTATACTACCCAAAGCAATCTA
Source organism: Balaenoptera physalus (assembly GCF_965194825.1). Taxonomy (NCBI): domain Eukaryota; kingdom Metazoa; phylum Chordata; class Mammalia; order Artiodactyla; family Balaenopteridae; genus Balaenoptera; species Balaenoptera physalus. The sequence continues at coordinate 279,980 of NW_028125718.1, forward strand.
CAGATGCAATGCAATTCCTATCAAACTACCAACGGCATTTTTCACAGAACTAGAGCAAAGAATTTCACAAGTTGTATGGAAACATAAAAGACCCCAAATAGCCAAAGCAATCTTGAGATAGAAAAATGGAGCTGGAGGAATCAGGATCCCTGACTTCAGGCTACACTACAAAGCTACAGTAATCAAGACAATATGGTACTGGCACAAAAACAGAAACAGATCAGTGGAATACGATAGAAAGCCCATAGATAAACCCACATACATATGGTCACCTTATCTTTGACAAAGGAGTCAAGGATATACAATGGAGAAAAGACAACCTCTTCAATAAGTGATACTGGGAAAACTGGACAGCTACATGTAAAAGAATGAAATTAGAATACTTCCTAACACCATACACAAAAATAAACTCAAAATGGATTAAAGACCTAAATGTAAGGCCAGACACTAAAACTCTTAGAGGAAAACATAGGCAGAACACTCTATGACATAAATCACAGCAAGATCCTTTCTGACCCACCTCCTAGAGAAATGGAAATAAAAACAAAAATAAACAAATGGGACCTAATGAAACTTAAAAGCTTTTGCACAGCAACAGAAACCATAAACAAGACGAAAAGACAACCATCAGAATGGGAGAAAATATTTGCAAACAAAGCAACTGATGAAGGATTAATCTCCAAAATATACAAGCAGCTCATGTAGCTCAAGATAAAAAAACAAACAACCCAATCAAAAAATGGGCGGAAGACCTAAACAGACATTTCTCCAAAGAAGATATACAGATTGCCAACAAACACATGCTCAACATCACTAATCATTAGAGAAATGCAAATCAAAACCACAATGAGGTATTACCTCACACCGGTCAGAATGGCCATCATGAAAAAAATCTACAAACAGTAAATGCTGGAGATGGTGTGGAGAAAAGGGAACACTCTTGCACTGTTGGGGGGAATGTAAATTGATACAGCCACTATGGAGAACAGTATGGAGGTTTCTTACAAAACTAAAAATAGAACTACCATATGATCCAGCAATCCCACTACTGGGCATATACCCTGAGAAAACCATAATTCAAAAATAGTCATGTACCACAATGTTCATTGTAACACTATTTACAATAGCCAGGACATGGAAGCAACCTAGGTGTTCATCAACAGATGAATGGATAAAGAACGTGTGGCACATACATATGATGGAATATTACTCAGCTATAAAAAGGAACAATATTGAGTTATTTGTAGTGAGGTGCATGGACCTAGAGTCTATCATACAGAGCCAAGTAAGTCAGAAAGAGGAAAACAAATACTGTATGCTAACTCATATAAATGGAATCTAAAAAAAATGGTACTGATGAACCTAGCGGCAGGGTAAGAATAAAGACACAGACATAGAGAACAGACTTGAGGACACAGGGGGAAGGGGAAGGTGGGACGAAGTGAAAGAGTAGCATTGCCAAGTATACACTACCAAAGGTAAAATAGGTAACTAGTGGGAAGCAGCAGCAGAGCACAGGGAGATCAGCTCGATGCTTTATGATGACCTAGAGGGGTGGGATAGGGAGGGTGGGAGGGAAGCTCAATAGGGAAGGGGTATGGGGATATATGTATACATATATCTGATTCACTTTGTTGTACAGCAGAAGCTAGCACAACATTGTAAAGTAATTATACTCTAATAAAGATGTAAAAAAAAAAAAAATGTCACACATTCCCACTAAGTGATTCTAATTGTTTGAATCTCTTCTTCACAGTGATGGAAATTCTAATTCCCATAATATTTACTTATCTAATTCTACCTGCTGCACAAAAGTTTTGTCTTCAACAACTGCTGGGTTATACCATGTTCTCAGATAGGAAGACTCAAAATTATAACAGTGGCATTTCTCCCTAAGTTAATTTATAAACTGAATGCAATTTTAATAAAAGCACCACCAGGATTTATTTATTGGAGCTATACAAGTTGACTAAAAACTTCCTCTCCTCTAGAAGGTTAGACAAGCAAGAATAGCTAAGAAACTTGAGGGGAAAAAAAAAGGCATGTAAAGGTGATGGCTAGTAACTGAAGATGTTAAAACCGTGTAGTATGTCGTTAGAATAGACAGATAATCCAATGAAACAAAATAGAAAATCTAAAAGTATACACAAGTGCATGGCGAAATTAAATATGAGATTCAAAAATGGTATCTCAAATTAGTAGCACTAAAATTATTTAATAAGTTGTAATGGGATAATTGGATAGCCACATGAGCAAAGATATAGCGAATATATCCTTACGTCAGTATAAATTCTAAATGAATCCAATCTAAATTTAAAGGGGAGGTGGGGCAGACTATGGTGAATTCCAGCTATGACTCAGAATCCAGAAGAAAAGATTAGACTATGTAGTTGTAATATAGGGAGTATGCAAGGAAAATACCATAATCAAGTTGTAATAAATGACAAAAAGGAAAAGAATACTTTCATTTTATATTAAGTTACAGCAAAGGATCAACATGAATTAGATAAAGCTTCCAAAAGTAGAGACAATACTAACAATCCATAACGGGACAAATGTATGGCCAGATAGTTACGAGGAAATAAACGCAAACTGTCCTTACATAGAAGAGAGTTAGCTTTTCTCATAATAAAGGCAATGTTAATAAAAGCTACCAGATAAGGCTTTTTTTTCTTTTTTTTTTTTTTTTTTTTTTACCTACAACACTGGAAAAAAGTGTTGACAATATAGTCCACTGTCGAAACTATAGGAGGCACACGCACATTTACATTTTTTTTTTCACATTTACATTTGATGTACTTTAAAATGGTATCAGCCCTCTGAGTGGTGAATAAAATTATATTCATAATTGCCAAGCTTGCTAAAATTTCTTGTTAAATTTAATATAATCACACCACTTGCAAATAAGTTTTTTTTTTTAAGTTTCTCACACTCAAGCTTCATACGTGCAGTCTATCCACTCAGGATTTCTCATACAACATTGAATAGAACTGATGATTGTGGACTTCTTGTCTCATTTGTGATTTAATGAGCATGCATTTACCATTTCACTATTAAATGTGCTCATTTCTATAAGGTGTTTTGTTTTAAACTTTTTATTTTGTTTGTTGATGAGTTTATTTTATTTTGATTATTGGATACTAATTATCTTTTGATGGTTAAGAATTTTTATATATTAAAGAATTATCAATTATTTTGTCAGCCTATTTTAATCTCTAATTTTTTGATGATTTATATTAAATTTCTTAAAATAATTTTCACGCTTATAATTTTCATGCAATTTGTTGTTGCCTTACATTTGTTTACATTTTAAAAATATTTTTGTATCTATATTCATGACTGAATTTGACCGTTTTTTAATTTTGCATGTTAAAAAATGGATAATTCATGTTATAATCATGTATTAACGTGACATATTCCATATGACTGTAAGTTATTTGAAAGTAAAACCCATGGTGTATTTCTATTCATCTTTGTATTTTCTCCTTCCATCCTCATATAACTTGCAAACTAAGGTGTTCTAAAAGCTTAAAAAGTGACCTAACGTGGATGTTTCTCCTCTAAGGAGTCTCAGTCTAGATTTTTTCTACATCTGCTCTTCAGTCACAAATGATTTCTCCTTCTAAAAAATCCCAGAGCTGTTGAAACTTTATTGGATTCTTTATTTTCTTTCTTGAACTGGGCACAATAATTCCATGTAGATTTTCTCAAATGTTTGATAGAGTTAGTAAATAAATGAATATCATAGACAGCAAAGAATATACATGTTGCCATTAAGAAGTAAGCTCAGAAATAAGTCTTCTCTCTGTAAAGGCTAATAAAATGGAAGGGACAAAAAAATAAATAAAATCTTAAGAGGAACAGTTAGTTTCATAATTATGATGCAAGGGAGTTCCACTTTCTGTAGAAATGCTCTTCTAAGACTCACCATGGTAAATTCTCTCCTAAACCCATTTATATGTTCCCATGAGGAAAATTGTAGCTTGGAGTTTTGACCAGTGGCCAAAGTTTTGCATTAAATCAATTGTAGGAATGATAAACAATGCATCATAAGCACAGATATTCAAGTAACTGTTTTAATATTACAATGTAAATGCATGTTTCAAATCTTATGAGTAGGCAGAAATGTCCACATTGATCAAATAAAGGTCTCAAAAATACTAGGAATGTATATACAGATATATAAAATGCTTCCTTATAACTTTTCTGTCCTAATGCTCATAGAGGTATCATTACAAACATCCATTAGCTCAGCATACCAATGTCCTCTTTGTTTTTTTCCTTTAAGATATTTAGAAGACTTTGGAGAGTTAATTTGGATGTTATATATCTCTTCTAAAAATTGTACAGCAAATTGGCCTGACCATTTTAATCTTCTAAAAAAAATTTCTGCAGCAAAGAAAGAAATTTTTAAAAATCTATCCAGTTTCTAATTAAAGAATACTTTACATCTAGCCATTCAGTATACAATTATATATAGGAGGCATTCATGATGATGATAATGATTAAATTTACATAGCATTTATTACACTGCTTCACCCTTCAGGATGCACTTTCACAAACGTTAATGTAAAACGTCTTTCAATACCATAAGGTAGGTAGAATGGCTATTATATTCACTTTGCAGTTAAAATTATTCTCCTTTATACATGTCCAAACCTCTCCAATGTTAAAACAAATTTCTTCCCTTACCCCACTGTATTTTCTAGCTACTTTCCTATATATCTCATCCTTTCCATTTCCAAAATGTTTGACCAAGGTATTTCTTTCCATAAATATTTCTTGACAGGCTGACTTAAACATTAGCAAACTGAGTCTGACAGAGGGAGTGGTACACCTGGAATCATATGACAAGTGAGTAACAGAACCTTTGTTACAATGACTCAGCACAGAGAAAGTACTAGCGTCCTGGATCAGGTTGCTAGTTTATATCCTTTCATTGTTATCATACCAATATCAAGCACAGTCATCATGATTTTTTTTTTAATGTCAAAATCTCACCCCGTCTTCAGTAAGAAGACGTTTAGAGAGCAGGACTTTAGGCCTTTGTTTTGATGATAATTGACTAGGGTGATTTTGGTAGCAAATGACATTATCTGTGAGCTGACTGCATGAGCACAAGCTCTTTGTGTGTGTCTGTGTATAATTAACACAAGTTTATTGTACTACCTCTTAGGCCCCACCACATAACATCATTGGATTGATGCTGAGATGGTAAGATGATACACTGCTCAATAAAGCAGGGAATTAATAAACATTAAGCAACTTGAAAGTGACAAGTGAAAAGAATAAAATATTTTGGTTATTTAAATTGTGTTTTCTGGTGTCTCTTCACTAAAATTCTTTGGCTATCCTGTACTGTAAAGTTTCTCACTGGCAATTTGGGATTAACTGTACATTGTCCTCCTGCACTAGCTCATACTTCATGGATACCTCCTCCTAAACAATCTTCTTAAAGATGACTACATGCCAGTGAAGCAATAATATTAATTGTGGGGAGTGAAAAATTACAAAAAAAAAAAAAACACACTAAGAAAATACCAACATAAAAGATGAAAGAGACAGCAGTGGAAAGGTAGGTAAGCTCTGAGTCTAACATATCGTGTGGCATATGTATGTGTCCAATATATACTTTTTGACTGAATATTAATATGACACAATGGTAAACTGAATAGATACCTGTTTGAAAAGGGGAATGAATGAATTAGTCAAATGTGCAACAGTATTCGGTATGAACTAGAATCTAAATCTTAACAGGGGCAATGTTCGATAGGGGATGAAGGGGAAAGAGAGTGAGAGTGACAAATTTAAAAAAAAAAGAAAAGAAAATGAAAGTCATGACCACTTCTTCCTATGTGCTACTGAGAATGAATGTTCAAGTAGTTTATTAGACTCGTGCCAAGGAAGCATGCTTACCACGTCGGTTGGTCATCTGTCCACTACGTGCTGTTGCCCAAGATTTCATTTCCATTTGTCTTTCCATTAGACACATACAATTTAAATTCCACCTAGACACCCATTTTTGTCTGCTACTGATATGTTCCATTCTGCTGAATAAGATCCAACAATTCTCATTTGGCAGCTTTTTCAATCAAAACAAATTCAATCCCTTACACTAGAGTTACGTAGCTAATGAAACCCATCTTAAATGTTGGCTGACAGTGTATTACAGAATATTCACCTTGGAACGTCTTTTCACATATAGTTTAGAAACAACAACTAGCTAATTGACTTAACACCAAAGTTTGCAATTTCCCCGAAGTATATGGGAATTCTGTCTTAGAAACTAATGATAATTCCATGTTTTCCTTTGATGAGTGTTGGCAGACTTCTCACTTCCTCATGTATAAACGTTTACAATTCTATAATCAGCAGAGCCAGGAAACAGATGATGCTAAGCTGCTTGACTAATTGACTGGCATTAACGTAATTAAACATTAACGTAATTAAACATATTAAGATCCAGATTGATAGCCACTGAGTGACTTTAACGACTAGCATGTTCGTTTCAGTTAATTTGTCATTAGGCCTTTAACATGAGGGGCTCAACAGAACACAAAGTTATTAGTATCAAAAATTTTGACATATGAGATATCATTATTAATATCACCATAAAATTACATATTTAACAGCGAATGATAATTTTAAGAGGTTTGCAATAATCATAATGGTGGCTGTGTTATATTGTAATTCTTTCATTTAGTAGAACATTAATGAAATGTAGGATTAGCTGTGGAGAAATTCACTGTTGGCAACTTTTCATTAACACATTAATTCATTTCTTAATGACCTTCTATATGCACAGAAGTGCAACAGGCTTCAAGAAACCCTGAAGTGTTGAGAAAGTAGTTGGGAAAAGGTTTTATAATCTTATAAGGAACACATAAAACACAGCTAAAATTCAAGTGGAAAATACAGTGAGATAGTTTCCTGAAAACAATATACACATTTCTGAGGGAATGTAAACAAAATCATCAACAGGCTATAAGAGAGGTACTAAGAAAAATTATTTTAATAAAAGTAACTTTGGACTCACTTTTTGAATTAGACCGTTGTCATTCACTGGGAAATAGAAAGTGATGAAAAACATCAGGGTTTTGTGCGTAGCACCTAGGCAAAGAAGGCAGCATGGAGAGGATGGAGAAATTAGGCAATGCTGAGAAACCTTATATTAAGAACCGATTATAGATTATATTTTCTCTAACTTGTTTGTTTGTCTCTCATTAGCTTGCTATGAAATCACGAACTGATATGGAATGTATAACACTGTGGCTTATATGAATACTTATAATAATTTGTATGTGTTGAGGTAATATCTTGCTTCCTTTTCAGTTTCCCATAAGGACTTCTTAACTCTGTAGAGACAGGAAACAGAGTTTACAACTTTGTTCATTCCAAAAGGTGCTGAGGAATTATTTGCTTATTTAATAAGCAAACTTTAAATGATAAAAACTGTTTAAGTGTGATTATTCTTTCTCTAGAAAGTTAACCAACTAGAGTACAGTACAATGCTTAGCAGATAATCTTGCACAGAGTAGAAATTTAACAAAAATGAATGAAACTTAAAGCACATTTTGTATTCTTGAGGTAAGAAAGGAGAATTATGTATATTTCTGTGTAATTCTAGGAACAATGTCTAATCCTAATGATGTCTAATAATCCTAATTAGGATTATTGTTTACTCATTAATGATTGTTACATGCTTCTGAACTAACTAGCATCTATATTCTAATATATATTTCACATATTAATAACAGTTTGTTATAAAACTACTAAGTTTTAAGCCATGAATATAGAGAGGAAGCATAAATTTTTTTTTATTACAAAATTTTATTTATTTTTATTTAAAAAATGACACGGCCCGAAAGTCTTAGCCATTTTTATTGCTACTATTTTTGAATTTAAGAGTTCTGCTTTCTTCAAACCAACTGACTTTTAGTCAATTAGCTTTCCTTTGGCGTTTTCTGGTAAAAATTATTGAAAAAATATTTTTATTAGAAAATATTCAAATATATTTACAATTATATAACAAAGAGGTTTGCATCAACAACTCAGTTCTAGTAAATATCTTCCACATTTACTTTAGTTCTTTTTCTTTAATACATGTTGCACCCCTCCTTAATCCTGTCACTCCCTTCAAAAAATTTTTAAAATTATGTATTTGTTTATATATACTTTCCTTTCTGTAAAAGGTCATGATGGCATCAGATAAAAATGGGTACAGTGAATAATCAAGCAGAATAAACCAATTAATATTATTCCTAAAGGCATATGTTATAATAGATGGAATAAATTTACTTAATAGACATTTACAGTGAGTATATTAATATTCGACATAAAACAAATAAGCTGATTTTCAATCAAAACATCACTTAACTTCCTTGACCAATGATTATTATTAGCAAGTGATTTGAAGTGCAAAGCAGGCAAATAATTCAAATCTGACAACCTGAATATTGTTCAATAAATGTTGGTTCCTTTCATTTAACTAACCTTGCATTAATGCTGAGGTTATATAAATATTTAAAGTATAATGCCTGCTTATAATGTTCTTATAAGGTTCTTGCACTTTTTAGGAAGGTACTGCATGTACAAAAATATAAATATCTCAGATCTGTAAAAGTAAGAGCTAAAAAGTTAAAAACTTGTTTAAAAAAACATCTAGGGAATCTGAGAGAAGATCATTTCTGGAGCAAGGTCCTTGTGTTGGCAAGTGTGGACAGGATTTAGTATAAGTTACTGACATACACAGACACACCATGCTCATTTCTTTTTAATTTTAATAAAATTGAATTTTTGGACAATGATACTAATTAATAAAAGCTGGAAAGAAACATTTTTTGGATAAACAACTGTATTCAATGTGGTCAAATCTTACTATGAACAATTAAGGTGTGTTATGGGATGAAATATGTCCCCCTTGAAATTCCTATGTTGAATTCCTGACCCCCAAGTATATCAATATTTGACCATTTTTGGAGACAAGGTCTTTTAAAGAAGTGACTAAGTTAAATGAGGGCTTTACGGTGAGCCCCAATCCAGTATGACTAGTGTTCTTTTAAGAGGAGGACATTTGTACAGGTAAAGAGAGACACCAGAAACGTGCACGGACTGAGGGATGACCATATGAGGACACAGAGAAAAGGCAGCCATCCATCTGCACAATAAGAAGACAGGCCTCGGGCTTCCCTGGTGTCGCAGTGGTTGAGAATCTGCCTGCCAGTGCAGGGGACACGGGTTCGAGCCCTGGTCTGGGAAGATCCCACATGCCACGGAGCAGCTGGGCCCGTGAGCCACAACTACTGAGCCTGCGCGTCTGGAGCCTGTGCCTCGCAACGGGAGGGGCCGCGATAGTGAAAGGCCCGCGCACCGCGATGAAGAGCGGTCCCAGCACCGCGATGAAGAGTGGCCCCCGCTTGCCGCAACTAGAGAAAGCCCTCGCACGAACCGAAGACCCAACACAGCCAAAAATAAATAAATAAATAAATAAATAAAGTAAAAAAAAAAAAAAAAGTAAGTTAACAAACGTGACTTTAAAAAAAAAAAAAAGAAGACAGGCCTCAGGAGAAACCAAACCCGCCAAAACCCTGATCTTAAACTTCCTTCCTCCAGGGAGAGACCTTCAAGATGGTGGAAGAGTAAGACGCGGAGATCACCTTCCTCCCAACAAATACATCAGAAATACATCTACCTGTGGAACAACTCCTAAAGAACACTTACTGAACGCTGGCAGAAGACCTCAGACTTCCCAAAAGGCAAGAAACTCCCCCACGTACCTGGGAAGGGCAAAAGTAATAAGAAATAACAGAGACAAAAGAATAGGGACGGGACCTGCACCAGTGGGAGGGAGCTGTGAAGGAGGAAAGGTGTCCACACACTAGGAAGCCCCTTCGCGGGCGGAGACTGCAGGTAGCGGAGGCGGGAGCTTCGGAGCCACGGAGGAGAGCGCAGCCACAGGGGTGCAGAGGGCAAAGCGGAGAGACTCCCACACAGAGGAGCAGTGCCGACCAGCACTCACCAGCCCGAAAGGCTTGTCTGCTCACCCAATGGGGCGGGTGGGGGCTGGGAGCTGAGGCTCAGGCTTCGGAGGTCAGATCCCAGGGAGAGGACTGGAGTTGGCGGCGTGAACACAGCCTGAAGGGGGCTAGTGCACCACAGCTAGCCGGGAGGGAGTCCGGGAAAAGGTCTGGAGCTGCCGAGGAGGCAAGAGACTTTTTCTTGCCTCTTTGTTTCCTGGTGCGCGAGGAGAGGGGATTCAGAGCGCGGCTTCAAGGAGCTCCAGAGACGGGCGTGAGCCACGGCGATCAGCGTGGACCCCAGAGACGGGCATGAGACACTAAGGCTGCTGCTGCGGCCACCAAGAAGCCTGTGTGCGAGCACAGATCACTCTCCACACCTCCCCTCCCGGGAGCCTGTGCAGCCCACCACTGCCAGGGTCCCGTGATCCAGGGACACAACTTCCCCAGGAGAACGCACGGCGCGCCTCGGGCTGGTGCAACGTCACGCCGGCCTCTGCCGCCACAGGCTCGCACCATATCCGTACCCCTCCCTCCACCCGGCCTGAGTGAGGCAGAGACCCCGAATCAGCTGCTCCTTTAACCCCGTCCTGTGTGAGAAAAGAACAGATGCTCTCAGGTGACCTACACGCAGAGGCGGGTCCAAATCCAAAGCTGAACCCCGGGAGCTGTGCAAACAAAGAAGAGAAAGAGAAATCTCTCTCAGCAGCCTCAGAAGCAGCGGATTAAAGCTCCACAAACAACTTGATGTACCTACATCTGTGGAATACCTGAATAGACAACGAATCATCGCAAATTGAGGTGGACTTTGGGAGCAACGATATTTTTTTTTTTCCCTTTTTCTCTTTATGTGAATGTGTACGTGTATGCTTCTGTGTGTGATTTTGTCTGTATAGCTTTGCTTTTACCATTTGTCCTACGGTTCTGTCTGTCCTTTTTTTTTTCTTCTTTTTTAGTATAGTTTTTAGCACTTGTTATCATTGGTGGATTTGTTTATTGGTTGGTCTCTTCCTTCTTTTATTTTTTTTATTGAAAAAATTTTTTTAATAATTATTTTTTTATTTTTTCTTTTAATAACTTTATTTTACTTTATTTTATTTTATCTTCTTCTTTCTTTCCTTCTTTTTTCTCTCCCTCTCATTCTGAGCCGCGTGAATGACAGGCTCCAGGTACTCTAGCCAGGTGTCAGGGCTGTGCCTCTGAGGTGGGAGAGCCAAGTTCAGGACATTGGTCCACAAGAGACCTCCCAGCTCCACATAATATCAAACAGCAAAAATCTCCCACAAATCTCCATCTCAATGCCAAGACCCAGCTCCACTCAACGATCAGCAAGCTAGAGTGCAGGACACCCCATGCCAAGCAACTAGCAAGACAGGAACACAACCCCACCCACTAGCAGAGAGGCTGCCTAAAATCATAATAAGGCCACAGACACCCAAAAACACACCACCAGACATGGACCTGCCCACCAGAAAGACAAGATACAGCCTCATCCACCAGAACACAGGCACTAGTCCCCTCCACCAGGAAGCCTACACAACTCACTGAACCAACCTTAGCCACTGGGGGCAGATAGCAAAAACAACGGGAACTACGAACCTGCAGCCTGGGAAAAGGAGACCCCAAACACAGTAAGTTAAGAAAAATGAGAAGACAGAGAAACACATAGCAGATGAAGGAGCAAGGTAAAAACCCACGAGACCTAACAAATGAAGACGAAATAGGCAGGCTACCTGAAAAAGAATTCAGAATAATGATAGTAAACATGATCCAAAATCTTGGAAATAGAATGGAGAAAATACAAGAAACGTTTCACAAGGAACTAGAAGAACTAAAGAGCAAACAAAAAGTGATGAACAACATAATAAATGAAATTAAAAATTCTCTAGAAGGGATCAATAGCAGAATAACTGAGGCAGAAGAACGGATAAGTGACCTGGAAGATAAAATAGTGGAAATAACTACTGCAGAGCAGAATACAGAAAAAAAAAATGAAAAGACTTGACGACAGTCTCAGAGAACTCTGGGACAACATTAAACATACCAATATTCGAACTATAGGGGTCCCAAAAGACAAAGAGAAAAAGAAAGGGGTTGAGAAAATATTTGAAGAGATTATAGTTGAAAACTTCCCTAATATGGCAAAGGAAATAGTTAATCAAGTCCAGGAAGCACAGAGAGTCCCATACAGGATAAATCCAAGGAGAAACACGCCAAGACACATATTAATCAAACTATCAAAAATTAAATACAAAGAACAAATATTAAAAGCAGCAAGGGAAAAACAACAAGTAACACATAAAGGAATCCCCACAAGGTTAACAGCTGATCTTTCAGCAGAAACTCTGCAAGCCAGAAGGGAGTGGCAGGACATATTTAAAGTGATGAAAGAGAAAAACCTACAACCAAGATTACTCTACCCAGCAAGGACCTCATTCAAATTTGACAGATAAATTAAAAGCTTTACAGACAAGCAAAAGCTAAGAGAATTCAGCGCCACCAAACCAGCTTTACAACAAATGCTAAAGGAACTTCTCTAGGCAGGAAACACAAGAGAAGGAAAAGACCTACAATAACAAACCCAAAACAATTAAGAAAATGGTAATAGGAACATACATATCGATAATTACCTAAAATGTAAGTGGATTAAATGCTCCAACCAAAAGACATAGACTGGCTGAATGGATACAAAAACAAGACCCGTATATATGCTGTCTAAAAGAGACCCACTTCAGACCTAGGGACACATGCAGACTGAAAGTGAGGGGATGGAAAAAGATATTCCATGCAAATGGAAATCAAAAGAAAGCTGGGGTAGCAATTCTCCTATCAGACAAAATAGATTTTAAAACAAAGACTATTATAAGAGACAAGAAGGACACAACATAATGATCAAGGGATCGAACCAAGAAGAAGATATAACAATTGTAACTATTTATGCACCCAACATATGAGCACCTCAATACATAAGGCAAATACTAACACCCATAAAAGGGGAAATCGACAGTAACATAAACATGGTAGGGTACTTTAACACCCCACTTTCACGAAAGGACAGATCATCCAAAATGAAAATAAATAAGGAAACACAAGCTTTAAATGACACATTAAACAAGATGGACTTAATTGATATTTATAGGACATTCTATCCAAAAACAACAGAATACACTTTCTTCTCAACTGCTCATGGAACATTCTCCAGGATAGATCATTTCTTGGGTCACAAATGAAACCTTGGTAAATTTAAGAAAATTGAAATTGTATCAAGTATCTCTTCTGACCACAATGTTATGAGACTAGATATCAATTACAGGAAAAAAACTGTAAAAAATACAAACACATGGAGGCTAAACAATACACTACTTAATAACCAAGAGATCACTGAAGAAATCGAAGAGGAAATCAAAAAATACCTAGAAACAAATGACAATGATAACACGACGACCCAAAACCTATGGGATGCAACAAAAGCAGTTCTAAGAGGTAAGTTTATAGCAATACAGTCCTACCTCAAGAAACAAGAAACACCTCAGATAAACAACCTAACCCTACACCTAAAGCAATTAGGAAAGCAGAACAAAAAAATCCCAAAGTTAGCAGAAGGAAAGAAATCATAAAGATCAGATCAGAAATAATTGAAAAAGAAATGAAGGAAACCATAGCAAAGATCAATAAAACTAAAAGCTGGTTCTTTGAGAAGATAAACAAAATTGATAAACCATTAACCAGGCTCATCAAGAAAAAAGGGGAGAAGACTCAAATCAATGGAATTAGAAATGAAAAAGGAGAAGTAACAACGGATACTGCAGACATACAAAGGATCATGAGAGATTACTACAAACAACTATATGCCAATAAAATGGACAACCTGGAAGAAATGGACAAATTCTTAGATATGCACAACCCTCCGAGACTGAACCAGGAAGAAATAGAGAGTATGAACAGACCAATCACAAGCACTGAAATTGAAACTCTGATTAAAAATCTTCCAACACACAAAAGTCCAGGACCAGATGGCTTCACAGGCGAATTTTATCAAACATTTAGAGAAGAGCTAACACCTATCCTCAAACTCTTCCAAAATATAGCAGAGGGAGGAACACACCCAAACTCATTCTACGAGGCCACCATCACCTTAATACCAAAACCAGACAAAGACGTCACAAAAAATGGAAACTACAGGCCAATATCACTGATGAACATAGATTCAAAACACTAGCAAACAGGATCCAACAGCACATTAAAAGGATCATACACCATGATCAAGAGGGGTTTATCCAAGGAGTGCAAGGATTCTTCAGTATACGCAAATCAAACAATGTGATACACGAGATTAACAAACTGAAGGAGAAAAACCATATGATCAACTCAATAGATGTAGAGAAAGCTTTTGACAAAATTCAACACCCATTTATGATAAAAACCCTCCAGAAAGTAGGCATAGAGGGTACTTACCTCAACATAATAAAGGTCATATATTACAAACCCACAGCCAATATCATTCTCAATGGTGAAAAACTGAAAACATTTCCTCTAAGATCAGGAACAGGACAAGGTTGTCCACTCTCACCAGTATTATTCAACATAGTTTTGGAAGTTTTAGCCACAGCAATGAGAGAAGTAAAAGAAATAAAAGGAATCCAAGTCGGAAGAGAAGAAGTAAAACTGTCACTGTTTGCAGATGACATGACACTATACATAAAGAATCCTAAAGATGCTACCAGAAAACTACTAGAGCTAATCAATGAATTTGGTAAAGTAGCAGGATACAAAATTAATGAACAGAAATCTCTTGCATTCCTATACACTAATGATGAAAAATCTGAAAGTGAAATTAAGAAAACACTCCCATTTACCACTGCAACAAAAAGAATAAAATATCTAGGAATAAACCTACCTAAGGAGACAAAAGACCTGTATGCAGAAAATTATAAGACACTGTTGAAAGAAATTAAAGATGATACAAATAGATGGAGAGATATACCATGTTCTTGGATTGGAGGAATCAACATTGTGAAAATGACTCTACTACCTAAAGCAATCTACAGATTCAATGCAATCCCTATCAAACTACCACTGGCATTTTTCACAGAACTAGAACAAAAAATTTCACAATTTGTATGGAAACACAAAAGACCCTGAATAGCCAAAGCAATCTTGAGAAAGAAAAACGGAGCTGGAGGAATCAGGATCCGGAGTTCAGACTATACTACAAAGCTACAGTAATGAAGACAGTATGGTACTGGCACAAAAACAGAAATATAGATCAGTG
Source organism: Balaenoptera physalus (assembly GCF_965194825.1). NCBI lineage: Eukaryota > Metazoa > Chordata > Mammalia > Artiodactyla > Balaenopteridae > Balaenoptera > Balaenoptera physalus. The sequence goes on from NW_028125718.1 coordinate 295,268, forward strand.
GAACAGGATAGAAAGCCCAGAGATAAATCCAAGCACATATGGTCACCTTATCTTTGATAGAGGAGGCAAGAATATACAGTGGAGCAAAGACAGCCTCTTCAATAAGTGGTGCTGGGAAAACTGGACAGCTACATGTAAAAGAATGAAATTAGAACACTCCCTAACACCATACGCAAAAATAAACTCAAAATGGATTAAAGACCTAAATGTAAGGCCAGACACTATTAAACTCTTAGAGGAAAACATAGGCAGAACACTCCATGACATAAATCACAGCAAGATCCTTTTTGACCCACCTCCTAGAGAAATGGAAATAAAAATGAAAATAAACAAATGGGACCTAATGAAACTTAAAACTTTTGCACAGCAAAGGAAACCTTAAACAAGATGAAAAGACAACCCTCAGAATGGGAGTAAATATTTGCAAATGAAGCAACTGACAAAGGATTAATCTCCAAAATTTACAATTAGCTCATGCAGCTCAATATCAAAAAAACAAACAACCCAATCCAAAAATGGGCAGAAGACCTAAATAGACATTTCTCCAAAGATATATAGATTGCCAACAAACACATGAAAGAACGTTCAACATCACTAATCATTAGAGAAATGCAAATCAAAACCACAATGAAGTATCATCTCACACCAGTCAGAATGGACATCATCAAAAAATCTACGAACAATAAATGCTGGAGAGGGTGCGGAGAAAAGGGAACCCTTTTGTACTGTTGGTGGGAATGTAAATTGATACAACCACTATGGAGAACAGTATGGAGGTTCCTTAAAAAACTAAAAATAGAACTACCATACGACCCAGCAATCCCACTACTGGGCATATACCCTGAGAAAACCACAATTCAAAGGAAACATATACCTCAATGTTCATTGCAGCACTATTTACAATAGCCAGGACATGGTACCAACCTAAATGTCCATCGACAGATGAATGGATAAAGAAGATGTGGCAGATATTTACAATGGAATACTACTCAGCCACAAAAAGAAGTGCAATTGAGTTATTTGTAGTCAGGTGGATGGACCTAGAGTCTGTCATACAGAGTGAAGTAAGTCAGAAAGAGAAAAACAAACACCGTATGCTAACACATATATATGGAATCTAAAAAAAAAAAAAAAGTTTCTGAAGAACCTAGGGGCAGGACAGGAATAAAGATGCAGACGTAGAGAATGGACTTGAGGACACAGGGAGGTGGAAGGGTAAGCTGGGACAAAGTGAGAGAGTGGCATGGACTTATGTATACTACCAATTGTAAAATAGATAGCTAGTGGGAAGCAGCTGCATAACACAGGGAGATCAGCTTGGTGCTTTGTGACCACCTAGAGGGGTGGGATAGGGAGGGTGGGAGGGAGACGCAAAAGGGAGGAGATATGGGGATATATGTATATGTATAGCTGATTCACTTTGTTATAAAGCAGAAACTAACACAGCATTGTAAAGAAATTATACTCCAATAAAGATGTTAAATAAATAAATAACAAATTAATTAATTAAAAAAAAAAACTTCCATCCTCCAGAACTGTGAGAAAGTAAATTTCTGTTTCGTAAGCCAGCCAGTCTGCAGTGTTTTGTTATAGCAGCCCTAGCAAAGTAGTAAAGGATAGAAGCCATTTGACTGCAACAACCAGGTGTTATGCTCCTTTTCAGTCTGCTCAGCAATTACTATCAAAGGAACTCAATAAATATTTGCTGATATGATTTAAGTGATACAGATAAAAATGACTGGTTAAAACTACAGTTTATGTGCATTGTCTTTAATTTTAGTTCACTGCTCCTGAATATATTTCTTGAGCAACAATGCACTTCCATATTTATGATAGTGAGGATAATACATGGATTATCCAAAGGGAACCACATGGAATTTCTTTTCATTTGAAAGTCGAATAATATTAATTTGAGGCAGCATAAGGTGAATCTGAAATGTAATATCCTTCCCTAAAGGCAAGAGTGCACCTTATTTGCTATTTCCAGAACATTTCAGGACCAATAAATTTATACTGAAAAAAAAAATCTTCTCTGAACAGATGTTCTCAGATAAGTCTAAAACTTTTCATGAAGTGTTTTTCATTACAGACATGATTCAAGTTTTAAAAGAATCTTATTTCTAATTTATGTGTGCACACCTGTAACTCTTCTACACATCATGTTGAGGAATAAAAATCAAATCACTCAGAGCCATATCAGTAATTCTGTTGAGTATGACTTCTAACTGAATAGTGATTAATATGCAACCAATGAATCAAAGTTCTTGAGTTTTACCTTCTTTGAAGTGACAATTTGCCTTATTTCCGTGCTAGCCATGGAACCGCAAGATGCAGGAATTTAACTGAGAACATTCTTAAAATTCTTCATTTTAATACACTGAAGTTCATTTATCTGCAGTTACCTAACACTGTGCCTCTTTGTGCAAGATAGTCACTGCCTTTGCAATCTCATTTCAATCACTTTGCAAGTGGTATGTTGCTAAAAACTTTAATTTTCACTAATGTCAAAAAAATTTTTGCTGAAAGCAGTTTTGCTCATGCATTCCTTTTGCAAATGTCTTATTCTTTGCCATCAGCTGAACTGACATTTTGATCGGTTTGTAAATCTGGGAAGAATGCTGGCTGAGAAATAAATATGTTCTCAAGCGCTTCTTTCCTTCTGGTAACAGGCTGCGTGCTGACCCTGTACAAGTCTGAATTTAGCTGAATCCATGTTTGGATCCTTTACATCATAATTGTTATAGTGATCAATGGAACCACAGTTTACTATTAAATGTAAACTAAACAGGGTAATTAATTTGTACAAAATATTTTTTCATATCACAGAATATTATAATGGAAATATACGCAGGTACATAATTCAAATACTGGATATTTCTATACTTAAAAAAAAGCTGTGCTTGCATGTACATGAGAGAGACAGAGGAAGGAAGGGAGGGAGGGAATGATGAAGAGAAATAACATTTGTTTGTCCAAACAGGCTAAGCTGAGGTAAATTTATATAGTTTTCCTTGGGAATTCATCTTCTTTGTATTAAAGTTTTACAAATTATTACTATATTCCACCTATGTGAAATGAGCTTTTCTTATCTGTCCAATGAAGTTGAGAAAATTTGATCATAAACAATGTTATTCTGGCTCATACAGAATATCCTATTTAACTTCACTGAAGTGTATATATATATATACATAAATATACACGTGTGTGTGTGTGTGTGTGTGTGTGTGTGTGTGTGTGTGTGTGTGTGTGTATGGGACTGGTCCTTGTCAGATTTTTTAACATATTATAATGTAACTGATTAAAAGCTTGTAATAAAAGGAAAGTTGTCTGTTTTTACTTTTCTTACTTGCCTTATTATATCTTTAAAGTTTCTTTGCAAGAATCCTTTAAAGCTGCTATTAATTTTATAACATTTACATTAGCTTAATCAATCTGGACAAAATCATCATAAATCCACATACCATAGAATATACAGCTTTATTTCACCCAGTATGTTGCAGGGAAATGAACGAGAAGGGGGATCTGCAAACCACTCTTGGTGGAGCCCCCTCCTTTTCTAGAATCCTGAAGTAGTGTTCAGAAAGTGTGACCACGGGAGCTACAGACGCAAGGGAGGCACCAATGGTAATCTCAACAAATTCAGTTCTAATTTCTCCAAGTTCTTAAGATAAAAATAAGGAGCAGTAGAAGCACTAATATCTCACTTCACCACCACAGATTCAGTTCATGTAAATGTTAGAGATAACATCCAAGATTATCTTCTTTTTTTCTTTTATTTATCTAGGGTAAGTGATGACCTGAGAAATTCTTTTTCTTTTCTTTTAAGATAGATCAAAATAAGCCATTTCACTGACCTAGTTTTTAAATTAAATGCAAAATATGATGCTGGATAAGTAAAACAAATAGCAAGTTAAAGGGTGCTTGATTCATAAAGTGGCTAATAAAGTGGGAGGATTAAGAGGGGATTGAGTAACACAGGGAGATGGAGAATGGTGGCTTTGGAGAACTTGGGGTGCATCCTCGGGTTTAAACTGTACTTTGAAATGTTGCTTAATAGTCCTATCTTTACTAAGAAGCCTTTTTCTATATTTAAAAAAAATTAAGTTGCATTTCTCAAATTATATTTTCCCCTGAATTAAAAAAATCACACTTGAAATAATCATTTACAATTACTTAAGAGTGGCTATCAATTTTCATAGCTAGGCATCTGAATGCCCTTATGTTTTCAAACTTTGACAAATCATTTTTATGTGTTTGTTTGCTAGAAAGTTCATTAATAGCAATATGTGCTCTCATGTGTTAAATGCCTATGCTGAAGGAGAGTGTGCCAGAAATCTTACAAGTTATAGAGTTAATATTAACATAGTCCCTCCGGGTAAATACGCATATGTCCACTGAACGGGTGAAGAAATTTACACAAGACTCTAAGTTAAATATCACATTCAAAAAGATAGTTATGTGACCAAGCCCTGGACTGCCTAAATCTTAAGTCATTGTTCTTTTTATCATGTTTCCCTACATTGTCATTATTTCACACTACATGCAGATTATATAATTTTTCAAACCTTTCAAAAATAAATTGTTATCTAGCAATTGAGCACAGGAACTAATGAATGCATGCAACACTGATTTCTGCAGATGAAGAGTGAAAGCTTCATTTGTAAGCCGGGAGATCTCCAAACTGATTTTATAAAGAAAGGACCATTGTTCTAATAAAAACTAAATATCCATTACCCCCTACCTGTACCTAACCTGTGTCTATATAACATGTGTTGTGAGCTTTGTTTTGTTTTGTTTTGTGTGTGTATTGATTACTCTAGAATTGGCATTTGGTTCCTTCCTTTGTATAACTGCATTTCTCAAAAGAACACTGGCTCCAGAGCTAATTTTCTTGTTGTAGGAGAAGGAGGAAGTGACGCCTGGTGGTTATTTGAGAATTCCATGGTTCAACATATGATCAGCTGAACGTAACATAAATTTTCTGACTTGACATTTGTGTTTTTTGTGACTGGTTAGACTGACTTTAAAGATATGGCTTTCATTAATCTCTGCAGTGATCCAGAATTTGATGATTGTATTTCCAGATGCCACACATTTGGTAAGTTTTAACTTTGTATATGTAGCATTATCTATAGATGGGTGAAAAATTTAAATGAAGTTGCCTTTCTTTTTATTCTTCCACAGCATGGAACTATCCCTCTTTGTTTCAGATGGCTGGAGAGATCAGTGGTGACTCTGGCATTTTAGAGAACTCCCAAGAGTAAAAATCTGGTAAAATTCATGTTTAGTGTTTTGAGAAACCTCCTTACTGTTTTCCACAGTGGCCGCACCAATTTATATCCCCACCAACAGTGCACAACATCCTCACCAGCATTTGTTATTTGTGTTCTTTTTGATGACAGCCATTCTGACTGCTGTGAGATGATACTTCATTGTGGTTTTGATTTGCATTTCCCTAATGATTAGTGATGTTGAGCATCTTTTCATGTGCCTGCTGGCCATGTGCATTTCCTCTTTAGGAAAATGTCTATTCAGTTCTTCTGCCCATTTTTTAACAGTTATGTTTTTGTTTTATTTTTTTGATGTTGAGTTGTATGAGCTGTTTATATATGTTGGATATTAACCCCTTATTAATCATATAATTTGACCCAGAAATTCCACTCCTGTGTATATATCCAAAAAAAACCCTAAAATACTAATTTGAAAAGAAACATGAACCCCAATGTTCATAGCAGCATTATTTACAATTGCCAAGATATGGAAGCAACCTAAGTGTCCATCAAGAGAGGAATGGATAAAAAAGATGTGGTATATATGTACATAATGGAATACTACTCAGCCATAAAAAAATAATGAAATTTTGCCATTTGCAGCAATATGGATGGATTTGGAAGGCATTATGCTAAGTGAAATAAGTCAGACAGAGAAAGACAAATACTGTATGAGATCACTTATATGTGGAATCTAAAAAATACAACAAACTAGTGAATATAACAAAAAAGAAGCAGATTCACAGATGTAGAGAACAAACTATTGGTTGCCAGTGGGGAGAGGGAAGGTGGACGGGGCAATATAGGGGTAGGGGACTAAAAGGTGCAAACTATTAGGTAAAATAAGCTACAAGGACACATTATACAACACAGGAATATACCCAATACTTAATTATAAATGAGTATAACTTTTAAAAATTGTGAATCATTATACTGTACACCTGTAACATATAATATTATATGTCAACTATACTTCAATAAAAAATTATATTGTTGGGGCTTCCCTGGTGGCGCAGTGGTTGAGAGTCTGCCTGCCAATGCAGGGGACGCGGGTTCGCGCCCTTGTCTGGGAGGATCCCATATGCCGCGGAGCAACTGGGCCCGTGAGCCACAACTACTGAGCCTGCGCGTCTGGAGCCTGTGCCCCGCAACAAGAGAGGCCGCGACAGTGAAAGGCCCGCGCACCGCGATGAAGAGTGGTCCCGCTTGCCGCAACTAGAGAAAGCCCTCGCACAGAAACAAAGACCCAACACAGCCAAAAATAAATAAATAAATAAAAATAAAAATAAAAAATTATATTGTTTAAAAAAAAGAAAATTTTAAAAGCTGGTAAAGTTCAGCTTTGACATGAAAACTAGGATTTGACAGCAAGATACCAGGTGTGAGAAACAAGTGCTGTTGAGAGAGAAAGGATTTTCCAGGTTCCTTTGTGACTCTTTGGGCTATCAACAACCAAGCCTGGAGGTCTCAAGTCTGCATGTTTATGCGTGAGAAACATAGAGCTCCTTGTTAATCAGCAATGGCCTGAAGTTCCAAGCAAGAAAGAAGTCCTGGAAGTGATGGGAAGGAGACGCAAAGAGGAAGAGAAGACAGCAAAGTTTTTAGAGCTAGGTGGATTCTCCTCGAGGCCCTTGCCTGGGGAGAAGGTGGCCATGTTCCTAAGATGACGGAAGGTGCCCTGAGTCTTGCTGTGGTTAAGGAACCTATTTCCTGTTGGGAATTGGAAAGCCACAATGTGAGGAGTCACAAAACTAATAATGCTGTATAATCACACCAAGACTCTGTGGTTTTAGCTCTTTAACTTTATATACATACTCATATTCTTGGAGGAATCCCAGGTACCTGAGACAATGTCTGGGAAACTTGCCAGACAGGTTCATCAGAGAAAGAGTGACACGTCTTTTTAGGAAATGCTGCTAAATGAACCAGAACATGGCGGGCCCAATGGTCATCAGAGCCAGACCTCTAGGGGCCTACAATGTCAGCAGTGCTGAGAGGAATCCAATTCAAGGCAGAATCCCATGAATCTTTCCACACAGGACTGACAGTAGCCACAGAATTTAGCCACAATACCTGTAGGCAGACAGAAGTATCCTGGGGACTAGAGAGGGCCGATGACCTCATGGCCCGGCAGCCCCACTCCTCTAGGTACCACCCATAAACATGCTTCTCTCTCCATCCTTCTCCTACTCATGGCAAGAACAACGGAAAGAAGGAAGGAGCTGGCTAGCTAGCCCATCACCTGGGAGATGGAGTTTCTTATTCATATTAGGACCAAAGATGACTATTTAAATTAGTTTATCTTACTAAACTTAAATTGAGTTGACAAAATTATTTCTCCAATTAATCAACATGTGGGTGTTGTGAAGAAAATCAAATCAGCAAAAGGTAAAATAATTGTATTATAACTGCTCATCTAAGATAAGGTGTAGGTCTACACCCCAATTGTTATGCATATCCACACTACACACACACTCACACAATCACATACAAATATATACTGAGATAAGATCTTAAGTGGTTCATCCATCCACTCATATTTAGGTTATTTTATGACTCAGAACTTTTCAAACTCAGAATTTTTCTTTCTCTGAATTTAAAGAAGGGAGTCTCTTGTGTGACAGTGAGAATGGCAAGGGGCAATATTTGTCAGTTAAGAATGTTATAATTCAGTCAATTTCTTCTAGGTCCAAATTATAGAACGGTCCTAAATGTACTGCCTAAATATATGTATGTACTGGTATATGTGTATCTCTGTGTGTGTATACACGCATACTATATGTTAAATATTTTTATTAAGGCATTTAATAAATAAACTTAAAAGTTTACACTGGAAATTTAATAGGAAAAAAAGGACATAAGAATGGGTACTACTTCTTACTCTCTCACTGATAATCAACGTAGAGAAGGAAACTAAAAGTTGAGTAAAGGTTCTCCATAAAATAGTGTGATTTCTCTAGAGTATCCAATGCATGTGTGTTTTCATGTGTGTATGTGTATTTACCTACACATACAAATACCCACCCTACCTCCAACCCATTTCAGGTTTCAGATTTTAAGTCCTGCTGATTGTAAACTATTGTCAATCTATCTATAGCCACTTTTTACTTTCTTATACTTACTAAACAGTAACCAACAAGTGTTTGCTATCTATCATTGCCTAAGTTCTCTCAGTTTCTCTTTTTTTTCTTGTACATAATGTTATAATTTCCCACAAACATTTTTATTATATTGCTCTTCAACTCAGGTGACTTCTTATACTACAGTATTTCACTCATAACTCCCAAGCTCACATGACCTCCCCAACTGATCTCTCCATAGTTCTATGACCTGCAACATTATTTCTGAAGCCAAGTACAGTCTGAGATCTAAGATGATCTGCATACGTTTTTTATCCCACTTCTTGTTGTTTCTTACCTAAGAATGCTTCAGTGTGTCCATGATATTTCTTCCTACGTTTTTTTTCTGCCAATACATTTTTTTTTTGAATTAATTAACTGATTTATTTATTTTTTGGTTGTGTTGGGTCTTCGCTTCCGTGCGAGGACTTTCTCCAGCTGCGGCAAGCGGGGGGCCACTCCTCATCGCGGTGCGCGGGCCTCTCACCGTCGTGGCCTCTATTGTTGCGGAGCACAGGCTCCAGACGCGCAGGCTCAGCAGTTGTGGTCCACAGGCCCAGTTGCCCCGAGGCATGTGGGATCTCCCCAGACCGGGGCCCGAACCGGTGTCCCCTGCATTGGCAGGCAGACGCTCAACCACGGCGCCACGAGGGAAGCCCCGCCAATACATTTTTTGACAGTTCATTACCAGGAACTCTTTCAACAAATTAACTAAAAATCTCAAGCTTTCTAGATAGTCTAATAGTCTTGTGCAGTATTTCCGTTTAGTTTAAAATTCAATCATCTTACTCAATATTCAATTTTTTCTATATTATTGTGTAGATTCTTGTACAGCTTTGCAATATTTTAATATTATTTCATAAACAATCTTTTCCATCAGAGACTTGAAACTCCCTCTTAAGGGTTAAATTGCCGCCCACCGCCCACCCCCAAGTTCACACGTTGAAGGGCTAACCCCAGTATCTCAGAACATAATCTTATTCGGAGATAGGGTATTCACAGAGGTAATCAAGTTAAAATGAGGTCATTAGATCCGGCCCTGATCCAATATGACTAGTGTTCTTCAAAAAAGGGAAAATTTGGAAGTAGACACGCACACATGGGGAAATCCATGTGAAGAAGAAGGCACAGATCTGCACGATGTTCCTACAAGCCAGGAACTCCTAACATTGCCAGCAAACCACTAAAAGCTATGTGAGAGGCAGGGAGCAAATTCCCTCACAGTCCTTAGAAGGAACCAACTCTGCCAATAGCTTAATCTTGAACTTCTATCCTCCAGAACTGTGAGACAACACATTTCTACTGTTTCAGCACCCAAGTTTGTGGATTATGGTAGCTCTAGCAAGTTAATATACCCCTCAAAGGAGGAAAAAACATCACACTACATCTGAAAATCAGGCTGCTTGTACAAGGCAAGCAGTAGGCATGCAAAAAAATAGGGGGGTTTGACTTATTTAAGTATTTAAATATGCTGAGCCTTAATTTTATTTGAGTAAATACATAGCATAAAATTTCCTGATTTTAGATTTGTAAATCAAGTGAGTAGAAAAAATTTTTAAATGTGCTACATTGAAACAAAGTCTAAATAGATGTATAGGCTTCTCTTTCTGGCTATAAACAAATCATCAACATTATCTGCATGTTCATGGCATTCATTAAGTTAAGTAGATCTCTTTACTGAGATATTTTATTTATTATCCTTTTAACTTTGCAAAAGAAGATATAAATATCTTATGTCCTTCATGTAAATAGGCATGCCATTTTCTTTTGTATGAGCTCCTCTGATTTTTGTTTCTTTATTCTTTGAATTTTTTTCACTTCACTATTGTTGTAAGAGTTGATACAATAAAAAGGGTTTAATCAGAACTTCATATTAATCAAAAATTTAAATTGCTGATGTTAGCAATCTCCATAGAAAGACTTACAGTACCCATATTTTGCCTTAAAATGGCACAGATTTTCACATAAAAAAATGTTTTTTGAGGGTCTAAATAAAGTTTAAAATGTTTAAATGGTATTATCCATGTCTCTCTCTGTCACACACACACATGCAAACATACACACAATCTTAATTCCTTTTTGATGTTTCAACATTTTCATAAGAAAAACATCTTGAATATGTGAAGTACATTAGAGGTTAAGACATTGTATGAAATGGTTTATTCTCCATTGGGTTGTAAGAATTACAGCACTCACTTTGTAAATAGTAATTACAAATATAAATAATAATTGAAAAATCTTTGACATTGAATAAATTTTATGAGTTAAAACTAGCTTTTGGAAGCTATGACAATCTTTTAGTGTATGTAGCAAATTGCAATGTAAGTAGATACTTCTCTAGTTAAAAACTTGTCTGATGAAATATGACTTGATAGTCAAAGATACTAATTTAATGCTTTGATATTACATAAAGAGAAACAATCAAGTAATACATATTTTTAAAATGAAATGAGTATGTTGATCTCTACATAGATATGGTGCAAAACACACAGACAGCATACAATTTTATTTGTCAGTTTTCATGGGGGCAGTAGTTAAACCATTTGTGAGTACAGAAAGGTGATTTTTTTTCCTTGTCTGTCTCTTTAAAAAATCCAAAGGTTTCCTCATGACTGAAAACTAAACTTTTTGGTCACTCATGGTGACTTTGATCTGAACAGATCTGCCTTTAATTTAATATGATACTCTTTGTACCTGCCAGTCGAGGATTGCTTTTAGCTTTTAGAAGCCATTTTCATTCCTTGACTCATGCATGGACCCCTTGCTTCATCTTCAAAGCCAACAAGGGCAGGTGAAGCCACACATGCTTCACATCTCTCTGGCTTTTCCCCTCTGCTGCCACATTTCCCTGACTGATGGTTCTGCCTTCCTCTTCCACTTTTAAGGAACCAAGAGATTACATCTGGCCCAACTGGATAATCCAGGATAATCTCTCTATTTTAAACTCTATAATCTAGATTCCACCTGTAATGTCCCTTTTGCCATGTAACACAATCAACACCAAGGATCAGGGTGTGAAGATTACATTCCTTGAGGGGGACAGACAGTATTAGTCTGCCTACCACATAAAGCCTTTCTGAGGAGTCTCGCCAATGCCCCATGTAACTGAGGTCTCTCTCTTCTGACTACTGGGATTATAGACTATTCGCAGCTCCGGGGAATGTTTTGCCTACTGAGTATTAATGATTCTTTCCTTACCCTTCTTTCATTTCCTCTCAGGCCGAAGTGCATATTTTTGGAGGTCTCCGTGCAGTGTCTCCCTCTGGAGGTCTGAGCCATAATTTCTAGCCATCTTTACCTCACCAAATTCTAGCCTCTAGCTCTTTAGCTCAGTCAGATGATTGGGGTGTACTTTGCTTTCAACTTCTTACGCTGTGTCCTGGAAAATACCTCACCTCATTTATTTCCTTTTTCTCAGGGACCACAGTTCTGTGGTGCTTATTGTGCAAAGTCTAAGATCATTGGTTCCTATAGTCTTTTATATGAAAACTAGTCTAGTCTTCTAGTTTTAATTTTTTACCTCGAGGATAATTTTTGTAGCAGTTAATATTTATGAGCAGAAACGGATGTCCTTCAATATATGCTGATTAAAGAAATTTTTCCTACAGCAATTTTTACACTACATTTTTTAATAATGTAAAAACCAGTGGATTAGTTGGCGAATGTAATTTATATTAGTCTGAATTTTTTAACTGATTATAAAATCTAAAGAATTGTGGACCAGTTTGGGTTTAGAGCGAAAAAAAATGCTTAGGCAAAAAATAGCTCCCAGTTTGAATGGCATTCTTCTGTTTTCATAAAAAATAGGTGGTGAGGATCTCAATACTGAGTATGTCAAAGACCTGTAATACTAGTGAGAAAAAAATTTTAAAACCCTCATAGTTTTTCATAAGGAAATATTTGCTCAAAAATTGGATTTGCACAATGATGTTTAGGTTTTAAACTATGTATTTGCAGTTTGGAAAATCCTTTGTAATTGAAACCCTTTTAGGAAAATATACATTGTGAATTTGATGTTACCAAGTACCTAATTCCTTTCCTCTTGTAGTGAAGCATGCTATTTCAGGAGACCCACTTATCCTTTCATAAGTTAAAAGGGTGTATTTCAAAGAAGACAGACCTGTCCTATACGAAAATGGGCACAGCTCATTTTTTACATGGATTCTGGATTGACAGATATCAATAATCTTGATGGAGGATATAATTCAGCATTAATTTGCACATTTTTCCAAACACTGAAACATGGAGGGATCGTCACAGATATTATTCATTATTGGAGGAATAAAGCTAACCACCAATTTATTGTAGAGAGGTAATTTTGTCTGTATCATTCACAAAGAGAGACTTTCTTACTCATAACACAATGTTTTTCAACCCTGCTTGTATTTTAGAAACACTTGCAAATCTTAAAGAAATACTGATATCTAATCTAATCAGAATAAACAATGTGAATAAACAAATAAAAACTTTCTGCATGATGCTAATACATGCCTAGTGTTATAAACCACTTCTTGCGTGGAAGGAATTAGTTAAGCAAACAGGCAAGGAAATGGGAAATTAGTATCAAAAATACTAAATATCTATATAAGTTTTATTTATCCACACGTAGCTGAGGCCCCTTCATAAATCCTGTTGCTTTGTTTAAAGAATCGATTTTTTTTTTTTTTTGCAGAGACCATGAACACTATCTGAGCTTATTTTCTCCTATGATTTTATTCTTCAATATGATAATATAAATCTAACTTCCTTTAAATGGGCATCTGTTTATTATAATATACATGACTTCCTTTTCATTAAAAGACACAATAAATTTTAAACAGTTTTTAGAATGTTACACTATTCCTGGATATAACATTACCAACTTCTCTTAAGTATTAATTTCAATGAGGAAAAAGGAAAACATAAATCTAATTACCAAAAAAAAAATCAATAGAGGTTAAATTATATTTTTAACTGCAAAATATTTGGCAAATTCCTAATTTTCTCTTCAACCACTAAAAATAGCTAAAACTGTTGGTAGTCAAATCATCCTCAGAAAGAACCCCATGCCACCAGTTCTCTGCTTTCCCTTATAGTTCACCACTGCCAGCAAAGTCCTTCTATCCACTTATTCAATATTTAATGAACATATTCATTGTTCCCCCAAAGAGTTTGGAATTCAGTGAATAACAATGAGGAAACAGCTAAAAGAAAACAGCAAGAAAAGTGTTTTGGCAAGACTAAACCTTCCTAATATTTCTGAGTATGTAGGCATGACTGGCACCTGGGAATTAGAACTGGTGCTTCAAAGTGCTTCCTATCAGCAGGCAAGAAATGGTTATAAATGGGAGTTCCAGGAGGAGCTTGATAAAAATGAGTTAGTCTAGGACACTACAAGTTATTACTGTATGTAACATATTTCAGAGAAGACTTTCTACTTAGAGGAAGTTGACAGGGCAGGACACTCAAAGTGGTAAGAGAGTCTCTTGGATTGTTATAATTTAACTCTTCAGGAAACTCTAGTGGTTCTGCCTTCATTTAGCTTTAAATGAATACAGTACTTTTGATCGTTAGGGTTATGGAAGATATTGGGGAAGGGGGAGCATGATGATGGAAAAGTTTTCTTCTGCATAAAAACAGCCAGTTGGAGCCTTGGGTGGTCTAAATGGGTGTAAATCTGCAAGTAACAGTCTCTGAATTGAGGAGAGCTGCTTACCTCTCCATTCTCAACAGTGACACTCTATGTGGGAGGGTGGGCTTGCTAACCCCCTCTTTTCCTTTGCCACAGGTCTCTCTCAGAACCTGCTGTACACCAGGCTTTAGCCCATCTCACGGATTTCTCTTTCTGTCACAATCTTATAGTACACGATACAGTGTTGAAAATTTATATGTATAATTTTGCTCAAAAGTGCCTAATTTCTTCATACACGTATTTTATGTTATAGCTGCAAATTCTCAGAAGAGAACAAGATGATGTGATGTTTCCTTTTCCATCTCACCACCTAACACACTGCATTGGAACACCTAGTTTGTTTCTTGCGGATCATTTAGCTAATGACTCACCCACTCACCTACCTGTATTGTACCCTCAGCCTTTGCATACTACCACCCCTAGAGCCTTCATACTCCATCTTCCCCCAGGGATCCAGCCATGCACTGTCTCACTCATGGGATGTGAACACTACAGGTATGACCAACCACTGAATTTCTAATAAATTAAAATTTGTGTTGGGAATGAATGAATGGTGGAGAAAAAGGAAGAAGTTGCATGAGATTTACCCATACCCTGATTTTTGGTCAGAGAAGGGAGGGAAATTAAACACAGAATAAAATTAAAGTGTGCCCACTCCAATCACAATTATATTTCTCTCTAACAGAGGTTTAAAATAGAATTGAAAGAATACTCCATACCTCATTTAATCACTCAAGAATTTCACAAGAGGCTAGTAATTGTCTAGTAACTAGCCCAATTAGTTATCAGATAATAATGTTTTCTTCAACATACTTAACTTTTTGAATGCCTTTTTTATCTGTATTTTTCTGACTTGTTTTGGAGTGCATTTATGGGCATGTGCGTGTAAGTATTTACATGTGTGTAGGTGTGCATATACAAATATAATTCTACTGCGAAGCTACTGGTAAATATTTAACTAAAATTATAATAATATTCCTCGACAAATATGAAATCAAGCCCTTACAGCAAATATGAACACTGAAAAATGTTCCATTCTACAGTCAATGTTTGCTTTCTATTTTTTTAATCAGCACATAGTAGCTCCATTTCTGAGATCAGGTAGTAGTACGCAAAGATCTTTCTCACCATTTACCTTAGCCTAGTTTGAATTGCAAAGCCCTATGGAATGATCCTTTGGATTATATTTACAAAAGACCATTATATTTACAAATATTTTGAATACATTAGAAATTATATCATGAAGTCAACTCCAAGTATTCAGACTCTGAAACTTCTCAGTTTGAATTTTCACTTAAGTTATGAGCATTTCTTCTCCCTTAGGATAAGTAGTAATGTTTCCCATGCATCATTCAATCATCCTAGTTCTCAGTTTGTTTCTCATTACTAGAAAATTTGGGAATAAAGTAATAGGGAGTTAAATAATACATTATTTGTTTCCAAAAATGTATGCATTTATATTAAATTGCAACAGAATATGTATGATTACAACATAATAATGGTTATGGAACAGAGGTATTAATATATTCATAAGTATATTATTAATTCTTATAACAATGTTAACATCCCTTCAAGAACTGATTTCTTAAAATTGTGGAAAGCACTGAAATCTATTAATTTTTAAGTTACTAATTTTACATGTAATGAAACTATATTGTTCCATAAGAATTAGCAGTACTTTGACATATTTTAAAATATTTGATAAAATATGTATTCCTATAAATTATGATTTTATAAAAACACACTAAACCGGAACTAAAAGAAATAGAAAACTTACTGATGCAACATGGAGGGTTAAGATCTTAAGGTGTAAAAGATATTAGAGCTGTAATTCATGAAGAATCAAATGCCTTATAATTCAAATACTGAGCATCTAGAATTAAACTAGCACCAGAGCCAACAGGCAAAATGAAACCAATGCCATATACTCTTTTAAGTGTATGGAAAAAACTTTAGAGAAAAAATAATTTTTTGAAGAATGAAAGCATATGAGAAAATCTGTTCAAAGTTTCTAGTTTTGTGAAATATTATTTATTCTTCTGCGGCATCAGAATCTGGCTACATTGCGCTGCAGCAACTTAAAGTTGTGCTATCCTAGCCCCCATACCCTATACATCTGAGAAATATGAAGTAATATTTAGTGAAAATCCGTTTGGGGAATTTGGAAAAGTTTAAGAGCAGGCTTTTTAAAATTTGTATGTCCAAATAGAGCATAGAAATTAATCTTCTCTTTGTGTTTTACAGAATTTAATTTGAGGACCATTTTATTTTGTAACAGAAAATACAGCTTCTCTTTTGAATGATAAACTCAGAATTACGATGACTTGCCAACGGAAAGAGAAAAGTACAGAGACACTGAGGACTAAATGCTCCATTTTCCTAAAATATAGAATAAGTGGAAACGTAAGAAATGGGCAGAAATTCAAAATCTGCAATTCACAAAGCAGAATGATGGAAAGAGAATGGGAGGAGGTGTAGGGGTGAAAGCTGGTTTCAAAACTACTCCTAATTAAATTGATCAAAGCCAGTTGTCCAGTGCATTCATCACGTGGATAAGCTGGATGCTATAAAGGAAATGGTTCCTTCATCTCTTGATTTTAATCTATTATCCTTCACGATAGACTCTACTGTATAACCTAATATATCCATGTTAATACTTTAATTATATGATTT